>NC_057806.1:396619081-396933500 GCF_018294505.1 Triticum aestivum | reverse complement strand
AAAAAAGTTGAATTTCTTTCATTCCACTCTAGGCATGTTGTTCTACCGTTGTATACATTTTTTTCTCATCACTTGTACTTTATTTTTGCTTAATAAAGTGTACTTTATTTTGCTTAATAGAGTGAGAAGGGATGCGAGGCTTTTTGCCTTACGGTGTACAGTCCAAGTCATTTTTTTCTAGAAATCCATATTTGATGAGTGAAATTGATCATGAACTTGACGCTTGCTTCAAACGACATCGTTTATTAACTGTTAGCAGTCATGTACTCCCTCCGTTCTAAATTTCTCGTCACAGAAATATATATATTTAGAACTAAAATACAGCTACATACATCCATACCTACGACAAATAATTCGGAATGGAAAGAGTACATTGTAATAATTTGGATACACCAAAATTATGCAACTTTAAGTTTTTCCTTCTCATTAATTTTGTGGTATCTTTGATCCTCCGGTTGTATTGTCTTCCCTTCTCGTCTCTCAACTGTGACTACAATGCCCATATTTACTGATTATACTCCTTCCAGAAAGAAATGCAAGAGTGTTTAGATCACTACCACTTTAATGATTTAAATGCTTTTATATTTCTTTAGTATCTCACAAATGGTCTACGCATATATGGATGACTTAGCAGTTTATATAGAGGCGAAAGGCTAGAAGGTTAGCTAGAGAGATAATGATTAAATTAAGCATGATCATTCTTAGGTCTTAGCACACTTAGCACTATTATCATGCATCTAAATGTACAGACGAACGAGCTAATTAAGCCTGGCTCCAGAAAAACCTAAAAGAACTCCTTAATAACCATTAATTCTCCGGTCCCCTTTGGGGCCAACTAAACCTTGTCAAGAGCTTCCCCATGCACCCACCGTGTTCCCCAGCTTCCTCTGCTTCCCGCCGCACCACCGACGTGCCCCGCTGCCGCCGAGCGCCGGTCCAACGCCGCTGCCACCTTTGAGACCATCGTGCCCGGCGCCTCCGTTCCCATCATCGCGCGGTCTCTTCGTGCCCACACCCAGAGCCGCTGGCAGCCTCCTGCCCCGGATCGCCTGAACGACTCTGAGCAGCAGCATGACGCCCTCGACGTTGAGGCTCCACCAGCCCGGGCCGTTGCCACGGCGGGCCTCGCGGCGGGGCGCGTTCATCCGGCTCGTCTCGATGGCGTCGAGCAGGTCGGACACGACGGACTTACTCGGCAGCGCCGCGGCGAAGGCAGTGGGGAGTGCGCTTGTGCCGCGAACAGCGCCAGCGCCGACACCGGCACCGAGGGTGATTGTCAGGTGCCGCGCGGGCTGGAGCGCGCCGGCGAGCAGGGAACGGTTGAGCAGCTTCACAACGGCCGACGTGCGCACGGCGCGCTCCATCTGCCTGGCGCTGCCGATGGCGGCAGGCGCGTCGGCGGTTGCCCGGCCGGGCATCGTAGTGGGCCTCCCGAGGCGCTGTATCCTAGCGTGTGCGCGAACCCATGGGTTCCAGTGCTGGCTCTGCTGGTCGCCGGCTTCTTCTCCACCTGAACATAATCGAACAGTACAAACAAATTAATTACTTGCGGTTGCGGTACGATCTAGGCACTGGCACATCCAAGAAAGAAAAAGTTGGGTCTCTCTCTAGGGTCGACGCGTCTCAATGCAACATAAAGTCAAGAGATTCGTGCATGTGTATTGCTTAATGTTAAAATTTGGACCATATACTGCGATACATGCTAGGTAGAATATACACTAAGCAACCTAATACCCATGCAAACTAGATAGGAGTATGTGCAACAATGTAGTTACCTTCTGCATTGGAGAGATCCTGGTACGCGCAGAACCGAGAGAAGATCTCGGCCAGTGTGGCGCATTTCCTCTCCGCGGCCCCGGAGCCGACGGCGTCGTCCGGCGGCACGACGACTGCGTAGAAGAACCCCGGCAGCTCGAAGACGAAGACGCGGGCGTCAACGCGCGCAACGAGTGCGTCCCTGGCGAGCATCCACTGGTGGTCACCGACGGTGCAAGAGGCCATGGACACGGGGTGGCCCTCGACCCGGATCATGTGCACCGACAGTTCGCCAGAGCGGAACAGCTGCGAACCCTCGAACCGGTCGCCACAGAGAACGAAGAGGCTCACCGGCGAGCCCTGGGCGGCGAGTAGCTGCGTGTCCCTGCCCATGCGGTACTCCTTGGTGCGCCCCACCCTCAGCGGCGGCCGGCTAGCATGCGCTCCTCCTCCTCCCCGAGACGCCATCAGTTTGGCAATGCTGCTCGATAGGAAGTCATCAAACGCGCGCACGTCACAATCAGAAAACACAAGGAGTCGTGCATGCACGCACAATTTAGGCAGGTATATATAGCGGCACAGTGCCTAAAATGATTGAGCCCATCGACGAGGTTATGATCCGTACAGTGCCCACTGTTCCGTCTAGATATTTTCAGATATTTCCCATCAACACATAATATATGCTACCGGTGACAGCGATAGGAAAAATCGAAACACATTCCGATTACCCATGGTTTGTGTTGTGACTAATACTTGCACGGTCAATTACGCGACCCCTACACATACGCATAAGTTGCATTCGTATTGTACTAGCTAGAAGTAGTAGTGTACTGCTTAGTTCTTACCACGGGAAGTTCTCAGCTTCGGGCTAGGCTAGGCAACCAGGACTGCGACCTTCGAGATGCACGAGCAAAGCAGCTAGCTGTAGGGAAGGGAGGTACATCAGTACATGGGACTGCGAAAACCCCTGACAGAGTGAGGGGAGAAGAAAGAAGAGAAGACGGATGTCTGCGCGTCTATGACTACGAGAGGGAGAGAGTTCGGGGAGCCACACTTAAATAAGGGACCGGAACTATGCGCGCGCTCTCTCCAGTTCGCAGGGAGGGAGAGCAGAGCAGAGCAGAGAGCATGCGCGGGAGGAGGCCGGCCGAGGTCCGCGCGTACGTGGGCGGCGAGGCCATGCATGCATGCACGCGCCACGCACGCGGGAGGGGACACCTCGCGCTCGCCCAGCCCATGTGCCCTTGCCTCCGCGCCACCTCGCCTGGGACCCAGCCCCGGCATGGGCCCCGCGCGGTTACACGTGGCCCCCACAGCGCTACGTGGTTGTCGCCCGTCCACGCGTGAGCTGCGCTGGCCCCTTGCATGCCGCTCCTAGCCTCGTACGTGCAACCGCTCATAGCCTTCATAGTACACCTCGCGCGCGAGGTGGGTTTGGGCCGACTTTCCACCGAGATTTTGAATGGAACCGGTCAGTCAGTGTGGCCACTCCAACCGCAGGCCGGTTTACGTGTTTGTTTATGTTTTTTTATGTGGTAGTACTCCTACATGAAAATGACCTTTCAAATAAGCACTCCCTCCGTCCGAATTTACTTCTAGCATAAATGGATGAAAACGGATATATCTAAAATTAAAATACATTTAAAGACATTCATTTTCTACGACAAGTATAGATCCGTCCGAATTTACTTCTCGCATAGATCCGTCCGGTCAGGTATGTAGCATGCTTGCGGTGTAAATAAAGCATGTTGGTAGTTTAGCAGTTACTTTTTTTTTGCGAGGGGTTTAGCAGTTACTGTATATATCAGACCGGAATCTATGAGATACGCATCTGGTCTATGCATATATGATCAATGTTCTATAACATATCAGTCTCAGCAGAAAATGTTCTGCACCGAGTTTCAAAAAAATAGAAAATGTTCTGCACAGTACCTGCCAACTACCGCAGGTAGTTCATTCGTAATGCAGGACAGCTTTGAGGTGCATACGTCCACAGTAGACCGTGGCGATCGTAGTTGTGCGCACGACCTTCCATACTCTATAATTGCCGTGAGGTGTCCTTTTTTCTCCAAAAAAGGCGCAAATCTTAGCACTAGTTCTATTTTTAGTTTCGAATTTTTGCGGTTAGTTCTATTTTTAGTTTGGAGCACAAACATCGATATGCGCTGCACAGAAGTTGTCAAACCCCACACCTCCTGAAAAAGTTAACACTACAAGACCCAAGTACCAACAAAAGCCTTGCGTTTACAAAGATAAAACCGGTCATTTGCACCTACTAAAGGTGTCTAGCATGTGGGCTGTTGGTCACTTGGCCTCCATCATTTTGCGGCATCGGATGTCCCCATCATCACCCCGCGCACAACAACATCAATAGCAGTGTTCCCTCGGTAACATAGATGCAATGGCAAATCGATGTAAAAGAACGGCATGCTCAACTTCTCAGTACAAGGGTTGGAACGAGTAAACAACATGCTAGACACTAAACAGTGGGCTGAGATAGGCTAGTAACACACATCAGGTCCATTCCTTAAGTGCTCTCCCTTCCCGAGTCGCCCCCCGCGTGGGCGGCCGGGAGGCCCCCAGATCCCGTCGGTTGGCCCTCCCCCACTCCTCCTCCTCCTCCCTCGCCGCCGCCCAAGGGCGCGTCCAGGCGAAGCCTGGTCGCCGCCGGCGGCGGCGGGGACTCGGGCCCTCTCGCTTGCGTGGGGCTGGCACGGGCCGGCGCCCCCGGGCCAGAGCGTGGCGGCGGGCCGGTCGCCATGGTGGGTGGGTGGTGGCGGCACCTCGGCGACTTCGCTCCCCCGCGGCAAGAGGCCTCGCGATCTGGTGCGTCGCGGTCGCCAGGGACGGAGGCGGCGTGACCGGATCGGTTCGCGGCAGCGCGGCCGGATCTATGCCCAAGTGTGGGCCTTGATCGTTGGTCTGCCGTCGGCACAATGGCGGGTGCGATTCGTCGGCAGCTGGGCAGATCCGCCGGGATTCTACCCTTGTCTGATCCTTGACAGCACGGGCATCTCCGGGGAAAACCCTAGATCTCCTTGGGATCGAGCGATGACGGCAATTTTGCATCGTAGTCCCTCTTTAGGGCATCGTTTTGGAGTTCACTCCGGTTGAAGGGACCAGCGACGTCGGTGGCGCACGTCTGGTGGAGCAACTGCCGATGAAAATCGCGCCGACTACGGTCATAGCGGACGATGACGGCGTCTTAGATGCCGTTCCCTTGTCGAGGCATCATCGTTGCAGTCTGCGTCATCAGGCTCGGGATGCTTCGGGGGAAACCCTAGATCTGGGTCTTCCGGATCGGACGATGATGGCGTTTTATCGCTTTTCCTCCTGGGGACATCGTTTTGGAGCAAGTGATGGCTAGGGGGATGGTGGAGCGGTACTTCATCTCACACATTGATGGCGGCGGAGATCGGCGGCATGGCGCTGTGGAGGTTTGGCGTCCGATGCGCGAAGATGGACTCGCGCAGGAGGAGGTAGTTGTCTGGCGTCGTGGTGACGTTGATGGCAAAGTGGCCAGACAAGGTAGAAGCCTTAATATGATCTGAAGACGGGCATGTGGGAGATGGCGGCGACAACACACGAGTGCGTCTGACCGGATTGTGCTCCAGACCTGGTATGTGGCTCGGCTGGGGCTTTCAGCTTTTGATGTTAGGCTTAGGTGAGCTGTTTGGATAGTGGCCCAGCTAGCATCCCTTCATCATATGGATAGGAGTAGCGGTATATGTTGCCAAGATGGTGAATTCAGCTATATTGTTTGTAATACTTTATAAGGTCCTTAAGAATAATTAATAAAGTGGCCGTATGCATCTTCCAGATGTAGAGGCCGGAGATCATCTTCCTTTTCTAAAAAAACAGCAATAGATTTTTGTTTTTCAATTTCATAGGGCATGCTTGAGCCCGTTAAAGCATGCCCAGTAGAATTGCCACTAGATGCAACTCATTTAACATTGACCAAGGCTAAGTTTGTCGCTAAACTGTGTCACGTTTCACTTATTTCTACTGTGTTGTAAAAAGAATAAGTGGACAAAAAAGGATCAAAAAACACTCAAAATAAGCAGGGAACAAATAAGATTATGAGAATTCACAGCAATGCCAAACACAACCATAAAACTAGAAATGTGGAGATTTAAAATTGCAAACTGGCTACCAAAGGTGCACCATCGATAAAAAAACAACATCATCATCTCTTTTTAAGACAGCTAATCCGTATTATAAGACACATAGCAGAGAGGTTTTGAGGAGCATTTGCTTGCTCACAATGAGAATGAGGTTAATGTTGATGATGAGATTGAACTGATCAGTGAGGTGAAAAGTGGGAGTAGGTTAGAACACATTGATTACAGAGCTAGTTAAGAGTCTATTAAATCTTTTGGAACCAGGGTAGAAAAAAATTCAAGGTAACAATTTGGTTGTGGGAGGAGAGAATGATGGAGAAGGCATCCCCAGGAGATGTGACGGACATAAAGAGAAAAAAATATGAGGGTTGAGGAGCTTGCCAAGGAAAGGGCAATTGCTAAGGATAATTATGGTAATCCCCTTGATCCTTCCTCTGACCCTCTCCCAATGCTTCCCTTTTACATTTGACTTCTCGGGTTGGTAGATCTTGGGTATTCTATTGATATAATTGATCATAACTTGGAAATTATTAGAAAAATGGAACAAGCTAGGAAAGATTTGTTTCATGAGGATGTCATTAACCAAGCTAGTGATCATACCCTTTTTTCACTAGGTACCATTTACACTGGTGATGCTACTCTTGATGATCATTGTAGTCATAATGATTGTTTAGATGCTAAATTGGAACAAGACTACTTTGACCAATTGAAAAGTGTCTTCTCTAGTATAAACAAAAAGAAGAGAGGCTCCCAACGCTTGGTTGTGTGAAACACTCTACGCCTATTGGTGGCCTTAGAAATTTAGAAACTTTTGTTCCCAATTTACTCGTGTTAAAAATGGAAGGGATTTTCTGGAATGTTAGCGGGTTGGGACAAGATGTTAAGAAAAGCTTTGTTACAGAGATGATCATAGATAGAAAATTAGATTTTATTGATCTTTAAGAAACCATCAAATCTAATTATATTAAGAAATGAACTTCATTCTCATTTTGGAGTAGAAATTTAAGATGGTACATTTCTCCCCGTAGAGGGAGATCTAGAGCCATTTTAGTTGGCATTAATAATGTGTTGGAACATGTTTGAACTGAGATAGGAGTGTATTTTGTGAGAGTTCTAGTTTTTGATAAAATTACTTAGGTCATTTGGAATTTGATTACTATGTATGGGGATGCTCAATTGAAAAGAGAAGAAAATTTTTTGGTTGAACTCTCTAGAGTATATCATGACAATCCTTTGCATGCTTTGGTTGGGGGGAGGGGTTAATATCACTAGAAAGAATTGTGAGAAAAAGAAACCCAATGAAACTGATCACTGGAGTTTTGTGTTTAATGCTATAATTGAGCATGCAAGTTTAAGAGAGCTTATTCTGATGGTAGGAACTACACCTGGGGGAATATTTAGATGATCCAACTTATGAAAAGTTGGATGTGGTTTTATTTTTCCCGTACTGGGAAGAACATTACCATGTATCTATCTTACATGCTTTTGAGAGAGAGGTTTGTGATCATACACCTTAGTTATAAGATACTAACTCAAATAGTAACAAAAAACTATTTTTAGATATGGAAAAAAACACTAGTCTACCTAGGTATGGTTCTAAAGAACTCACTAGTCTACAAAAGTTTCACTCAAATGTCATTCATGTATGCATAGGGATTGATATGGATGTCCATGGTTCTGCTATCGATCATTGAACAAAAAAGGTTTCATTCATGTCTATGTTTTAACGAACCTACAGGGTCACAAGCTTAAGGGAATCACGATCTGCTGAGTATTAGTGTAGCAAGAGTAATGATATTTATGAAATAGTTTTATAAATATTAGAAATAGTTTAGAGAGAAACCAAAACGTTCTATGGTTACTGGAAGGGCTTCGGGGTTTACCGGTAATACCGGGAATTGATATATAGGTGGAAAATGTTTCCAGTGATGTTAAATTAATATTAAAAGGCTCTAATAATGATTAAGAGGCCTTTATAATTATTTAAATATCAACGGGCCAAGGAAAATACAATAAGGCCTATAGGGAAAAGTTTGGGCATGTGAGGCCCATTAGGTGGAGCCTCCCCCGTGGCTTCTTGGAGACACAAGTTCTGGAGCCTCCTCTAGTTCTCTAGTTCTAGTTCTAGTTGATCCAATTAGAGTTAGATCTAATCCTCTCTAGTCCTCATAATTAGAAGTGTAGTGTCGTTCTAATCTTCTCCTAATTCTCCAGTGTCGATTAGCTCTGGACGACGAAGCACTGCGGATCGTGAAAACTGTACGCTTGCAAACTATGAAGAGGTCGTGCTTTTAGTCTTCCATAAGAGGGATCGTTCATGAACAGTTTGAGAGACTTTAAGTACGATCTACGCCGTCTCTTCTTCTTCTTCCGTTGCAACAGATTTGGCAACGTTCTGATCTAAACCTCTGTATGCATCTTAGTGTTCCTGGTTCGATCATAGTACGCTTTTTTTATTTTCTACTACGTTTCCCAACATCTCTAATCTTGGTAGATGACAAAAGTGACTCTGAACTGTAAGGAGAAAAGTCAGGTTGGAATAAGAATGTTGACGTTTCATACTGAAAATTGAAGCTGAAAATTCTGGCTAGGTTAGATGCAATTGATAAAAATGTTGAGATTCATGGTCTTTCTACCTATGATAGGCAAAAGCGGAAATGGTTGACAGATCAACTTAAGAGGCTTTTGAAGTAGGAATATATTAAATGGTTGTAAATATGTCAAATTTTTTTAAGGAGGGTGATAGTAACACTAGGTATGGCATGCTAGCGCTAATGGAAGGAGAAGAAGAAACAACATCAATTCTTTGGAATAAGATGAGTGAACTATTGAGGGGGAGCCCAGTTGATGAACTACATTACTGAATTAAAACACACTTTCTTGAAGAAAATGAGTAAACCATTCCTCTAGTAGACCATGATATACCTCAGCTTCCATAGGATAAGACTAAGAAATTTATCTAGTCCTTCTTAATGGAGGAGACACCCTTTGTAGTACTTGAAATAGAAAGGAATAAAATCCATGGTCCTGATAGTTTACCTATAGAATTTTACCATGAAATTGCGGATTTCGTGAAGCAGGATCTCAAGTCCTTGATGATTTCCAAAGGGGGTGTAATATTGAAAGACTAAACCATGATGATATTACCCTTGTACATAAAAGTAATGATGCCAAACAAATTTTAAACATTAGAATGATTTGTCCTATAAATGTGGGCTTTAAAAGCATAACCAAAGTGTTCGTGAATAGATTGAGCCTCGTGGTTGATCCCATAATTTCTCATACACAAACTTCTTTTATTAAAGGTAGGTGCATTATTAAAGGGGTAGTGATCCTGCATGAAGCCCTAAATTTTGTCCATCATAATAAACAAAAGAAACTTTTCAAAGTTAATTTTGAAAAATCTTGTGACAAGATTAAATAGACTTTTGTACATTAGATGTTTAAAATGAAATGGTTTCTTGATAAATAGTGGGGCTAGGTTATGTTTAATATGAGGGTTGGTCATGTGGAAATAAAAATTAATGATGAAATTGGACCTTATTTTGAAACTCATAAAGGACTTAGAAAGGGAGATTCTTTCTCTCCTCTCCTTTTTGACTTAGCAACTAATGTCTAGGCCATTATTATGGATAGGCCTAAACAAACTGGTGTAGTTAAAGGTGTCTAGAGTGATCGTGTTAATCAAGGGGTTAACATGCTACAATATGATGATGACACAATTTTCCTATTGCAAGATGATGGGATGAGTGCTAGGAATCTTAAAATTATTCTATGTGCCTTTGAGCAAATGTTTGTGTTGTCCATCAATTTTCATAAAAGTGAGTTGTTCCTGTTTGGGGATGCCACTGAAAAAATGATCTTTACCAGGAAAGATTTACTTGTAAAATAGGGGAGACACCTTTTGAAATACTTGGGTGTTCCTGTTTCCAAGGTGAAGATTGGAAACAAACATTGGGAAGGTGTGGAGGATAAAATTTTAAAAAATGTGTGGGCGTTGGCAAGGGAAATTATTAAAATATTGTTGGTAGGCTGACTTCGGTGCAGGCCTCTTTGACCAATATTTCACTATATATGATATCCTTCTATCACATTCATATGGGGAAATTGGTTGATTTCTTTAGAGCCAGGTATGTATGGCATGATGATGAAGGAAAGAAAAAAATGTCTTTAGTTAGCTGGAAAACCTGTTGCAAGCCAACACACCTGGAGGTTTAGGGATTTTAAATTTGGAACCGACGAACAAATCCTTGTTGGCTAAATGGTTTTGGAAGCTGGAGACTGAATAAGGTCTATGGAAATCCATTTTTCTTGTTAAGTATGCTAACAATAAATCTCTCTCTCTCTCTCTCTCTCTCTCTCTGGAATTGAACCTAAGCGGGTGATTCTCACTTTTGGTCTTGTATTTTGAAAATTAAAGATATTTTTACCAACATTGCAAACATCATGTGGGCAATGGAGAGAACATCAAATTCTGGGAGAGCTGGAGGGTGGGAGAATTTTTTTGAAACTAACCTATGATAGGCTATATAATTTGATATTTGACCACAATATTAGTGTGGCTTATGCTTTACAGGAGGTTCGAGTGGTTTTAAATTAGAAGAACTCTATCTGATTGTACTTTATTATCGTGAATAGCTTGAAACTGAGTTGTGAAGACATTTATCTTATATAAAATATTTTGGGTATTAACAACATACAGAAAGTTTACTGTTAAGTCATTATATAGACAAATGATTATAGTTGAAAGTGGTTTCCCTCAAAAATTCTTGTGCAATTTCAAAGTTCCACCAGTGGTTAGAAATAAAATTCCCACTAGTGACAATTTTCTTAGCAGGGTTGGAAAGGTAATAAGAATTGTGTGTTTTATGGGCAAGACGAGACATTGAACATTTGTTCTTTCAATATTCAATTTTTATGATGGTGTGGAGCCTAATGTTCTTTTGAATTAAGAAATACTCCAAAAAATTTAAATTCTTGCTTTGGTAGATGGATTATAAGCTTCCCAATATAAAACAATAAATTGGTACTTGTTGGAATTGTTGCTATATTTTGAACTATTTGGAGGTGTAGGAATGATATTGTATTTCAGAGGAACCGATATCCAATTATAATAACTAAATTGATTTATCATTGGACAACAAGTTGGGTAATTTTGTTAATAAAGGTGGAAAGCCAAAAGGTGTTGATGCTAGAGAAAGACTAATAGAGCGGGTAGCAAGTGGTATTGAGCTTGACACGGGTGGCGTCCTGGAGTTCTTTAGGTGGCTGAAGATCTTCTTCTATAACTGTCCCTAGGGGCGACAACTCTGTGGTGGTTTTTATCCCTAGATGCATGTGTTATCTTTTAGTTGATTTAGTTTCGTATGGTCTGGTTCTGTCTTAAACATTTGGTTCCTGAGTTTGTTTCCTGGTCATGTAATATATTGGATTCTGGTGACTGCTGCCTATTTAGTCGTTGTGCTTTCGTGATTTTAGTGATAATGTGATCATATGCTCAATGTCTATACGCTTTAGGTAGGAGTTATATGTATGAACCAGATGGTTTCTTTAATAGACATCGGATAGGAAAACCTCTTACTCATTCGAATATATATAAGACACATAGGATGTCAAACTTAGATATCTGGTATAGACATAGAAGATATTGAGTAATTAAGTGTTGGCTCGTGATAGCTTCATATCTCACTAGTAATCTGACATTGAGCACATAGTTTTAATAAAGATACTTCGATATAGTTTCTTAGTTGGCTCAAGGGAAGAATGTAGTGGAAATATGAATTCCGCTAGAGATACACGACCCCCAGGCTCTAGCTCAATTAGAAGGGCTAAAATTCTATCTGAGCCTTTACGAGCAGGATTCGGGATGTGTTTGTTCATTCAGCAGGAGCTGAATAACAATACCCTGCCTCTAGGAAGCACTCATACCCCATCATCCTATAGATGTTTGGCGCCACTTTTCACCATGGAGGCATTGCTGAGCCCCCCTTCCCACCCCGGCCCTGTTGCCGAGCAAAATATCGAAATCCTATTTGGATTGGCTGGGAGCAATGCTATATATACACATAGTGTTTCTCCTTGGAGACACCGCCCGGGGAAGGTGTGGTCCTGGGTGAATCGTACCATGGCTTGGAAGTGTCCGACAGCCTAGAGTTCTGAACGGCGGTGATGCGCAATCTTGTGTCTTGTTATAGTGGGTCCGCACCCTCAACCCTAGGGGGAAGGAGATATGGTTCCCCTTCTCGGCAGCAGCGGCATATTTGCGACGTCGAGTGACCGGTTCCTTTCTATGATGGCTACCCTTGTTCTCGACTTGTTCATCACCTTGTCTTAGGCTCATGGTTGTTTCTTCCCCTTCGATTGCCCCTATCATCTAGATGTCCGAGGGTAGCAGCAATGTAGCCAGCATGTGATGTGCTTCGTGCTTCGAGCATTTTGTATGTTGTGTTTTCTGTATGGTCGCCAAGGCGACACCTCTCCTAGCTCTCAGGTGAGCACCTTTACAGGCCGGTGCAGCATTCTTCCAGCCGGAGCGAGGGGGTAGGGTTCCTCTTCGACTATAGATTAGGAAGCAGTTGTGTTTTATCTGCCCCGTGGAGCAGCCACATTTCGATATTCTCTGTGGCAATCTGATCCTCTCTTGCCCTATCGGCTTCGGGTTCTTTTTTCGGTTTCTGAGTGTGTAGGCAGCGACATTTGCAAGCTATCTTACTATCTTTTATGTTTGTAGTGTGTATTGTGTTGTAGGCTATTCATTTAGCGCCATGTATCGTTTGGCCTTTGTTGCTTGGCTTTGTTAATTCATTTAGAGCAACTTCAATGGAGCGACCCATTTTGTCCGTGGCCGTTCGTTTGGGTCGGCGCGAATAAAAAAGTCGGCCCAACGCGTCAACCCAAATGGACGCGTGTCCGCTTTCCTCCGCCCGCCGACCCATTTCCGGCCCATATTTGAGCCCGATTTGCATCAGCGCGGATAGGCAACGGACGCGTGCGCTCGCCCTCTTTCCTCATCGGGCCCGCTGGTCGGTGGCACATTGAATTGGCCTCTCCACATCAAACAACACACCCTCGCTCGTCTGCTTCGTCGCCGACGCCGCCGGCCATTTTTCAGATAAAAATGGATACATAGATAGTTCTAGCGTACACAGATAAAAGAAAAGACAACTACTCGTCGCTTTCTGACTCCAACTTGGTAATGTCCTCCTCCGACGTCTGAATGTAGGCGTCAGCATGCTGCTCGTCTTCAAAGTCCCAACCCGACGTTTCTCGTAGCTTCAGTTTCAATTGAGTGGCCTGCTTCCGCGAACGCTTGTCCTCCTGATAGGCGGCTCGCTCCGTCCTCCTCGCGTCTCTCTCCAACCTCCTTTACTT
This sequence comes from Triticum aestivum, assembly GCF_018294505.1. NCBI lineage: Eukaryota > Viridiplantae > Streptophyta > Magnoliopsida > Poales > Poaceae > Triticum > Triticum aestivum. The sequence goes on along the minus strand of NC_057806.1, from coordinate 396,920,253 downwards.
GTAGAACTGGCGCTCGTCGATGATGTCCTGCGGAAAGCGTTCGTGCCACACCACCATGGCTTCCACGTCCATCTCGACGATGGCGAGGCGACGCTGTCGCCTCCGGTGGATACGACGATCCTCGTCGGTGAAAAGCCGCGGGAGAGGCGCCAAATCCTGCGCCCGCTGGCTCGACACGTCGGGAAAATTCATATCCCGACGAGGCCTCAGGAGGCGTCACGCCGCCGCATCGTGCGCGCGGGCCGCCTCCTCTGCGGTGTCAAAAGTGTCGAGGATGAGACGTTTCTCGCGAAAACAGATCTCGGAGGAGAAGGCGCCGGAGCGGCGCTCGCGGACTCCGCGAAAATCCGAAGCGTCCAGGCGGCGGATCGACATGGTGGCGCAGAGGCGGCGAGGCTAGTGAGAGGGGGCGAGACAAGTGGGCGACAGACAGAGTGGAGGGAGCGCCTTCTTATAACGAGCGCCGGCCGCGGCGCGCACGTGAACCTTTCCCACGCGCTAGAGCGCCAAAACCAGCGTGCGCTAGGCCGCTTTCCCCCACGCGCTGGAGCGCCAAAACCAGAGCGACGACATAGCCGCTGGCATGATCTAAAACACACGCGGTCATCAAATGGGTCGGTCCGTTGGGCGCACTGTCGACCCAAAATTAAAAAAGAACGGACGGCGTGCGGGTGGCCGACCAAACGGACAAAAACGACGTCCGTTTGGGTCGGCCGGTTGGAGTTGCTCTTAGCGCCATGTATTTAGCCTGGAGCTCGGTGCGTGCATGGGCATGGCTCGTTCGAAAGTGTACTATATTCACCTCTCGGAACATTCATTCAATCTTCAATAAAGTAAACACTAAGGCCCTGTTTGGTTTCGGCTGTGGATTTCTAAAAGTATGTCATTTGGCAAACTAGCTGATACATCTTTTTCAGATTTTGGCCCGCAGCGGAATCAGATTTTAGAAAGCACGTCCTGGGCTACTTTCATTTTTGGTTCAGATTTTGGCAGCGAATTTCTGGAATCGGATTTGTCTGGGTTTGCCCTTTGATTCAGATTCTGCTGCGCGGCAGCAGAATCCGTTGATAAAAGCTGAACCAAACAGAGGCTAAGTCAATCGATCGATCGATTCGGGATCCAGATCTCGACCAAAAATATCCCAGCACTCACACAGCCAGTTCGGATGATGGCACAGCACTGTAGCAGTGTAGCTGCACGATGCATCTACACCCACTGGTCGTGCAACTTGCAGGCAGACCCATCACGGCCCATGCCCTGGCGAACGACGTCACGTACGCACGCAGACGGCGCACCCATCGACGCACGCACCGGGAAGGCCGTCGTCGATCGGCCGCTTGCCGGCGCCGGGCGTTCCCGGCGCGCGTACGTGGGGGCCGTGAGGGCTCGCCACGCGCGGTCACCGTGCGCCACGTGCCGGGGCGGCTCTCGTTTCTCTTCGTCGCGCTGGTGCGTTCGCCTTTGCCGTTTCGTCTAGCGCGACGGGTTCCCGTCTCTCTGGTCGGGCCAAGGGCTGCTGCACCTGCACAGCCTGGGAGGGTCGGGGTAGGGGGCGCGCATCGGAAACGGGCGCCGGAACACGTCACCGGCTGCGTGTGCGCATGCTCCAACCGGCAACCGCCTGGGATCGGCGGTCAACAGGTTGTCAAAGGCCGTTTTCCGTGGGTCCTGGGCTCCCTTTTTGCCACCTCACTGACTCGGTGGCATGTGGTCAGGCCCTTCCACGTTTGTCTTCTTTTTTCTGCGACGGACTGAATTCGGCGAAGTCATACTTTGCGCCATACTGCGGAGTGCGGACACGTCTCCGGCATGAGACGTTCTGTGCGCCGAACACCGCCGGAGAGCCTCTGTTAACCGGTATCAAGAACGGGTCTCGCGCACTATTTTTTCTTAAACATAATACAGATCTATGGGCTTATATATACACATATACATTCGTTTCTACGAACACACATACAGGTCCTATCCCTATAAATACCTTTTAAGGATTGAACTGGCATATCTCTTGAAATTGGTGAAGTCGGCCACTAAACGTGTATTGTTGAAAATCTTGAAATAAATCTAAGAAAATGCAAGCATCGGGATTTAAATTCTGATGGGCTGAGGATATCACTTTTCATCTAATTATCCAATCATAAATTAGTTCGCGGGTCTTTCACACACTACACGCTACTGTAAGGTATAAGGCTGATCATAGTAAGGAGTAACTTATACAAGTTTCATGCATATGACACTAATCTAAGTTACTATATTTATAATGCAAAGTAATATAGTAGTAGTGTCATAGAGAACTTCTTATTAGCTTGTAGACTCATCTTATCTTGGGAAGCGCTATGTTACAGTAACATATTATGTTACCATTTCTCATTAACTACATGTCACATAAGCAAAAAAAATTGAAATACGCTATGTTACTAGCTAAGTTACTCCCACTGTGACAAGTCCAAGCGATGCAGACTCTCATCCAAAGTCAGTCGTTGCACGGTTAACAACACCAATACAACATGCGGCTCATTTCCACGCACACACAAACAAAAACATGCAACTCAATCTGGGGCATGGGGCCGGCTGGAGTGGATGGCTTAACTAATAGAGTACTTATTTTGATATTGTGCCTAGTCAAAGTGGTTAACAATTTGTGCTACCTTAGAAGTAGGCACAATATCAACGGGGTTGTAATAGATCCAGAGAGAACATCACAAAAATCTGCGAATAGGAAAAAACTCAAAGGTGATGACGGTCTGGCGATTGATAATTGTATGGTATAATTGTATCACCGGGAAAAAAAAAGAAAACCATAGCCTGAAATTGTTATGGGATACTCTGAACCACGGCAGTTCATGAGCTTTTGGACCTTCAAAACCAGGTTAAGATAGAGATTGTTTTAGTCACATTTTTAATGAAACAACCAAATGAGTTGCGTCGTAAGTTAGGTTTTGATTTTATGTATATGGCAGAGAGTGATGACATTTAGCAGACGTGTGCTATTTTATGAAGAATAAAATAAAGTGAAGTTGAATAATTGGGGTTTTTATTTCAATGATGTGCTGCTTATGAAGAGAGATGACGTGGATTGGAGGCTAACTGGTTTCTATGGTCACCGGCCTGGAATGAAAAACAGTTATCATGGATTGATGTTCGTGATCTTATTAGCAAAGGAGAATAGCCGTGGGTTGTTAATGGTGACTTCAATGATACCATGTTTGCACGTGAGAAACAAGGGGGGCGTTGTGAGGGTGTCTCAGCTAAGGGGGCCTGTCGGTGTCAAAACCGGCGGATCTCGGGTAGGGGGTCCCGAACTGTGCGTCTAGGCCGGATGGTAACAGGAGGTAAGGGACACGAAGTTTTACCCAGGTTCGGCCCCTCTCGATGGAGGTAAAACCCTACGTCCTGCTTGATTAATATTGATGATATGGGTAGTACAAAAGTAGATCTACCACGAGATCAGAGAGGCTAAACCCTAGAAGCTAGCCTATGGTATGATTGTTGATGTGTATGTTGTCCTATGGACTAAAACCCTCCGGTTTATATAGACACCGGAGAGGGTTAGGGTTACATAGAGTCGGTTACAATGGTAGGAGATCTGAACATCCGTATCGCCAAGCTTGCCTTCCACGCCAAGGAAAGTCCCTTCCGGACATGGGACGGAGTTTTCAATCTCGTATCTTCATAGTCCAGGAGTCCGGCTGAAGGTACAGTTCGGCTATCCGAACACCCCCTAATCCAGGACTCCCTCAGTAGCCCCTGAACCAGGCTTCAATGACGACGAGTCCGGCGCGCAGTTTGTCTTCGGCATTGCAAGGCGGGTTCCTCCTCCAAGTACTTCATAGAAGATTTTGAACACAAAGATAGTGTCCGGCCCTGCAAAATAAGTTTCCACATATTGCCATAGAGAGAATAATATTTACACAAATCTAATCTGCTGACGTATTCCGTAGCGTGACACACCACGGCCAAGCCTTTATCTGAGTCATTTCATTATCCCACCTCAGCGTGTTATGCGAGGCGGTTTCCTTGGCACGTCTTGTCAAAGTAGAGATCATGTCCCCTTATTCCGGGGTTTTCATCAATACGGGCGTGGGTAACCCAACCGCTTCTAGGACTCCTAGATCATAGGCAAGTCCAAACCGACACGGAGAGGACGCTCGATATCCACCCTCTTTATAAAGGGACGAGGCCTTTTATTTTTCCCTCCCGTGCTCAATAGAATCCTTCCCCCACCTCAAGCTCAAACGCCCAAAGTTCAGGTCAGGTGCTCCGAATCTTCAGTCATGTCCGGATCTAGCCTTCAAGGCCGATGGGTGCCTTCTTCCGTCACGGAAGAAGACGTCAAAAAGTTGAGGGAGGCCAGATATCTGACCGCCGAGATTCTGCATCGGCTGCCTCCCCGGGGGCAGGCCGTCCTCTCCCCGAACCCAACGAGAGCGTCGTGTTCGTCTCCCACTTCCTCCGAGGTCTAGGCCTTGCATTGGATCGTTTCGTTAGGGGCTTGATATTTTACCACGGGCTAGATTTCCATGATCTAGCTCCGGACTCCTTTCTTCATATCACGACGTTTATTGTTGTGTGTGAGGCCTTCCTCCGGGTTACCCCTCACTTTGGCCTATGGCTCAAGAATATTGAAGTAAAGCCGAAGATGATCGAGGGGCAACATGCGGCGTGTGGATTTGCCTCAATACGCAAGATGACGGAAGCTGCGTGGCCCAAAGGTTCCGTTCCAGAGGTGTCTGAATTGTGGCAACATGAGTGGTTCTACATCACGGCTCCTAGAAGTGCCAAGTGGGCGGCCGCCCCCGTTTTTTGCCCGGGCCCTCCTCCACAACTGATGTCATGGATTAGCAGAGGATTGAGCTGGGGTCCGGCCAAGGACGTGCCTATATTGCAAAGCCGCATTCAAGATCTCTTTAATGGAGATTTCAGTTTGGTCGCGGTAACACAAGTTATGCTGGTTCGTCAAGTCCAGCCTTGCAAATGCCAGCCTCTTCGTTTATGGGAGTTCAATCCCGAGGGACCGCGCGCCATTCAAAATTTCCTCGGCCTGACGCACAAGGAGATGTACAAGTCATTTTTCGTACCTCAAGTGGAGTGTCCGGAAATCACCGAGGACGCGGGCCTGAGTAGCAACCGCGCCGCCGAGCAGGTAAGGCGTCTTCCGACCGAGCGTACTACCTCTCCTTTGATGCTAAGTTATTTCTGAGAGTTTGCTTTTTGACCAGGACTGGCTAACGAAGGCAAAGTTGATTCAGTGCTCGGCCCCCCTCCCTGAGGGTTTGGAAAATCCGATATTGGAAAAGATGCTCCAGACCGCACCTTGCCCGGACCCCTTGAAGGAAAATGCGGGCGGTCACGGGCCCCCAACGTTGGCCGCTCTAGCCGAGGGAGCGAGCGTCTCCATGAAGGAAGATGATCAGAACAGGAAAAGGATTGTGTCTGGGGATTCGGATGCCGAAGCTTCCAAACGGGAGAAGAAGTCTCCCACAGAGGGTCCTACCCCGGGGGTGCGGTTGCCGCACAAAGTCCGCGGGGGGATCGATTCTCCCATGAGTCGTAAGTGACCCAAAATAACTTGATAGTACAGATATGTCATCTTTTCTTCTGAGAAGGTAACCACTGCATGTATCTTTGCAGTTCGGGCCTTAGCCCCTCTCAAATGAGCTCGTCTTCGGGGGATCTTCTTCCAGAGATGATGGAGAGCGAAACACCTCCTCCGGACTCATCCGCTCCGGAAGCGGGCGACCCTGAAGTGTCGTCGTGGAGGGCCTCTCCGAGTCCGGCGAGGCCAGAAGATAATCCCATCGACCCCCGAAGTTCCCAGTGTCCGGCTCCCGAAGAGAGCAAACAAACGAGTCCGGCACCGTCTAGTGTGCGGTCGGATGTTCTGAGGGAGTTGGTGGGGTGAGCGGCCATCTCAGATGAACACCGTGTGCTGATGAATACAATGATGGAGAGAATCTCGTCCGCCGAAAGCGGATTGCATAAAGCTTTTATGAGTCTACTGTCAGGTTTTGAGGTACGTAAAATAATGTATGATAGTCCTGCACATGCTAAGTGTGCCCTGTGTAGATAATAGCCCCTGAGACTCTGGTTGTCGTGGAGAACGACGATGATCAGAGGATCATAATCCCAGGTAGTAATCATACTGCTTTTGTGAGCAGGTGATGGAAGCTCCGGTGGCTAGCCGGACTAGCGAGTTTGCCCATTTAAAACGGCAGTTGGATGCGGCAGATGCCGACATCAAGCTTGTTAACAAAAGGCTTGACGAGGCGCAGGGTAGGTGTTATTATCTGGTAAACGCCGCGTAGTAAGAGCAGCATGAAGCCAGTATATTTAACATGTTATTACTGCAGATGGAGCCACTGTTGAAGCCTTGCGGGCGGAACTTGCCCGAGCCAAGGAACAAGGGAGATTGGGTAATGCGGCTGTTTTGAAGGCGGTCGAAGAGTTGCGAGCCGAGAAGGCCGCGCATGGCGAGATCCGGGATAAGATGGCCAATATGGCCGTAGAATTAAAAGCCGACGTCGACCGTTGCCGGGCTCTTGAAAAGGAAAACCAGGCGAAGGCATCGGACCTTGAGAAGGCTGCTGCAATGGGAAAAGACCTCCGCTCTGCTATGAGGGCAAAGAAGGAGGAGCTGCGGGAAGCCGAGGATATTGTAGCCGGGAATTACTTTATGTTGCAGAGGAAGTTCGGAGATCCACGGTATGCCCCTCTGGATCGGCTGTGGAGTTCGGGGGATGTGTATATGGATTTGGCGGCGAGCGCTGCCGATGCGGCCAAATACTTCCAGAGTCGGACGGACCGTGAAGTAGACCAGCTGTTTTGGAAACAGTTCCTTTCTCCCGAGCGTCCGCTTTCATTGACGGACCAATTAGCCGAGTGGGACGAACTAAATAGGTTGTCCGGACTCTCCATGAGGTCTATTGTGGATCAGTTATGGCCGAGAAGGTCGAAACCGAGCAGCTATTTCGGCTTGGTGCAGCAGTTCCTTGACGTGGTGCCACACATAAATGCGATGAAGAGGTCGGCGTGCATAGAAGGCGCACGAATGGCCTTTGCCCGTGCTAAAGCATACTGGGCAGAGATGGATGCTACCACGGTTGCAGCGCATGATTCGGTCATAGGTCGAAGGGCTGCTGAGCACTACTTTGAGGAAGTTCTTAAGGATGCTCGTTTGATAGAGACCCAATGCTCAAAAAATATTATGTTTGAGTGACATGTAATCTCATTGTAAGCGAAATGCTTTTATAAATTTTCATAAGGCTACTTTTATACTTTTGCCTGAAAGTAATGTGATGCCTCGTGGGCGGCCGTTTATGTATACATGTGTATAACCTGAAATATTGCAGTCGTCGGCTTCAACCCCCACGCATATAATGCGGAGGTGTTCGAAGAAACACGCGTTCACACTTAACCCAACGTCTTGGTCCTATTAAGGAGGTGATAGCGGAGTGAGCGTGGCAACCGGACTATAATGCTTTAACACTTTCACTTAGCTATAGGAGTTTGACATTGGGGCTACTAGATAGCCCCTGGTGGCTCCGCACTCTCCCGATCCCGGGGTGCGTATATGCCTGGCCGGAAAGCGGCCCTTCGTTAAGGCGGAGGAATTCTAACATTCCCATGGGTCATCGAGTGGTTGACCAGTCTCACGCTAGATCATGACAGTTAGTTTTCGGCTTTCTCTACTGAGGTGCTTGTCCGGATGAACCAGGGCACAACCGCAGTAGTTCTCCTGGTGCTACCTTAGCCGGTAAAGCGGAACGTAAGGCACCAAAACACAGGAGCCGGGCAAACCCAACATTTGACCAAAGACAATGATTCGAAGCTGATGCATATAGGGCCAAACTCGCGACGCCGAACACTCCCTAAGGTATTCGGTCTTTATGGTATAAACCGGGCCGAAATAATGGCCTTCGTAAGAAGCCCCTTATGTCCAGGTACGTGCATTGGTCTAGCGTGGCCACATGCCAAGACGTCAGCATCCTTCTCAATGGTGGATATGTATCAACAAGAGACAGTAAAAAAGGTTTACGCAGGGTCTTAATCTAAAAAGAATCCTTGGAGCGGGTCCCTACTGCGCGTCTGCGCCTGTGTCTCCGTTGTGCCGTATCCTGGACGGGTGTGGCACGATGATCGTCTACAAAAGAGAGGAATTTAGGTGAAAAAGGTTGTCGTGCAAAAAGATAATTAAAAAACTATGCATAATTCAAGGTGAGGAGGAATGGCCACATGTCTGCGCACGTTGAGCCCCTTGTAATAGGGGTGTGACCATTTATTCGGTATAAGTAGCGGCCCCGGACTCGATTAGTTGTGTCTGAGGTCTTGACGACCTATAGGGCGCTTTGGCTAGTCCGGGCGCCTTTAGTGTGTGGCTGCCAAGGCAGCCTCACTCTCTTCGGCGCGCAGAGATCGCTTGATATTTCCGTGCACTGAGATGATGCCGCGTGGACCGGGCATCTTGAGTGTGAGGGAGGCGTAGTGTGCTATTGCATTAAAGCGAGCGAAAGCTTCGCGCCCGAGCAGTGCTTGATAGCCACTTTGAAACGGAGCGATGTGGAAGGTTAAATGCTCGCTACAGAAGTTATCGGGGGAGCCGAATATAACTTGTAGTAGGAGGGAGCCCGTACAACGAGCCCCTGGGCCTGGCGTTACTCCTTTAAAGGTAGTATTGCTATGGTGAATTTGTGTTGGGTCTAACCCCATCCCGCAGATTGTATCCTGGTATATTAGGTTTAGGCTGCTGCCCACGTCCATCAAGACTCGTGTGAAGTGATATCCGCCAATTACTGGGTCTAACACCAAGGCAACCCATCCTGCGTGTCGGATACTTGCTGAGTAATCGCGATGGTCGAAAATGATCGATTGAGACGACCATTGGCAGGACTTCGCGGTGACAGGCACTTGGGTATATTTTCCTGGGGGTGCCGCATTGTTTTTTCCCTTGATCATGTGTAGTACGTTTACTGTTGTGGCTTCTGGGGGGAATTTCTTTTGTTCCCCAGTGTCTTGCTTGGGAGGCTCGTCCTCGTCTTCACTTGGTGTATCCTCCCCCTTGTGTACGTCATTGAGCTTGCCGGACTGCTTGAAGACCCAACATTCTCTGTGGGTATGATTAGCGGGCTTGCTAGGGGTACTATGTATCTGACATACCTGGTCCAGAATTCTGTTGAGGCTGGACGGTTCATCCCTGGTGCCTTTAGTGGGCGGCTTTTGGCCTGGCCGGGAGCTTTTGAATCCGGCATTTACTGCCGTGCCCTTTGTGTTGTCTCCTTTATTCCGGCGTTTGCTATTGTTGTTGCGCCGTGATTTCCCGTTTCCATCTCTAACTTCAGATGTACTGGGGTCGCTGGTGCTACATCTGGCTAGCCGGCTGTCATCACCCACGTAAAAGCGGGTCATGAGATTTGTTAATGCGGCCATCGTTCTCGGCTTATTTTGGCCGAGGTGCCTGGCGAGCCATTCGTCACGGACGCTATGCTTGAAAGCTGCCAAGGCTTCGGCGTCCGGACAGTCGACAATCTGGTTCTTTTTAGTGAGAAACCTGTTCCAAAGCTTTTGGGCTGACTCTCCGGGCTGTTGGGTTATATGACTCAAATCGTCCGCATCCGGAGGTCGGACATAAGTTCCTTGAAAATTTGCCCGAAAGGCATCTTCGAGCTCTTCCCAACTTCCAATGGAGCTTTCAGGGAGGCCTTTGAGCCAGTGATGAGCTGGCCCTTTGAGCTTGAGGGGTAAGTATTTGATGGCGTGGAGATCATCTCCTCGAGCCATATGGATATGAAGGATATAGTCCTCAATCCAGACCCCAGGGTCTGTTGTCCCATCGTATGCCTCTATGTTTACGGGCTTGAATCCCTCTGGAAATTCATGGTCCAGCACCTCATCGGTGAAACATTGGGGGTGTGCGGCACCCCTGTAACTGGGTGTACCACGTTGTTCTGATGCTTGTTGTGTTGCATTGTATGCCGGGGCGCGCTTGCGTGGTCCATAGATGGATCTTGTTGCACCGTCCTTTGGGTGCAAGCTCTCGCGTGGGCCGCGTGTTGTATTGTGAGCGGCGTTGTATGCCGTTCTGTGTTGATAGAGGCGTCGTCTATCCGACCAGGTGGTTGCTTTGATATTTGGTTGTGGGGGGCTAGAGGCCTCCTCATCGAATTCGGATAGCAGCTTCCGCTTTGGGTAGCTCTTTGAGGGGCGATCGCCGTCGTACATTGCTGTTGTATTAAGTATTTTACTCCATCTGAATTGGAGTTTGTTTTGTGCGGCCTTGAGCCTTCACTTCTGCTTTTTAAGGCTCTTTGCGGTGGCAACGAGCCTTTCGCGGGCATTCTGATACTCCGGGTGCCTGTCCGGCGTCATATCGTCCGGACCATTATCCCTGATAGGATTTGTTTGTTCGGTTTGAATATCCAGGTTGCCGTTGTCCGGCAGTGGTTCGCCCTGCTCCAGCGCTAGGTCTGTGTGATCGCTATTTCTGTCGAGGCGGGATTTGGGGTGGCGCTTGTGTCGCCGTTTTGACTGCTTTTCGAGGGAACAGGCCTTCGGTGCGTCCTTCCGCTCCTTGTCGTCATCTTTTGGTGCGTCCACCGTGTATACGTCATATGACGAGGTGGCGTTCCAGGGCCCAACAGGCGCTGGTTCTTCATTGTCTCCTTCATCGGCGTCCATACCGTCGATGTCTTCGGAGTCAAAGTCGAGCATGTCGGTTAAATCGTCGACAGTGGCTACAAAGTGGGTGGTGGGTGGGTTTTGAATTTCTTCATCGTCCGTACCCCAACCTTACTGACCGTAGTCCTGCCAGGGCTCTCCTGATAAAGAGAGAGACTTCAGTGACTTCAGGATATCGCCGAAAGGCGAGTGCTGAAAGACGTCCGCGGCCGTGAACTCCATGATCGGCGCCCAAGTCGAGCATGTCGGTTAAATCTTCGACAGTGGCTACAAAGTGGGTGGTGGGTGGGTTTTGAATTTCTTTATCGTCCGTACCCCAACCTTGTTGACTGTAGTCCTGCCAGGGCTCTCCTGATAAAGAGAGAGACTTCAGTGACTTCAGGATATCGCCGAAAGGCGAGTGCTGAAAGACGTCCGCGGCCGTGAACTCCATGATCGGCGCCCAATCGGATTCGATCGGCAGGGGCGCGTAGGGTTTGGAGTCCGGAGAAGAATCCGGCTCCGTGGAGTCGCGGGTCTCGCAGAATACGGGGCTGGTGTTCGGCTCAACCGCCGTTGGGATCACAACCCCCGAGGTAGCGTCCAACCGCCCATCCTCGATCGGCGCGGTTGGCTCCGAACTAAGGGTCGGAGCCGATGCGGGTGCGGCCTCCAAGGCACTGTTCAGCGGCAGAGCTAGATCATGCTCGTCGTGACAGTGCAGCGCGCTCGGCAGTGGTTCGAGTCCGTCGAAGATCAAGTCCCCACGGATGTCAGCCGTGTAGTTTAAATTTCCGAATCTAACCTGACGGCCAGGGGCGTAGCTTTCGATCTGCTCTAGATGGCCAAGTGAATTGGCCCGCAGTGCGAAGCCGCCAAAGATGAAGATCCGTCCGGGGAGGAAGGTCTCACCCTGGACTGCATCGCCATTGATGATCGTAGGAGCCATCGGGCCTAACGGCGACGACACAGAGGAACTCTCAATGAAAGCACCAATGTCGGTGTCAAAACCGGCGGATCTCGGGTAGGGTTTTACCTCCATCGAGAGGGCCCGAACCTGGGTAAAACTTCGTGTCCCATGCCTCCTGTTACCATCCGGCCTAGACGCACAGTTCGGGACCCCCTACCCGAGATCCACCGGTTTTGACACCGACAGGGCCTCTCACCATGACGGTTCCTGGCCTGGCAAGCCGGACTAAGGACCTCTTGTCGGGTCCGCCCTAGTACATTACATTAAGGTTTGAGAAGACTTGTTGCACACGACAAGAAGCTGTGGTCGTGGAGGAGTCTACCTCCTGCTACGAAGCCGACTAGGATACATGTACCCTAGAACACCCCCTTGTATACTATATAAACCGAGGTGCCAGACTCATAGATAGACAACTTACAATCTCTTGGTATTTTGTACTCTCGATATACTCCAACATAATAAAACACAAGCAAGACGTAGGGTATTATCTCCTCTCGAGAGCCCTAACCTAGGTAAAATTTCTTGTATTTGTTACTATCCCACCAAGTAGCCTAGCTAGAATACCCTAACGAGGGGTTTGTCGGATTTAGGTCCGACAGTGATGACCCATACTATGGACTTGAAGATATTGGCTTCCTAGATGATCCATTCACATATAATAGGCGAGTCACTAGGGAGGAACTAGCCCATGTTGTATGCAATACATCATGGTAAATGAAGATTCCTATGGAAACATTGACAAATTAGTCACATGTCCATTCTAATCAAAATCGCTAGTTTTGGACACTAAGCACCATGGTTTTGCAATGCTTATGCAGTTGAATGGAGGAGGCCAAAATATTTCGGGCCAAGTGTCTACAGGAGGAGACAATGACAGAAATTGTGTCCCATTACCTGGGAGCGTGCAAAATTAGCTGGTACTGACCCCTCCCTGGTGGCTAGAACCAAAGCAGTGCATGCATATCTTCATACTTAGGATGGAGAGGTTTTGCACGATACTAAGAGGAGAATAAAAGAATAAGAGCAAGATAAAAAATTCACAGTGTTCCTTTGACTGTTGAAACATGGACGTGTCAAAAGGAGTTGCATGTGTTTATTGAAAATCTTTTGGACCAGGAAGAAATATATGGAATGCAGTGCATGCATATCTTCGCTCAATATTTGGAGGTTTGGAGATGGACAAAAATATCACATTTGGGATGATGCATGGATCTCGAACTGTTCTAGTAGGAAGGTAATTACTGTCCGTATGGTAATTTACTCAAAAAAGTGAGTGATGACCTTCAATGTGTCTCTAGGGTGAAGAATTGGTCAGTCATACACTATGGTCGGTTGATGCTCAATGGGTGTCATCTATTCCACTCCCGTCAATTGATATGTCTGATATTATTGAATAGAGCCTAACAAGGAGTGGAATGTTTTTAGTACGATTGGCGTATCATGCAGAATGGGACTTCCAATTTGGTCGGAGAATAATAAGACTTGATGGCAGAGGTGCAATATTTGTTAATAGCATTTGGAGCAAAATATGGAATTTTATGTGTCCAACAAAGATGAAACTATTTATATGGCGCACACTTCATGGCACCCTTCCATGCCAAGCCATTCTTGCAAAGATACATCTCAAAGTATCACCTGAGTGCCCAAACCATGATCAAGGACCTGAGAATGTACACCATATCTTGTTTCAATGCATAAATACAAAGAAGGTCTTGAACCTTTTAGGGCTAGAAACCTTGATTGAAAGAGCTTGCGGTAGAGACCTTGCGGGCAAGGTGACACTGAAATTTTGATGTCATGCAAGAATACAGAGTTTAGTTATAGCAATTTTCAAAGCAATAATATTAATCCCACAAAAAACATAGTAAATGGTCCTTGCCTCTTGTAGATGTTTATTGCAATGTCCATAACTTAAATGTGATCCAAAGTAAAAGCGTTGTGGAAGTGAAAATGTTGCAAAAAGGTGTCGTCGCTTGAATGGTGCAAAGTAAGGATAAAGAAGAAGAGGGTAATGGAAAATGATGAAATCAACAATTAGGCTAACGCATTCTAAAGGAATATTGATTGCTAGCTAGTATGCATGTTACTTAATTACGATAAAGTACAATTCAAGGCTCGGATAAATAATCCATTTTATATGTGTTTATTGTTGGGGAACGTAGTAATTTCAAAAAAATTCATACGCACACACAGGATCATGGTGATGCATAGCAACGAGAGGGGAGAGTGTGTCCACGTACCCTCGTAGACCGAATGCAGAAGCGTTAGCACAACGCGGTTGATGTAGTCGTACGTCTTCACGATCAGACCGATCCAAGTACCGAACGCACGGCACCTCTGAGTTCTGCACACGTTCAACTCGATGACGCCCCGCGAGCTCCGATACATCAAAGCTTCATAGGAGAGTGTCGTCAGCACGACGGCATGGTGACGGTGATGATGATGCTACCGACACAGGGCTTCGCCTAAGCACCGCTATGATATGATCGAGGTGGATTATGGTGGAGGGGGGCACCGCACGCGGCTAAGAGATCAATGATCAATTGTTGTGTCTATGGGGTGCCCCTGCCCCCGTATATAAAGGAGCAAGGGGAGGAGGCGGCCGGCCAGGGAGAGGCGCACCAAGGGGGAGTCCTACTCCCACTAGGAGTAGGACTCCTCCTATTCCTAGTAGGAGTAGGAGAGGGGGAAGGAAAGGGAGAGGAGGAGAAGGAAAGAGGGGGGCGGCCCCTCTTGCCCTAAACCAATTCGGTTTGGGCCTTGGGAGGCGCGCCCCATACTCCCCTTGCTGCCCTCTATTTCCACTAAGGCCCATGTAGGCCCATTAAGCCCCCAGGGGGGTTCCGATAACCCCCCGGTACTCCGGTATATGTCCGAAACCTTCCAAAACTTTTTCGGTGTCCGAACATAGTCGTCCAATATATCAATCTTTACGTCTCGACCATTTCTAGACTCCTCGTCATGTACGTGATCATATCCGGGACTTCGAACTACCTTCGGTACATCAAAACACAAAAACTCATAATACCGATCGTCACCGAACTTTAAGCATGCGGACCCTACGGGTTCGAGAACTATGTAGACATGACCGAGACACGTCTCCGGTCAATAACCAATAGCGGAACCTGGATGCTCATATTGGCTACCACATATTCTACGAAGATCTTTACCGGTCAAACCGCATAACACCATATGTTGTTCCCTTTGTCATGGGTATGTTACTTGCCCGAGATTTGATCGTCGGTATCTCAATACCTAGTTCAATCTCGTTACCGGCAAGTCTCTTTACTCGTTTCGTAATACATCATCCCGCAACTAATTCATTAGTTACAATGCTTGCAAGGCTTATAGTGATGTGCATTACGGAGTGGGCCCAGAGATACCTCTCCGACAATCAGAGTGACAAATCCTAATCTCGAAATATGCCAACTCAACAAGTACCTTCGGAGACACCTATAGAGCACCTTTGTAATCACCCAGTTACGTCGTGACGTTTGGTAGCACACAAAGTGTTCTTCCAGTAAACGGGAGTTGCATAATCTTATAGTCATAGGAACATGTATAAGTCATGAAGAAAGCAATAGCAACATACTAAACGATCAAGTGCTAAGCTAACGGAATGGGTCAAGTCAATCACATCATTCTCCTAATGATGTGATCCCTTAATCAAGTGACAACTCATGTCTATGGCTAGGAAACATAACCATCTTTGATCAACAAGCTAGTCAAGTAGAGGCATACTAGTGACACTCTGTTTGTCTATGTATTCACACACGTATCATGTTTCCGGTCAATACAATTCTAGCATGAATAATAAAAATTTATCATGATATAAGGAAATAAATAAGAAATTTATTATTGCCTCTAGGGCATATTTCCTTCATTTATAAGTGGGCAGAACCAAGTACAGACACGTGCATACATGTGTAGCTTCGTATCACGCATGCCACTACTATTACCCCGTGATGCGGACGATGTCAACAGTAATTAAGGGTCTCCCATGGACACGGCTGAAAGGCGGTTTCCGTTATTCCTCTATCAAAATTTCGTAAGGAGGGAGATACCTTCTATCACCGCATTACCTCCGCTCACCATATCACTAAGGCGATTACATCCTTCTCACCCACATAGGCAAATGTTATGTGGTGCACTTCACACAACATCGGGAAAGATAGTTAACATGAACATACAAAGAGGATGTTTTTATCCGAATTTAACTCATACACATACTAGGGTTCTTACATACGCTCGTGAACTAGGGGGATTTACTCACACATGGAGACAACAAGCATCATCAAGGCGTTCATGGCAATAACAAATGAATGATTAGAGTTATACACGTATAAATTCACACCTGGGCTCGGTAATAGAAAGAGATGAATGATAATGATAAGTATATGGAAGAAGAAGAAGAAGAAGAAGAAGAAGAAGAAGAAGAAGAAGAAGAAGAAGAAGAAGAAGATTGATGTTGAAGTCTCCTTGATCGAGGTGATGGCGTGACAGTGCCCTTCGGTGATTCCCCCCTCTGGATCCCTTATGGAGGTAAGGATTTCTGGTTCTGGATCATAGTTATGGTGTCTCTGTTCGTCCTCCCTGAGATCCGATCACGTGGGGTTGAAGTAGTTGACCAGGGGAGGCAGCGCTGTGTGGTATGACTGCTCGTACGAGCTTACCACATACCGTCTTCTGTACTGAATGCCTCTTCGCGGCTGGTTTTTGTCCCACTTGAACGACACTTCATATGGTAGGTCATTATCACATGCATTTGACATGATTTCTAACCATAAATGGGTGTTTCCCAATTAATGCTCTAAATATCCTTTTTAGGATAGTGATGAAATAGGCAGAAAAATGTGTGTGAAGGCGGTAAAAAACTAAAATCCTATAACTAAAATGCAAAACAAAAGGTAAAAAATGATGCAAAATAGGACTAAACCTTCCAAACCCCTCTGACCTTGATGTCCTGCTTTTCTAGAAAATAAAATAAATACAATCCTGATTTATTTTATTTCTCAAAGGACTAAACACATGCACATGCGAGGGTGGTTCTATGTATCGCTCCTAGCAAGCGATACAGTCGGGCCGCCCCGCAAAGCCCGTAAGCACTTTATTTTATTTTGTGATTGTTCTTTTTTGCTTTATTGTACTATTGATTTTGCTTATATTTCACTTTCTGATTTTTCGTTCCCACCTTTGTATAATATATAATGCAAGATATTCCAAAAAAATATTTCAAAAATGTTCTTGGTTAAAAAGTTAGTTCATGTAACAAAAGAAATGTTCAGTGTGTACGAGAAAAAATGGTCGTTGTTCTTCGCAAAAGCATATTCGTTGTTTATTTAAAATATATAAAACATATGTTTAAAAACATTAGTGTGTTCTAAAAATGTTCAATATTATCTAAACAATGTTTAGACTGTACTAAAAATGTTCATCGTGTACTTGGAAAATGTTGACCGCACATTTGGAAATGTGCATCATGTTTTTTTGACTTTGTTTACCACTTAACAAAAACATGTTCGTCGTATATAAATAAAAATGGATGACACGTATCTCCAAATTGGTCCTCACATATTCAAAATATATTCATCATGTTTTTGGAAAATATTAATCGCGTATTTGAAATTAGTCAATGCATAATAAAAAATATACATCGCATGGTAGAGAATTATTAACTAGGAAATTAAAATATTCTTTACATATTTAACAATATCCATAACATATATGAAAAATATTTCAAAGTTCAAGTCTTAAAAAATTATGCATTTACAAAAAATATATTTTAAAAAGGTAAAAAGGCGAAATGAAGAAGGGTAAAATAATTTTTGGTTTACCGTTTCCATTTTTTATTTGGATTATTCGAAATCGCTTGAAAGGAGCTATAATTTTCCATTTCCTTTTTTTAACCTTTTTTTTGGATACGCCTACTCCTATGTATCTCCTGAAATGAGCTATACACCTACTCCTATACATCGGTTAAGCGACAAACTGTCGCTACAACGCCCAGTAGCACCCGACCACTCCTTCTTTCAGTCTTCCAAAAATGGGCGAGCTTCGTTCCTCCAAGAAAAAAATAGTTACATTTTGTTAACACAAAAAAATTGAAAATAGATGTTATCCTCCTTACTTATAATTTAGTTTTTCTAAAAGAAATCGTAAACAATAAAAATCAAGAATTTATAGAAAAAAAATGTTCACAAACTTGAAAAAAATCACGAATTAAAAAAATGTTCACATGTTATAAAGCATATACATATGTTGATACAATGGTCACATGTTTAAAGATTGTTCATGAGTTGAAAATTGTTCGTACATTTTAAAAACTGTTCATCAATATGAATAAGGTTTCACAAATTTGGAAGAACGTAAATTCAAGAAATTTTCATTATTTTCTAAAATATGGAAAACCATGAAGTAAAGAACAAATGTAAGAACATCAAGGAACCGGAAAACATGCACACAATTTTAGCAACCAAAATGAACCACACAGAAAGACGGATATAAACTGATGAAAAAAGCAGTAGAAAACTAGCAACAAAAATAAATCACCTAAAATGGGTCGGCTTAAGTCATGTGAAGGATACACATTTTCTACATATGCTATTCTATTCTACGCTACGTCGCTACCAATAAGCATATAATAGGAAATTTATAGCTATATGTAGCATTTATTGCAAATCTGCACTACAAAAGTCCAACTCTATTACTAGACTGTTTAATTTTCATAAAGGTTTTTGGATCCCGTTCTTTCGGTTTTATAAAGTACCTAGAAATTTTTTGGTTGGTACATTCATTTTTTCCCTCTTATTTCTCAATAGGTTTTATTTTTTCCTTTTTTATTTCTTTCACTTTTTTCATTTTTATTTTTCCATTTCCCTTTTGTCGTTTTTCTTCTTGTCTTGAGGAGAAGGTCTTAGAAAATGTTAAAATATTCACACTTTTTGAGAAAATGTTCTCGCTTTTTGGAAAAACACTGAATGTAAAAAAATTATTTCACATAAGTTATAAGAATGTTTAGTTTTCTAAAATAAATCTTTTCGTTTTTTATAAAAATGTTGAGGGTTTTAGAAGAAATGTTTATAAAAGTTTTACCAAATATTTGTATTTTAAAATATGTTCATGGGTTTTCAGAAAATGTTCAGAAGGTGCTTAAAAATCACGTTTTTCAGTTTTATAACTTTTTATCCTTTTCTACTGCAACTAGTTTGTTGAAGAAAATTGGCTTAATTACTGACATAGTACGCAAAATTAAAATGACTTGACTTGCTACAGTGTGTAGCGGCAACATGGGCGGTGTAGGTGTGTAGCAGGCTGGCTTGTGTTGGGCCAGTGCCGCTGCTTTGTGGGTCTGTATCGGCGCGGCGACTATATCTCCCGTTAAGCGAGATGGAAGCACCACTAATTAAAGGGTCTGCACTAATCGGGGCGGCCCATTCATGCACACATACAGTAAAAGAAAAAGGCAAATAGGCAATGGAGTGCGACAAGGATTCAAACCCTGGTCTCTTGGTTAAGAGCAACAGCGGCTAACAAGTGGGCTTGCCCTGGGTTAAAGTTTAGTAGGGCACCAAAACTTAACTCCAAACGAGTCGAGGTTTCCACTGTTTCTTCTCCAGGGTTTTTCACTTAGTTTTTGTTTGTTTGTCACCGGTTTTTCTCTGTTTAAATTGTTTTTTCTTTCTTTTTTTCTTTCTTTATTTCTTTCCCAGTTTTCACTCGGTTTTTAATCTCCTTTTCTTTTTTCTCGGGTTCTGTTTATTTCTTTCTCGTTTCTCATTGGTGATTTTGATTTCTTTTTTTGGTTCTTTCGTTTTTTGATTGGTTTTCTTGTTTCTTCTCCTTTTTTGTTTCTCCTTTTGTTTCTCCTTTCTTATGTTTCTATGAAATTTCACTCTACATATTTTGTATATGCCAAGAACACTTTTCCAATACAAATGCAACACTTCTTAAATAAATACATAGTCAACATATTTACTATACATATTTTCAACATTTTTGAAATGCTTGATTAAGGAAATACAGTATTAATATTTTTTAAATATATGGTCAACATTTTTCCTGTACAGACTTTTAAACATTTTAAAATTCCTGATTAACATTTTTCAAAAACATTATTAACATTTTTTAACACATGATCAACATTTTTTATATACACATTTAGCATTTTTCAAAAGCTTGATTAACATTTTTCAAATACTTGTTCAACATTTTTCCAAATGCTTGATTAATATGTTTATATACATGATCACATTTTTCATCATTTTTAATACATGGTCAAAAAACATTTCTGTACACATTTAACATTTTTAAGTGCTTGATTAACATTTTCAAATACTTGTTCAACATTTCTTCAAATGCTTGATTCACATTTTTATATACATGATCAAAAAAATTCATAATCTTTTAATACATGGTCAATATTTTTTCTATACACATTTACAGTTTTTCAAATGCTTGACTAACATTTTGCAAAAACTGGTTCAATTTTTTTTCCAAATTTTTTATTAATATTTTTTAAATACACGATCACATTGTTTTACACACATTTTATTTTATTTGTATACATTTTCCGTATAGTGATAAATATTTTCTCTATGCACTCTTAACATTTTTCATATGCTTGATCAACATTTTTCAAATATTTTATGTAGAATAATTTTTCTAATATATTTATTTTGAATATTTGGAATTTAAGCACTAGTTAAAAAGCAAAGAAAAGAACACAAAGAACGTGAAATAAACTAAACAAAAAAGGAGACATGTCGGTGTGCCTGGGCCAGCCCAACTCGGGCCTACCTTCAGCAAGACTTCCTCTTGTGTCGCATGAAGCAAGGCATATCATCGCCCCTGTTTCTGAGCATGCTTTTTATAGCCTTAAAAAAACTGCCTCGTCGGCTCTCCCACCATCAAACACCGGGATTACCCTGTAAAAAGTTTTAAAAAGAAGGTGCACGACCATCATGTTTATGCCTAATTACAAACAGAAAGAAGCAACGTCCAACATCATCGGCAATAAGCATATTTGCTTTTAAAAAATAGCAATGGAAGGAAGAAAAGATAGAATGCGTTCGGTTGCTCGCATTAGGCCCAGCCAGGTCCGTGCAGGCAGTTTTCGGTCTGTTTGGTTGCCTCGCCCGCATCGAAATCTTGGTCCGCATGAATTTTAAAGCAGTGCTCAGCCAGAGCCGCTAGAAACGCCCGAATCGGCAGCTTCCAGCGAGCCAGGCTCGAGCGATGCAGGGTAGGGGAATGCGGCGCCGCACAGCTGTAAGACAGGGAGATGGCGGTGTAGGGAAACGTAGCATGCAATTTCAAAAAAAAAAATCTACGCTCACATAAGATCTATCTAGGAGATGCATAGCAACGAGGGAGAGAGTGTGTCCACGTACCCTCGTAGACCGAAAGCGGAAGCGTTTGACAACGCGGTTGATGTAGTCGAACTTCTTCTCATTCCGACCGGTCAAGCACCGAACGTACGACACCTGCGAGTTCTTCACACGTTCAACTCGATGACGTCCCTCAAACTCTTGATCCTGCAAAGTGTCAAGGGAGAGTTCCATCAGCACAACTGCGTGGTGACGGTGATGGTGAAGTGATCCGCGCAAGGCTTCGCCAAAGCACTATGTGAATATGACCGGAGGGGTAAACTGTGGAGGGGGCACCGCACACGGCTAGAAATCAATGTTGTGTGTTCTAGCGGTGCCCCCCCCCCCCCGCGCATATATATATAGGCGGGAGAGGGACAGGGGCAACAAGGGGCGCCCCAGGTAGGAGTACTCCTACTTGGGCGCCTCCCACAAGTCGGCCTCCCCCCTTCCATAAGTGTCAGAGGGGAAAGGAAAGAGAGGGGGGAAAGAAGGAAAGGGGGAGGCCGAATCCTCCTCGTTCCTTTCTCCCTTCCCCTCCTTCCTTCTCCTCCTATTCGGCCTATATGGGGGCACACCAGCCCACTAGGGGCTGGTTTGTCCTGCCCTTGGCCTAATAAGGCCCATATCTTTGCCGGGTGGTGCCCGGAACCCCTTCCGGTGACCCGATACGTACTCGGTACCTCCGGAACACTTCCGGTGTCCGAATACTATCGTCCTATATATGAATCTTTACTTATCGACCATTTTGAGAGTCCTCGTCATGTTCGTGATCTCATCCGGGACTCCGAACAACATTTGGTTACCAAATCACATAACTCATATGATACAAAATCGTAATCGAACGTTAAGCGTGTTGGGGAACGTAGTAATTCAAAAAAATTCCTACGATCACGCAAGATCTAACTAGGAGATGCATAGCAACGAGATGGGGAGAGTGTGTCCACGTACCCTCGTAGACCAAAAGCGGAAGCGTTTAGTAACGCGGTTAATGTAGTCGAACGTCTTCGCAATTCAACCGATCCTAGCACCGCACCTCCGTGTTCAGTACATGTTCAGCTCGATGACGTCCCTCGAGCTCTTGATCCAGTTGAGGATGAGGGAGAGTTCTGTCAGCATGACGGCGTGGCGATGGTCATGATGAAGTTACCGGCGTAGGGCTTCGCCTAAGCACTACGACGATATGACCGAGGTGTGTAACTGTGGAGGGGGGCACCGCACATGACTAAGAGAAGACTTGGTGTGCCTTTGGGGTGCCCCCCTCCCACATATATAAAGGATGGGGGAGGAGGAGGTCGTCCTTAGAAGGGGCGCACCAAGGGGGGGAGTCCTACTTGGACTCCCGGTCCAAGTAGGATTCGCCCCCTTCCTTTCTACGGAGGGGAAAAAGGGGGAAGGAGAGGAGGGGAAGAGGGAAAGGGGGGCCGCTGAAGGAAATATGCCCTAGAGGCAATAATAAAGTTATTATTTATTTCCTTATATCATGATAAATGTTTTATTATTCATGCTAGAATTGTATTAACCAGAAACAAGATACATGTGTGAATACATAGACAAACATAGCGTCACTAGTATGCCTCTACTTGACTAGCTCGTTGATCAAAGATGATTATGTTTCCTAACCATAGACATGAGTTGTCATTTGATTAAACGGGATCACATCATTAGGAGAATGATGTGATTGACTTGACCCATTCCGTTAGCTTAGCACTTGATCGTTTAGTTTGTTGCTATTGCTTTCTTCATGACTTATACATGTTCCTATGACTATGATATTATGCAACTCCCGTTTATCGGAGGAACACTTTGTGTGCTACCAAACGTCACAACGTAACTGGGTGATTATAAAGGTGATCTTCAGGTGTCTCCGAAGGTACTTGTTGAGTTGGCGTATTTCAAGATTAGGATTTGTCACTCCGATTGTCGGAGAGGTATCTCTGGGCCCACTCGGTAATGCACATCACTATAAGCCTTGCAAGCATTGTAAATAATGAGATAGTTGCAGGTTGATGTATTACAAAACGAGTAAAGAGACTTGCCGATAACGAGATTGAACTAGGTATTGAGATACCGACGATCAAATCTCGGGCAAGTAACATACCGATGACAAAGGGAACAACGTATATTATTATGCGGTTCGACAGATAAAGATCTTCGTAGAATATGTAGGAGCCAATATGGGCATCCAGGTTCCGCTATTGGTTATTGACCAGAGAAGTGTCTCGGTCATGTCTACATAGTTCTCGAACCCGTAGGGTCCGCACGCTTAACGTTCGTTGACGATATAGTATTTATGAGTTATGTATGTTGGTAACCGAATGCTGTTCGGAGTTCCAGATAAGATCATGGACATGACGAGGAACTCCGGAATGGCCCGGAGATAAAGTTTGATATATGGGTTTCGGAATTCACCAGAAGGGGTTTCAGATGTTTCCCGAAATGTTTGGGTACGAGAACACTTTATTTGGGCCAAAGAGGAAAGCCCACAACGTCTTTGGAAAGCGCAAAAGGAAGTTTTGCAGAGTCCAGGGGCCAAACACCAGGGTCCCTGGCGTCTGGCCCTGGAGTCCAAGAAGGACTCTTGCCTATCGGGTGAAACCGACTTTGTGGAGGCTTTTACTCCAAGTTTCGACCCCAAGGCTCAACATATAAATAGAGGGGTAGGGCTAGCACCCAAGACACATCAAGAAACACCAAGCCGTGTGCCGGCTACCCCGTCCCCTCTAGTTTATCCTCCGTCATAGTTTTCGTAGTGCTTAGGCGAAGCCCTGCGGAGATTGTTCTTCACCAACACCGTCACCACACCGTCGTGCTGCCGGAACTCATCTACTACTTCGCCCCTCTTGCTGGATCGAGAAGGCGAGGACGTCATCGAGATGAACGTGTGCTGAACGCGGAGGTGTCGTACGTTCGATACTTGATTGGGACGGACCGTGAAGGTGTACGACTACTTCAACCGCGTTGGTAAACGCTTCTGCTTACGGTCTACGAGGGTACGTAGACAACACTCTCCCCTCTCGTTGCTATGCATCACCATGATCCTGCGTGTGCGTGGGAATTTTTTTGAAATTACTACGTTCCCCAACAGTAGAACACAAGTGAGTTGTGGGCTATACAAGTCATACTGCTTACCTGCATGTCATACTTTGGTTTGGCGGTATTGTTGGATGAAGCGGCCCGGACCGACATTACGTGTACGCTTATGCGAGACTGGTACTACCGATGTGCTTTGCACACAAGTGGCTAGCGGGTGTCAGTTTCTCCAACTTTAGTTGAACCGAGTGTGGCTACGCCCGGTCCTTGCGAAGGTTAAAACAACACAAACTTGACGAACTATCGTTGTGGTTTTGATGCGTAGGTAAGAACTGTTCTTGCTCAGCCCGTAGCAGCCACGTAAAACTTGCAACAACAAAGTAGAGGACGTCTAACTTGTTTTTGTAGGGTATGTTGTGATGTGATATGGTCAAGACATGATGCTATATTTATTGTATCAGATGATCATGTTTTGTAACAGAGTTATCGGCAACTGGCAGGAGCCATATGGTTGTCGCTTTATTGGATGCAATGCAATCGCCTTGTAATTGCTTTACTTTATCACTAAGCGATAGCGATAGTCGTAGAAGCAATAGTTGGCGAGATGACAACGATGCTACGATGGAGATCAAGGTGTCGCGCCGGTGACAATGGTGATCATGACGGTGCTTCGGAGATGGAGATCACAAGCACAAGATGATGATGGCCATATCATATCACTTATATTGATTGCATGTGATGTTTATCCTTTATGCATCTTATTTTGCTTTGTTTGACGGTAGCATTATAAGATGATCTCTCACTAAATTTCAAGGTAAAAGTGTTCTCCCTGAGTATGGACCATTGCCAAAGTTCGTCGTGCCAAGACACCACGTGATGATCGGGTGTGATAAGCTCAACGTTCATCTATAACGGGTGTAAGACAATTTTACACATGCAGAATACTCGGGTTAAACTTGACGAGCCTAGCATATGCAGATATGGCCTCGAAACACTGAGACCGAAAGGTCGAGCGTGAATCATATAGTAGATATGATCAACATAGTGATGTTCACCATTGAAAACTACTCCATTTCACGTGATGATCGGTTATGGTTTAGTTGATATGGATCACGTGATCACTTAGATGATTAGAGGGATATCTATCTAAGTGGGAGTTCTTAAGTAATATGATTAATTGAACTTAAATTTATCATGAACTTAGTACCTGATAGTAATTTGTTTGTCTATGTTATTGTAGATAGATGGCCCGTGCTGTTGTTCCGTTATATTTTAATGTGTTCCTTGAGAAAGCAAAGTTGAAAGATGATGGTAGCAATTACACGGACTGGGTCCGTAACTTGAGGATTATCCTCATTGCTGCACAGAAGAATTATGTCCTGGAAGCACCGCTGGGTGCCAGGCCTGCTGCAGATGCTGCTGATAACGTTAAGAATGTCTGGCAGAGTAAAGCTAATGACTACTCGATAGTTCAGTGTGCCATGCTTTACGGCTTAGAACCGGGACTTCAATGACGTTTTGAACGTCATGGAGCATATGAGATGTTCCAGGAGTTTACTTTAATATTTCAAGCAAATGCCCAGATTGAGAGATATGAAGTCTCCAATAAGTTCTATAGCTGCAAGATGGAGGAGAATAGTTCTGTCAGTGAACATATACTCAAAATGTCTGGGTATCATAATCACTTGACTCAAGTGGGAGTTAATCTTCCTGTCGATAGTGTCATTGATAGAGTTCTTCAATCACTGCCACCAAGCTACAAAAGCTTCGTGATGAACTATAATATGCAAGGGATGAATAAGACAATTCCCGAGCTCTTCGCGATGCTAAAGGTTGCGGAGGTAGAAATCAAAAAGGAGCATCAAGTGTTGATGGTCAAGAAGACCACCAATTTCAAGAAAAGGGGTAAAGGGAAGAAGAAGGGGAACTTCAAGAAGAACGGCAAACAAGTTGCTGCTCAAGAGAAGAAACCCAAGTCTGGACCTAAGCCTGAGACTGAGTGCTTCTACTACAAACAGACTGGTCACTGGAAGCGGAACTGTCCCAAGTATTTGGCAGATAAGAAGGATGGCAAGGTGAACAAAGGTATATGTGATATGCATGTTATTGATGTGTACCTTACCAGAGCTCGTAGTAGCACCTGGGTATTTGATACTGGTTCTGTTGCTAATATTTGCAACTCGAAACAGGGACTACGGATTAAGCGAAGACTGTCTAAGGACGAGGTGATGATGCGCGTGGGAAATGGTCCCAAAGTCGATGTGATCGCCGTCGGCACGCTACCTCTACATCTACCTTCGGGATTAGTTTTAGACCTAAATAATTGTTATTTGGTGCCAGCGTTAAGCATGAACATTATATCTGGATCTTGTTTGATGTGAGACGGTTATTCATTTAAATCTGAGAATAATGGTTGTTCTATTTATATGAGTAATATCTTTTATGGTCATGCACCCTTGAAGAGTGGTCTATTTGTGTTAAATCTCGATTGTAGTGATACACATATTCATAGTATTGAAGCCAAAATATGCAGAGTTGATAATGATAGTGCAACTTATTTGTGGCACTACCATTTGGGTCATATTGGTGTAAAGCGCTTGAAGAAACTCCATACTGATGGACTTTTGGAATCACTTGATTATGAATCACTTGGTACTTGCGAACCATGCCTCATGGTCAAGATGACTAAAACGCCGTTCTCCGGAACAATGGAGCGAGCAACAGATTTGTTGGAAATCATACATACTGATGTATGTGGTCCAATGAATATTGAGGCTCACGGCGGGTGTCGTTATTTTCTCACCTTCACAGATGATTTGAGCAGATATGGGTATATCTACTTAATGAAACAAAAGTCTGGAACATTTGAAATGTTCAAAGAATTTCAGAGTGAAGTGGAAAATCATCGTAACAAGAAAATAAAGTTTCTACGATCTGATCATGGAGGAGAATATTTGAGTTATGAGTTTGGTCTATATTTGAAACAATGCGGAATAGTTTCGCAACTCACGCCACCCAGAACACCACAACGTAATGGTGTGTCCGAACGTCGTAATCGTACTTTACTAGATATGGTGCGATCTATGATGTCTCTTACTGATTTACCGCTATCGTTTTGGGGTTAGGCTTTAGAGACGGCTGCATTCACGTTAAATAGGGCACCATCAAAATCTGTTGAGACGACGCCTTATGAACTATGGTTTGGCAAGAAACCAAAGTTGTCGTTTCTTAAAGTTTGGGGCTGTGATGCTTATGTAAAAAAGATTCAACCTGGTAAGCTTGAACCCATATCGGAGAAATGTGTCTTCATAGGATACCCAAAGGAAACTGTTGGGTACACCTTCTATCATAGATCTGAAGTAAAGACTTTTGTTGCTAAGAATGGATCCTTTCTAGAGAAGGAGTTTCTCTCGAAAGAAGTGAGTGGGAGTGTCGGTGTCAAAACCGGCGGATCTAGGGTAGGGGGTCCCGAACTGTGCGTCTAAGGCGGATGGTAACATGAGGTAGGGGACACGATGTTTTACCCAGATTCGGGCCCTCTTGATGGAGGTAAAACCCTACGTCCTGCTTGATTTAGTCTTGATGATATGGGTATTACAAGAGTTGATCTACCACAAGATCGGAAATGCTAAACCCTAAAGGCTAGCCTAAGGTATGATTGTATGTTGTCCTACAGACTAAAACCCTCCGGTTTATATATACACCGGAGGAGGCTAGGGTTACACAAGGTCGGTTACAAAGGAGGAGATATACATATCCGTATTGTCTAGCTTGCCTTCCACGCCAAGTAGAGTCCCATCCGGACACGAGACGAAGTCTTCAATCTTGTATCTTCATAGTCTAACAGTCCGGCCAAAGGATAGAGTTCGGCTGTCCGGAGACCCCCTAATCCCGGACTCCCTCAGTAGCCCCTGAACCAGGCTTCAATGACGACGAGTCCGGCGCGCAGTGTTGTCTTCGGCATTGCAAGGCGGGTTCCTCCTCCGAATATACCACAGAAGAGTTCAAATAAAGGATAGTGTCTGACCCTGCAAAATAAGTTCCACATATCACCATAGAGAGAATAATATTTCCACAAATCTAATCTGCTGACACGTTTAGGCAACATGATGTCATGCCATGGCTCGGCGATTATTCGAATCGTTTTTGTTTAACTAGCCCCGCACATAACGCGAGGCAGTTTCTTGACACATCTTGTCAATGCAGAGATCGTGTTCCCCTTATTACGGGATTCTCATCAATATGGGCGTGGGTAACCCAACCGTGCCTAGGACTCCTAGATTTTAGGCAAGTCCCAAACTGCTACGGGGAGGACGCTTGATATTCACCCTCTTTATAAAGGGACAAGGCTTTTAGTTTTTTCCTCCCGTGCTCAATCAAATCCTTCCCCCGCCTCGAGTTCTAACACCCAAAGCCTAGGTCAGGTGCTTCGGATCTTCAATTATGTCCGGATCCAGCCTCCAGGGCCAATGGATGCCCTCCTCCATCACGGAAGAGGATATCAAGAAATTGAGGGAGGCAAGATACCTGACCGCCGAAGTCTCACATCGGCTGCCCGCCCGAGGGCAGGTCGTCCCTACCCCTGAACCCAACGAAGACGGCGTGTTTATCTCCCACTCCTCCGAGGACTAGGCCTCACTCTGGATCCCTTCGTAAGGGGTTTGATGTTCTATTACGGGCTTGATTTCCATGATCTAGCCTCGGATTCCTTTCTCCACATATCGGCATTTATTGTCGTATGTGAGGCCTTCCTCCGCATTACCCCTCACTTCGGCCTATGGCTCGAGACCTTTGATGTGAAGCCGAAGACGGTCGAAGGGCAGTGTGCAGCGTGCAAAGGTGCATTAATAAGCAAGATTGCAGGAGCTCCGTGGCCAAAAGGGTCCTTTCCAGAGGTGTCCGGATTATGGCAACGGGAGTGGTTCTACATCATCGCTCCCCGAAGTGCCACGTGGGTAGCTCCCCCCGCTTTTCGCTCGGGCCCTCCACCACAATTGATGTCATGGATCAGCAGGGGGCTGAGCTGGGGTCCAGGCAAGGATGTGCCCATATTGCAAAGCCGCATCCGAGATCTTTTCGAGGGAGATTTTAGTTTGGTTATGGTAGTGCAAGTCATGCTGGTCCGTCGAGTCCAGCCATGCAAACGCCGCCCCCCCCCCCCGCTTATGGGAATTCAACCCAGAAGGACCACGCCCTATTCACAATTTCCTCGGCCTGACGCCCGAGGAGATGTATAAATCATTCTTCGGACCTCAAATAGAGTGTCCGGATACTACCGAGGATGTGGGCCTGAGCAGCAACCGCACCGCCGACCAAGTAAGTAATCCTCTAGCCGAACACACCGTCTTTCATTTGTCATGATGTCATTCTGAGAAATCGCCCTTCGACCAGGATTGGATAACAAAGGCGAAGATGATTCGGTGTTCGGCCCCCCTTTCCTGAGGGTTTAGACAATCCGGTACTGGAAAAGATGCTCGAGCTAGCACCTTGTCCGGAGCCCTCAAAGGAAGATAAAGGGGGGAATAATGAGGGCGAAAGCGGGCCCCCATCGCTACCAATTCCAACCGAGGGGATGAGCACCTCCATGAAGGAGGATAACCAAGGGGAAGATTCCGACCTTCTCTCGCTCCGGGGAAGGAAGAGGACTGCCTGTGAGGATCCAGAAACCAAGGCTTCCAAACGGGAGAAGAAGTCTCCAACAGAGGGTCCCGCCTTGGGGGGTGCTCTTGCCACACAAAGTCCGTGTGGGGATCAGCCCTCTAACGAGCCGTAAGTGATCAAAAAATACTTGATATAAAGATATTCTACCTTACTTCCGAGGAATATAACCAAAGCGTTTATCTTGCAGTTCGGATCTTAGCCCTTCTCAACTGAGCTCGTCTTCAGGGGACCGTCTTCCGGAGATGATGGAGAGCGAAACGCCTTCCCCGGACTCCCCCGCTCAAGAAGCGGGCGACCTTGAAGTGTCGTCATGGAGGGCCTCTCTGGATCCGATGAGGCCAGAAGATAATCCTATATTCGCCTGAAGTCCCCAGCATCCGGCTCTTGAAGAGGGCAAACAAAAGAGTCCGGCGCTGTCTGGTATGCGGTCGGACGCACTGAGGGATCTGCTGAAGCGAGCGACCATCTTAGAAGAACACCGTATGTTGATGAGTATGGTGATGGAAATGATTTCATCCGCCGAAAGCGGGTTGCATGATGCCTTTATGAGTCTACTAACGGGCTTTGAGGTACGTAAAATGATATACCTTTGTAATAGTACCACACATTTTTAGGTGTGCCCTGTGTAGATAGTAGCCCCTGAGACTCTGGTTGTCACCGAGAACGGCGGCAAGCAGAGGATCATAGTCCCAGGTAATAACCATACCGCTTTAATGTGCAGGTAGTGGAAGCTCTGATGGCTAGCCGGACTCATGAGTTTGCCGAACTAAAGCGGCAACTGGATGCGGCGGATGCCGACATCGAGCTTGTTAACAAGAGGCTTGACGAGGCACAAGGTAAGTGATATTTTCTGGTGAATATCACATAGTAAGAGCAGCATGATGCCAGTATCTTTAATATTTTGTGACTGCAGATGGAGCTGCCACCGTGGAAACCCTTCGGGCGGAACTTGCCCGAGCCAAAGAACAAACAAGGAGTAGTAATGCGGCTGCTTTGAAGGCGGCCAAAGAGTTGAAAGCCGAGAATGGCCAGGATGGCTGTAAAGTTAAAAGACACTGCCGACCGTTGCCAGTTCCTTGAAGAAGAAAACCGAGCCAAGGCGACGGACCTTGAAAAGGCCACGATGGCGACCAAAGACACCCGTTCTGCCATGAGAGCGAAGAAGGAGGAACTGCATGAAGTCTGTGATATTGTGGCTGGGAAGCCCTTTTTGCTACGGAGGAAGTTCGGAGATCCGCGGTATGCCCCTCTGGATCGGCTATGGATTTCAACAGACGCATATCTGAACTTGGCGGCGAGCGCTGTCGATGCGGCCAAATACTTTCGAGGTCAAATAGATCGGGAAGTGGACAAGCTGTTCTGGTCGCAGTTCAACGTGCCAGAGCGTCCGCTTCCATTGAACGATCAGCTAGCCGAATGGGCCCAACTCAATAGGTTGTCCGGGCTTGCCATGAGGTCCGTCGTAGATCATCCGTGGCCGGAAAAACCGAAGCCGAACAGCTATTTCAGCTTAGTGAAGTAGTTCCTTGGTGCGGTGCCGCGCATTAATGCGATGAAGAGGTCGGCATGCATAGAAGGCTCGCGGATGGCCCTTGCCCGTGTCAAAGCATACTGGGCGGAGATGGATGCTACCACTGTTGTGGCGCGGGGTTCGGCCATAGGCTGAGTGGCTGCCGAGCACTATTTTGAAGAAGTTCTTGAGGGTGCTCGTTTGATAGAGGCCCAGTGCTCGAAGAATATTATGTTTGAGTGACATGTATTCCCATTGTAAAAACAATGTTTTATTGAATTTATCAAGGCTGTATTTATACTTGTGCCCGAAAGTATTGTGATGCCTCATGTGCGGCCGTTTATGTATACATGTGTATAACCTGAAAGATTGCAGTTGTCGGCTTTAGCCCCCACGCATATAATGCGGGGGTGTTTGCAGAAGACGCGTATTCACACTTAATCCAACGTCTTGGTCCTAATAAGGAGGTGATAGCGCAGCGAACTAGGCAACCGGACTATAATGTTTTAACACTTTCACTTAGCCATAGGAGTTTGACAGTGGGGCTACTATATAGCCCCTGGTGGCTCCGCACTCGCCTGAATTCGGGGTGCGGACATGCCCGGCCGGGAAACGGCCCTTCGTGAAGGCGGAGGAATTCTAAGATTCCGATAGGTCATCGAGTGGTTGACCAGTCTTGCACTATATCATGACAGTCAGTTTTCGGCTTTCTCTACTGAGGTGCTCGTCCGGATGAACCAGGGCACAATTGCAGTAGTTCTCCTGGTGCCGCCTTAGCCGATAGAGAGGAATGTAAGGCAACAAAACACAAGAGCCGGGCAAACCCAACATTTGACCAAAGACATGATTAGGAGCTGATGCATATAAGGCCAAACTTGCAACGCCGAACACTCCCTAAGGTATTCGGTCTTTATGGTGTAAACCGGGCCTAAACAGTGCCCTTTGTAAGAAGCCCCTGGTGTCCAGGTACGTGCATTGTTCTGACGTGGCCACATGCCAAGACGTCAACATCCTTCTCAATTGTACTGAGAATCCGAGGGATGTGTATCAACAAGAGACAGTAAAAAATGTTGACGCAGGGTCTTAATCTAAAAAGAATCCTTTGAACGGGTCCCTGCTGCACGTCTGTGCCTGTGTCTCCGTTGTGCCGTATCCTGGACGGGTGTAGCACGATGGTCATCTGTAAAAGAGAGGAACTTAGGTGAAAAGTTGTCGTGCAAAAAAGGTAGGTTTTAAAGAAACCATGTATAGTTCAAGATGAGTAAAAATTGCCACTTGTCTGCGCGCGTTGAGACCCTTGTATTTGTAATAGGGGTGTGGTCATCAAACCTGTATGAATTACATATAGCTATGCTGGACTCGTCTAACCGTGTCCGTGGTCTTGACGACCTATCGACTGCTTTAGTTGGTGATGCCGTTTTAGTGTGCGGCTGCCAAGGCAGCCGCACTCTCTTCGGCGCGCATGGATCGCTCAATGTTTCCATTTACTGTAATGATGCCACGTGTACCGGGCATCTTAAGTGTGAGGGAAGCGTAATGCGGAATTGCGTTAAAGCGAGCGAAAGCTTCGCGTCCAAGTAGTGCTTGATAGCCACTTTGGAACGGAGCAATGTGGAAGGTTAAATTTTCGCTATGAAAGTTGTCGGGGAAGCCGAATACATCCTCTAGTAGCAGGGAGCCCGTGCAATGAGCCCCTGGGCCTGGCATTACTCCTCTAAAGGTAGTATTGCTGTGGCAAATTTTCGTTGGGTCTATCCCCATTTTGCGGATTGTGTCCTGATATATCAGGTTCAAGCTGCTGTCGCCGTCCATCAGGACTCGCGTGAAGTGGTATCCGTCAATTATTGGATCTAATACCAAGGCCGACCATCCTGCGCTCCGGATACTTGCTGAGTAATTCTGATGGTCGAAGGTGATTGGTTGAGACGGCCAGTGGCAGAGCTCCGCAGTGATAGGCCCTTGAGCATGTTTATCTGCGAGTGCCGCTTTGCTTCTCCCCTTTATCACGTGTAACATGTTTACTGTTTTGACTTATGGTGGAAATTTCTTATGTTCCCTAGTGTTTTGCTTGCGAGGCTCATCCTCGTCTTCGCTTGGTGTATCCTGCCCCTTATGTTCGGCGTTGAGCTTGCCGGACTGCTTGAAGACCCAACATTCTCTATGGGTATGATTTGCGGGTTTATCGGGGGGTGCTATGGATCTGACATATTTGGTCCAGAATTTTGTTTAAGCTGGACAGTTCATCTCTGGCACCTTTAGAGGGCGGCTTTTGCTGACCTGGCCGAGAGCTTCTGAATCCGGCGTTTACAACCGTGCTCTTTAGGCTGTCTTCTTCATTCCAGTGCTTATTATTTTTGCTGCATCGTGATTTCCGGTTTCCGTCTCTAACTTCGGATGTACTTGGGTTGCTGGTCCTGCATCGGGCTAGCCAGCTGTCCTCGCCCGCGTAAAAGCGGGTCATGAGGCTTGTTAATGCTGCCATTGTTCTCGGCTTTTCTTGGCCGAGGTGTCTGGCAAGCCATTCGTCTCGGACGCTGTGCTTAAAGGCTGCCAAGGCTTCAGCGTCCAGACAGTCGACTATTTGGTTCTTTTTAGTAAGAAACCTATTCCAAAGCTTTCGGGCTGAATCTCCGGGCTGTTGAGTTATATGACTCAAATCGTCCGCGTCCGGAGGTCGGACATAAGTCCCTTGAAAATTCGCCCGAAAAGCGTCTTCGAGCTCTTCCCAGCTTCCAATGGAGCTTTCGGGGAGGCTTTTAAGTCGGTGCCGAGCTGGCCCTTTGAGCTTGAGGGGTAAGTACTTGATGGCGTGGAGATCATCTCCTCGAGCCATATGGATATGGAGGATATAGTCCTCAATCCATACCCTAGGGTCTGTTGTTCCATCGTATGTCTCTATGTTTATGGGTTTGAATCCCTCTGGAAATTCATGGTCCAGCATCTCATCGGTGAAACATAGGGGGTGTGCGGCACCCCTGTATCTGGGTGTACCATGGTGTCCGGATGTTTGTTGTGTTGCATCATATGCCGGAGCGTGCTTGCGTGGTCCATAAATGGATTTTATTGCGCCGTCCTTTTGATGCGAGCCTTCGCGTGGATCACGTATTGGCTCATGTGCGGCATTGTTTGCCGCTCTGTGTTGGCCGTGAGGTCGTCTATCCGGCCGGATGGCCATTTTAATTTTTGGTTGCGGGGGATCTAAGGCCTCCTCATCGAATTCAGGTAGCAACTTCCGCTTCGGGTAGCTCTTGGTGTGGCGGTTACTGCCCTACTTCGCCGCTGTGTTGAGTGCTTTACTCCATCTGATTCTGAGTGTGTCTTGCGCATCCTTGAGCCTTTGCTTCTGCTTTTTTAGACTCCTCGCGGTGGCAACAAGCCTTTGATGGGCATTCTGTTGCCCCGGGTGTCTGTCCGGTGTGATGTCGTCCGGATTATTATCTTTGACAGAGTCGGGTTGTTTTGTTTGATTCTCCGTGTTGCCGTGGTCCAGCGATTGTTCACCCTGCTCTAACGCTGGGTCTATATGATCATTGTTTCTGTCGAGGCGGGATTTGCGGCGGCGCCTATGCCGCCGCTAGACTGCTTCTCGAGGGGACAATCCTTCGTCGCGTCCTTCCGTTCCTCGTCGTTGTTTTCTTTTGGTGTGTCCACCATGTATACGTCATGTGATGAAGTGGGCATCTGGTGCCCTGTGAGCAGTGGTTCCTGTTCGTCTCCTGCATCGTCGTCCATACCGTCGATGTCTTCGGAGTCGAAGTCGAGCATGTCGGTTAAATCGTCGACAGTGGCTACTAAGTGGGTGGTGGGTGGGCAGCGAATTTCTTCGTCATCTGCATCCCAATCCTGCCGGACATAGTTCGGCCAGGATCCTCCTGACAAGGAGAGAGACCTTAACGACTTCAGTATGTCGCCAAAGGGCGAGTGCTGAAAAATATCCGCGGAGGTAAACTCCATGATCGGCGCCCAATCGGATTTGGTAGGAACGGGCGCAGGCGGTTCGGAGTCCATGGCCGGAGAAGGATCCGGCAGTTTGACAACACGGCTCTTGTGCAGGGTAAGGTCAATGTTCGGCTCGATCGCCGCTGAGGATAAGGCCTCCGTGGCGGGGTCTATCCACTCGTCCATGGACGGCGCAACTGGCTCCAAATTGAGGGTCGGAGCAGCTGCCGGTGCGATCTCCTGAACACTGTCTGATGGTAGAGCTAGATCGTACTCATCGTGACCGTGTGACGCACAAGGCAGAGGCTCGAATCCATCGAGGATCAAGTCTCCGCGGATATCGGCCACGTAGTTTAAGCTTCCAAACCTGACCTTGTGGCCAGGGGCGTAACTTTCGATCTGCTTCAGATGGCCGAGCGAGTTGGCCCGCAGTGCGAAGCCGCCGAACACAAAGATCTGTTCGGGGAGAAAAGTCTCACCCTGGACTACATTGCTATCGATGATCGTAGGAGCCATCAAGCCTAACGGCGATGACACAGAGGAACTCTCAATGAAAGCACCAATGTCAGTGTCAAAACCGGCGGATCTTGGGTAGGGGGTCCCGAACTGTGCGTCTAAGGCGGATGGTAACAGGAGGCAGGGGACATGATGTTTTACCCAGGTTCGGGCCCTCTTGATGGAGGTAAACCCTACGTCCTGCTTGATTTATTCTTGATGATATGGGTATTACAAGAGTTGATCTACCATGAGATCGGAAAGGATAAACCCTAGAGGCTAGCCTATGGTATGATTGTATGTTGTCCTACGGACTAAAACCCTCCGGTTTATATAGACACCGGAGGAGGCTAGGGTTACACAAGGCCGGTTACAAAGGAGGAGATATACATATCCATATTGTCTAGCTTGCCTTCCACGCCAAGTAGAGTCCCATCCGGACACGAGACGAAGTCTTCAATCTTGTATCTTCATAGTCCAACAGTCCGGCCAATGGATAGAGTCCGGCTGTCCGAAGACCCCCTAATCCCGGACTCCCTCAGGGAGGAAAGTAGAACTTGATGAGGTAACAGTACCTGCTCCCTTATTGGAAAGTAGTTCGTCACAGAAACCGATTCCTGTGACACCTATACCAATTAGTGAGGAAGCTAATGATGATGATCATGAAACTTTGGATCAATTTATTACCGAACCTCGTAGGTCAACCAGAGCATGATCCGCACCAGAGTGGTACGGTAATCCTGTTTTGGAGGTCATGTTACTTGACCATGACGAACCTACGAACAATGAGGAAGCGATGATGAGCCCAGATTCTGCAAAATGGCTTGAGGCCATGAAATCTCAGATGGGATCCATGTATGAGAACAAAGTGTGGACTTTGGTTGACTTGCCCGATGATCGGCAAGCCATCGAGAATAAATGGATCTTCAAGAAGAAGACAGACGCTGATGGTAATGTTACTGTCTACAAAGCTCGACTTGTTGCGAAAGGTTTTCGACAAGTTCAAGGAGTTGACTACGATGAGACCTTCTCACCCGTAGCGATGCTTAAGTCCACCCGAATCATGTTAGCTATTGCCGCATTTTATGATTATGAAATTTGGCAAATTGATGTAAATACTGCATTCCTGAATGGATTTCTGGAAGAAGAGTTGTATATGATGCAACCTGAAGGTTTTATCGATCCAAAGGGTACTAACAGAGTGTGCAAGCTCCAGCGATCCATTTATGGACTGGTGCAAGCCTCTCGGAGTTGGAATAAACGCTTTGATAGTGTGATCAAAACATATGGTTTTATACAGACTTTTGGAGAAGCCTGTATTTACAAGAAAGTGAGTGGGAGCTCTGTAGCATTTCTAATATTATATGTGGATGACATATTATTGATTGAAAATGATATAGAATTTCTGGATAGCATAAAAGGATACTTGAATAAGAGTTTTTCAATAAAAGACCCCGGTGAAGCTGCTTACATATTGGGCATCAAGATCTATAGAGATAGATCAAGACACTTAATTGGACTTTCACAAAGCACATACCTTGATAAAGTTTTGAAGTAATTCAAAATGGATCAAGCAAAGAAAGGGTTCTTGCGTGTGTTACAAGGTGTGAAGTTGAGTCAGACTCAATGCCTGACCACTGCAGGAGATAGAGAGGAAACGGAAGTCATTCCCTATGCTTCAGCCATAGGTTCTATCATGTATGCAATGCTGTGTACTAGACCTGATGTGTGCCTTGCTATTAGTTTAACAGGGAGGTACCAAAGTAATCCAGGAGTGGATCACTGGACAGCAGCCAAGAACATCCTGAAATACCTGAAAATGACTAAGGATATGTTTCTCATTTATGGAGGTGACAAAGAGCTCATCGTAAACGGTTACATCGATGCAAGCTTTGACACTGATCCGAATGACTCTAAGTCACAAACCGGATGTGTATTCTTATTGAATGGTGGAGTTGTCAGTTGGTGGAGTTCCAAGCAGCGCGTCGTGGCGGGATCTACGTGTGAAGCGGAGTATATAGTTGCTTCGGAAGCAGCAAATGAAGGAGTCTGGATGAAGGAGTTCATATCCGATCTAGGTGTCATACCTAGTGCATTGGGTCCAATGAAAATCTTTTGTGAGAATACTGGTGCAATTGCCTTGGCAAAGGAATCCAGATTTCACAAGAGAACCAAGCACATCAAGAGATGCTTCAATTCCATCCGTGATCAAGTCAAGGAGGGAGACATAGAAATTTGCAAGATACACACGGATCTGAATGTTGCAGACCCGTTGACAAAGCCTCTTCCACGAGCAAAACATGATCAGCACCAAGGCTCCATGGGTGTTAGAATCATTACTGTGTAATCTAGATTATTGACTCTAGTGCAAGTGGGATACTGAAGGAAATATGCCCTAGAGGCAACAATAAAGTTATTATTTATTTCCTTATATCATGATAAATGTTTATTATTCATGGTAGAATTGTATTAACCAGAAACATGATACATGTGTGAATACATAGACAAACATAGTGTCACTAGTATGCCTCTACTTGACTAGCTCGTTGATCAAAGATGGTTATGTTTCCTAACCATAGACATGAGTTGTCATTTGATTAAATGGGATGACATCAGTAGGAGAATGATGTGATTTACTTGACCCATTCCGTTAGCTTAGCACTTGATCGTTTAGTTTGTTGCTATTGCTTTCTTCATGACTTATACATGTTCCTATGACTATGAGATTATGCAACTCCCGTTTATCGGAGGAACACTTTGTGTGCTACCAAACGTCACAACATAACTGGGTGATTATAAAGGTGCTCTTCAGGTGTCTCCGAAGGTACTTGTTGAGTTGGCGTATTTCGAGATTAGGATTTGTCACTCCGATTGTCGGAGAGGTATCTCTGGGCCCACTCCGTAATGCACATCACTATAAGCCTTGCAAGCATTGTAACTAATGAGTTAGTTGCGGGATGATGTATTACAGAACGAGTAAAGAGACTTGCCAATAACGAGATTGAACTAGGTATTGGGATACCGATGATAGAATCTCGGGTAAGTAACATACCGATGACAAAGGGAACAACATATATTGTTATGCGGTTCGACCGATAAAGATCTTCGTAGAATATGTAGGAGCCAATATGGGCATCCAGGTTCCGCTATTGGTTATTGACCAGAGAAGTTTCCCGGTCATGTCTACATAGTTCTCAAACCCGTAGGGTCCGCACGCTTAACGTTCGTTGACGATATAATATTTATGAGTTATGTATGTTGGTAACCGAATGTTGTTCGGAGTTCCGGATAAGATCATGGACATGACGAGGAACTCCGGAATGGTCTGGAGATAAAGTTTGATATATGGGTTCCGGAATTCACTAGAAGGGGTTCCAGATGTTTCCCCAAATGTTTGGGTACGAGAACACTTTATTTGGGCCAAAGGGGAAAGCCCACAAGGTTTTTGGAAAGCGCAAAAGGAAGTTTTGCGGAGTCCACGGGCCAGACGCCAGGGTCCCCGGCGTCTGGGTCCAGACACCGGGAACCCTGGTGTCTAGCCCTGGAGTCCGAGAAGGACTCTTGCCTATCAGGTGAAACCGACTTTGTGGAGGCTTTTACTCCAAGTTTCGACCCCGAGGCTCAATATATAAATAGAGGGGTATGGCTAGCACCCAAGACACATCAAGAAACACCAAGCCGTGTGCCGGCTACCCTGTCCCCTCTAGTTTATCCTCCGTCATAGTTTTCGTAGTGCTTAGGAGAAGCCCTGCGGAGATTGTTCTTCACCAACACCGTCACCACACCGTCGTGCTGCCGGAACTCATCTACTACTTCGCCCCTCTTGCTGGATCGAGAAGGCGAGGACGTCATCGAGATGAACGTGTGCTGAATGCGGAGGTGTCGTATGTTCGATACTTGATTGGGACGGACCGTGAAGGTGTACGACTACTTCAACCGCGTTGGTAAACGCTTCTGCTTACGGTCTACGAGGGTACGTAGACAACACTCTCCCCTCTCGTTGCTATGCATCACCATGATCCTGCGTGTGCATGGGAATTTTTTTGAAATTACTACGTTCCCCAACAGTAGAACACAAGTGAGTTGTGGGCTATACAAGTCATACTGCTTACCTGCATGTCATACTTTGGTTCGGCGGTATTGTTGGATGAAGCGGCCCGGACCGACATTACGTGTACGCTTATGCGAGACTGGTACTACCGATGTGCTTTGCACACAGGTGGCTAGCGGGTGTCAGTTTCTCCAACTTTAGTTGAACCGAGTGTGGCTACGCCCGGTCCCCTCTAGTTTATCCTCCATCATAGTTTTCATAGTGCTTAGGCGAAGCCCTGCGGAGATTGTGCTTTACCAACACCGTCACCACGCCGTCGTGCTGCTGGAACTCATCTACTACTTCGCCCCTCTTGCTAGATCAAGAAGGCAAGGACGTCATCGAGCTGAACGTGTACTGAACGCGGAGGTGCCGTACGTTCGGTACTTGATCGGGACGGATCGTGAAGGTGTATGACTACTTCAACCGCGTTGATAAACGCTTCCACTTACGGTCTACGAGGGTACGTAGACAACAATCTCCCCTCTCGTTGCTATGCATCACCATGATCCTGTGTGTGCGTAGGATTTTTTGAAATTACTATGTTCCCCAACAGCCGCGCCCCCTCCCCTTCCTATTTGGACTACACTGGGGGGCCTTCCCTTTGTGGGATGTCCTCTCTTCTCTCCCATGGCCCATAAGGCCCATGATTTCCCCCGGGGGGTTCCGGTAACCTCCCGGTACTCCGAAAAAATGCCTGAATCACTCGGAACCATTCCGATGTCCGAATGCAACCTTCCAATATATGAATATTTACCTCTCAACCATTTCGAGACTCCTCGTCAGGTCCGTGATATCATCCGGGACTCCGAACAAACTTCGGTCATCAAATCACATAACTCATAATACAAATCGTCATCGAATGTTAAGCGTGCGGACCCTATGGATTCGAGAACTATGTAGACATTACCGAGACACATCTCCGATCAATAACCAATAGCGGAACCTGGATGCTCGTATTGGCTCCTACATATTCTACGAAGATCTTTATCGGTCAAACCGCATAAAAACATACGTTGTTCCCTTTGTCATCGGTATGTTACTTGCCCGAGATTTGATCATCGGTATCATCATACCTAGTTCAATCTCATTACCGGCAAGTTTCTTCTACTCATTTCGTATTGCATCATCCCGTAAGTAACTCATTAGTCATATTGCTTCTAAGTCTTATAGTGATGTGCATTACCGAGAGGGCCCAGAGATACCTCTCCGATACACGGAGTGACAAATCCTAATCTCGATCTATGCCAACCCAGCAAACACCTTCGGAGACACCTGTAGAGCATCATTATAATCACCCAGTTACGTTGTGACGTTTGATAGCACACAAGGTGTTCCTCCGGTATTCAGGAGTTGCATAATCTCATAGTCAGAGGAATATGTATAAGTCATGAAGAAAGTAGTAGCAATAAAACTTAACGATCATTATGCTAAGATAACAGATGGGTCTTGTCCATCACATCATTGTCTAATGATGTGATCTCGTTCATCAATTAAGAACACATATCTATGGTCAGGAAACATAACCATCTTTGATCAACGAGCTAGTCAACTAGATGCATACCAGGGACACTCTGTTTTATCTGTGTATTCACACATGTACTAAGTTTCTAGTTAATACAATTCTAGCATGAATAATAAACATTTACCATGATATAAGGAAAATATAGATAAAAACTTTATTATTTCCTCTAGGGCATATTTCCTTCAGTCTCCCACTTGCAATAGAGTCAATAATCTAGTTCACATCACCATGTGATTCAAACACCCATAGTTCACATCGCCATGTGATTCAAACACCCATAGTTCACATCACCATGTGACCAACACCCAAAGGCTTTACTAGAGTCAATAATCTAGTTCACATTGTCATGTGATTAACACCCAAAGAATACTAAGGTGTGATCATGTTTTGCTTGTGAGAGAAGTTTAGTCAGCAGGTCTGCCACATTCAGATCTGTATGTTCTTTGCAAATTTCTATGTCTACAATGCTCTACATGGAGCTACTCTAGCTAATTGCTCCCACTTTCTATATGTATCCAGATTGAGACTCAGAGTCATCCAGATCGGTATTAAAGTTTGCATCGACGTAGCTCTTTAGGATGAACTATTTATCACCTCCATAACTGAGAAATATTTCCTTAGTCCTCTAAGGATAATTTTGACCGTTGTCCAATGATCTACTCCCGGATCACTATTGTACCCCTTGGCCAAACTCATGGCAACGTACACAATAGGTCTGGTATACAACATGGCATACTTTATAGAACCTACGGCTGAGGCATAGGGAATGACTTTCATTCTCTCTCTATCTTCTGCCGTGGTCGGTTTTGAGTCTTACTCAATGTCGGTGTCAAAACCGGTGGATCTCGGGTAGGGGGTCCCGAACTGTGCGTCTAGGCCGGATGGTAACAGGAGGCAAGGGACACGAAGTTTTACCCAGGTTCGGGCCCTCTTGATGGAGGTAAAACCCTACGTCCTGCTTGATTAATATTGATGATATGGGTAGTACAAGAGTAGATCTACCATGAGATCGGAGAGGCTAAACCCTAGAAGCTAGCCTATGGTATGATTGTTGTTCTGTATGTTGTCCTACGGACTAAAACCCTCCAGTTTATAGACACCAGAGAGGGTTAGGGTTACACAAAGTCGGTTACAATGGTAGGAGATCTACATATCCGTATCGCCAAGCTTGCCTTCCACGCCAAGGAAAGTCCCTTCCGGACATGGGACGAAGTCTTCAATCTTGTATCTTCATAGTCCAGGAGTCCGGCTGAAGGTATAGTCCGGCCATCCGGACACCCCCTAATCCAGGACTCCCTCAGTAGCCCCCGAACCAGGCTTCAATGATGATGAGTCCGGCGCGCAGATTGTCTTCGGCATTGCAAGGCGGGTTCTCCTCCAAATTCCGTGTACCTGTTGAATAAAGTCTGACTTCTTGTAAATGTTGCGCTCCTTGCCTTCTACGCCCAATAATGGTCATCTCCCACGTGTCAAACGAATATGAAAAGTCTGAGTGTTTTTACATCCACACCCCTAGCCGCGTAAATGAGCCGCCCATTTAAGGGGACGAGGATTTAGATCCAAACCACACCTTATCCCCTTTGCGAGTGTTCATCAGAGCGCATTCGACAAAGGTCCATTCCACCATGGCCAGCCGTCGCAACTCCTCCTTTCGCCCTTCCAGCCGTCAGCCTGGATATTGGGAGAGATGCTCTATCCTGCATAGCGAGCTAGTGACGCTCCAGACCAAGGGGTTTCTCCCCCCGGCCTATATGGTCCCAGTTCGAGCCGGTCTTGCCATCTATAATGGCGGAGAGCAAGCGGAGAGTGCCCCTAATCCCTCCAAAGGAGAGCGGGTATGCCTTGTCCCTTATTTAATAAGAGGGCTCGGATTTCCAATCCATCCGTTTCTCCGGGGGCTCCTGGAGTTCTATGGCCTCCAGCTACACAATCTTACGCCTGCCTCCGTATTGCATATCGCGGGCTTCGTAGCCCTCTGCGAGATGTTCTTGGGTGTTGAGGCTCATTTCGGGCTGTGGAAAGAGCTATTCTGCCTTGTGCCCCGTTCTCAGAAGGGGTCAATATATCAAGTGGGCGGAGCCGAAGTGTGGCGCATCGCCGGGACCGGATATCTATCCGGAACCCCGAAGAAGGCGTCCGAGGACTGGCCTTCGGAATGGTTTTACATAGAGGACGT
The DNA here is from genome assembly GCF_018294505.1 of Triticum aestivum. Lineage (NCBI taxonomy): Eukaryota > Viridiplantae > Streptophyta > Magnoliopsida > Poales > Poaceae > Triticum > Triticum aestivum. Next base: position 396,876,842 of record NC_057806.1, on the reverse strand, counting down.
CCCGCTGTCGGATCCTGTCCGGATCGGCCTCCCTGAGTTCGATAGTGCTCCACTAAAGAAGCACCTAAGTTGGCGTCCCCGGAGCCCTCAGAGGGAAAGTGACAAGGACGTTCGTTACTTGATGGGCCGGATAAGATTGTTAGCTCATTCCGGACTGACCATGATCGGGGTCATGGCCGCATGCATCATGCGAGGGGTGCAGCCGCTACAGTATAGAGGCCACCCCATGTGGGACTTCAACGGGGAGGACGACGCCACCCGCTACGGCCGTAAGGGGCCAGATTCGGCTGCGGCTCTAACAAAGACCTTGTCCGCTTTGTACAAGGGAGAAGAGGAGGAATTTCTCCGCGTCGACCCCCAGGGTGGATTTTCTATGTACAATCCCCCAAGCTGAGTAAGTGGTCACATTTACTTGCCCATCTGTTTTATATTCCCATTGTTAAATATTCAGTCTAATGACTTCAACGCAGGAACTGCGCCAGGCTGTTAAAGAAATAAACAGCCCTCCTCCACAACCCGAGGACCCAGGACGGTCCCTCGACCCGGCCTCTCAAGAGGATCCGGACTTATCTGTGGAGCTGATTGATGGAATGTTCCATCAATTGAGCAAGGACAACGCCTTGGTGGCCATTATGGCCGATTACCCAGGGCTAATCCCGGCCTCCCAGGTAACTGAGATCAAAGTCCCAGTACCCCGAATAGGGGTCCGCCCTCTCGTGTTTTCAGTTTCCTGATTACAACCGAGCTTTGCAGGGGAGGTTTTTGAGACGGGAGGCCGAACCTGCGGCGACAAGCCAACGAGGGGCCGCAGGGCCCCGTGGGCAGAAAAGAGGTGCAGTCCGGACCGAGGCGTCATCGCAAAGGTATGGCGCGCCCCTTATCCCAGGTGTTATACCTTCAAGGCATATTAACACTCGTGCTCTCTTCAGGACAAAGAGACCTCGCCGGACTATATCCGGAGAGGCTGCCAATCGCGCCTCCACCAGCCAGGCTCCAAAGCCTGGTCCGGAGGCGGAGGCGAACACAAGGCGCGCACCGGACGCTCCTCCGACGGAGGATGTGGACAGGTTGTCTGCCACCAACTCTGAGGTGGAGAGTGCCATGAACCACAGGCGTCGCCGGACAATTCTTCGCGACGCTTGTTTCTCCCGAGAGGCATTAGATGCCTTCAATTCGGGAGATGCGTACCTCCGTGCCGCTCAAAATGGTCTAGCCAGAGCCACGGAGCAATATGTAAAAGACATACGGGTAAGAAATTTTGGTAATTATATATATATACCAGTAGCCCCCGAGACTTGAAACAGTTAGAATAACTGATTTAAGGATCATTTGTTATGCAGGTTCTTACAGAAAAGAATTCCCTACTGTCCAAGGAGCTGGAAGAGTGCAAAGCCCAACTTGAGGCCGCACTAGCCGCGGCAGGGGAGCCCAAGGAGACCCCCTCTGGTAATATACACTTCGAAAGATAAGTATTTTGCGAAGCACGGCATGGGTGCGAATCTGACAAATGAAATTGCAGATGGCGCCGGATTGAATCCGAAAGGCAACACCTCCTACGCCAGCTGAAGGCTGGTGAGAAGGTGCTGACAAAGGTGAGGCGGGAGAAGAACGATCTCCAAGATGCCAACACCAAGCTGGGCGTCGAACTGAAAGATGTTCGTGCCCAGCTGTCAGACTCCGTTAAGGAGAATCAGCGGCTTCGGCGCGGCATATTTAGTAAGTGCTTGAACGAACCTTTGAAAAAAAGTTCGGCGGGGAAGTCGACTAACAGAGTAATGTCTGTAGGTGTGCTAACAGGTCGTCCTGCAGAGGAGATGCCCGGTTCTACGGGTGACCTTCTTCCCGAGCTCTCGCAACTGCTCGAGCGAGTTCGGCAGGCGATGCAAGGCGTCGCCCAGGCCCTGTGGCCATCCATCTCCATGCCCGAAGGTCTTGGAGAGCTTGCGGAGAAGCTAAAGGGAGCACGCGGCGCTTCCGATTGTGGAAGATATCGGCCTGCCGTCAAGGCGCTAGGGAGGCCTGGGCCATGGTGAAGACGCGGTACACAAAGGCTGACCCCAACCACATGGCCGAGGTCGGTCCTGTGGGGCCCGATGGGAAGGAGATCCCTGTAGCTTAGTATACGGCCAAGTAGAATTGGCCGCAAAGTATTCCCAGCAGGACTGTAAATTAGACAGCCTGTTAGATGGTATTGAAGAGGAATACAATCAGTCAGAATGACTATGTAATTTAATTGACATTTATAATGCCTTCTAGCCGGATTGTAGATCGTTTGTCATGGCCGACCTTTTCGCTTCAGCCTCGGGACCTGACGGTCCGGAGTGTGTCCGAATTCCCATGCGGTTATATAAGAACCGGGGAATGCATGGAGACCAGGCGTAGGGGTCATTAGTGCGTGAACAGACAAGTGCCCGACTAGTTATGTTATATTACATGGTTAGTAAGAAACATCTTCCAGGGAGAATAGTTCCGTTAGGGGTTCCTTTCCCTGGGAGGCATGCCCTAAAGTGCATGCCCATTCTGCGAAAAAGACGCGGGAAAAAGCATCTGGGGGCGCATAAATAAATAAGTGAAAAGATCATCTTTTAGGTCACCGACCGAATATTCCCTTAAGAACGCTAGCTTTCGGCTTCACCCAGTCTGAGGTACACATCCGGCTGATCCGGCAGTAACAATCGCAGAGGTGCTCCCTTTACCGCCTAGCCGAATAATCGGGAACGTAGGGGTAAGCACAGGAGCCAGGCAACCCAGCTTGGCCAAAACTTAAGTCATATCGATGCATATAATGGTGAAATAAAAGGTACATGCGGAAGTGTAACACATGTGTTGGGCATGAAGCCCGTATAAATAAGCTTCTGTTAAAAGAAGCCCCCAGGTTTAATGAGTGCGAATAGCACGTCATTTGATGAGCCTTTAAAGGCTATAAGAGAAAGGAAGGGGAGAAGGAGAGAAATGTAAGACAGACAGTATATAAAAAATGGACAGAGGAAGGAGACGAACACAGAGTCCGGCGCTAGGCATAGAATCTTCGGAGACGGGCTGCGTTCCATGGGTTCGGCTCGAGTCGGTTATCCGATGCATCTCGCAGGCGGTACGCTCCACCAGTCAGGACTTGGTCAATTATGAAGGGACCTTCCCACTTGGGCTTGAGTTTGTCCTTTTTCTTGTCCGGCAGGCGTAGAACTAATTCGCCAACGTTGTAATTTTTGGCCCGTACTTCTCTGCTTTGGTATCTTCGAGCCTGCTGTTGATAGAATGCGGAACGGGCTTTTGCCACGTCACGCTCCTCCTCCAATGCGTCCAAACTATCCTGCCGATCGAGCTCGGCTTCTCTTTCTTCGTACATGCGCACTCGAGGTGAGTCATGAATTATGTCGCAAGGCAAAACTGCCTCTGCGCCGTACACCATAAAGAATGGTGTGTATCTGGTGATGCGATTCGGCGTGGTCCGCAGCCCCCAGAGTACGGAGTCGAGCTCCTCTACCCAGTGCGTGTTAGATTCCTTGAGGGACCGCACTAATCTGGGTTTGATGCCGCTCATGATAAGACCATTTGCACGTTCAACCTGGCCGTTAGTTTGTGGGTGATAGACGGAAGCATAATCGAGCTTGATGCCCATGTTTTTGCACCAGAGTTTTACCTCGTCGGCCGTAAAGTTCGTGCCGTTATCAGTGATGATGCTGTGGGGGACGCCGTAACGGTGTACAACCCCGGATATAAAGTCTATCACTGGTCCGGATTCGGCCGTCTTAACAGGCTTGGCTTCTATCCATTTGGTGAACTTATCCACCATGACCAGTAAGTATTTTTGCTTGTGGGTTCCGCCTTTAAGGGGTCCAACCATGTCAAGCCCCCAGACCATGAAGGGCCAAGTGATGGGGATAGTTTGGAGGGCGGTGGGTGGCATATGGCTTTGGTTTGCAAAGAGCTGGCAACCGGCGCATCGTTGGACTAAGTCCTGGGCGTCTGCCCGGGCCGTCGGCTAATAAAAGCCTGTACGGAAGGCCTTGCTTACAAGGGACCGAGCTGCAGCGTGATGACCGCTGAGTCCGGCATGAATTTTAGCCAGGAGGTTCCGCCCTTCCTCTTCAGAGATGCACCTTTGAAGGACTCCGGTAGTGCTTTTCTTATAAAGCTCTCCCTCATGGACTTTGTAGGCTTTGGATCGCCGCACTATGTAGCGTGCCTCATTTTGGTCCTCGGGAGTTCCTGCCTAGTAAGGTAGGCGAGGAATGGTTCTATCCATGGGGCGATGACGACCATTATTACATGGGCTGAAGGTGTTATTTCATTGGCAGAGCCTCCGATTGTGTCAGAATGTTCGGTGTCGGGCAGTGCGGTTGGGTCCGGGCTGTTATTGTTCGGCTCCCCTTCCCATACTACGGATGGCTTGAACAGCCTTTCCAAGAAGATGTTGGGGGGGGGGGACTACATCGCGTTTTGCGCCGATGCATGCCAGGACAACTGCCGCCTGATTATTTTCCCGGGCTATATGGTGAAATTCAAGCCCATCGAGTCGAGCTGACATTTTTAGGACGGCGTTGCGGTAAGCTGCCATTTTTGGATCCTTGGCATTGAAGTCTCCATTTATTTGGGATATTGCGAGGTTCGAGTCCCCGCGCACCTCTAGGCGTTGAATGCCCATGGATACTGCCATCCGGAGACCATGTAAAAGGGCCTCATATTCGGCTGCATTGTTGGAGTCTGTGTACATAATCTGGAGTACGTATTGAACTGTGTCTCCTGTGGGAGACGTCAAAACGACGCCAGCCCCTTGTCCGGCCAACATCTTGGAGCCATCGAAATGCATGATCCAATTTGAATATGTGCCGTACTCTTTAGGGAGTTCGGCCTCCGTCCATTCTGCGACGAAGTCGGCCAAAACTTGCGACTTGATGGCTCGCCGTGGCTTATAAGTTATGTCGAACGGGAGGAGCTCAATGGCCCATTTTGCAATCCGGCCTGTTGCGTCACGGTTGTTTATAATATCGTTAAGTGGTACTTCCGAGGCTACTGTTATTGAACACTCTTGAAAGTAGTGTCGTAGCTTCCGGGATGCCATGAATACCGCGTAAGCAATCTTTTGATAATGCGGGTACCGTGATTTGCACGGAGTGAGGACAGTGGACACATAATAGACCGGCTTTTGAAGGGGGAATTTGTGTCCGTCCGTTTCTCGTTCGACGACGAGCACTGCGCTTACAACCTGATGTGTTGCTGCAATGTACAATAGCATTGGTTCGCCAATGTTTGGCGCGGCCAGGACTGGGTTTGTTGCCAATATGGCTTTTATTTCGTCGAGTCCGGCCGTGGCTGCATCCGTCCATTCGAAGTGTTCGGTGCGCCGAAGGAGGCGGTAAAGGGGTAGGGCCTTTTCTCCCAAGCGGGAGATAAAGCGGCTTAGAGCCGCCACGCATCCGGTTAACTTTTGTATTTGTTTGAGGTCCTTTGGGATATCCAATTGTGACAGAGCTCGGATCTTGGCTGGATTTGCTTCAATTCCTCTACCGGATACAATGAAGCCCAAGAGCTTTCCGGCTGGAACGCCGAAAACGCATTTTTCCGGGTTGAGCTTGATGTCGTATGTTCGGAGGTTATCAAATGTGAGCCTCAAGTCGTCTACTAGAGATTCGACATGTCTTGTTTTGACGACCACATCATCTACATATGCCTCCACTGTTTTGCCGATCTGGTTTGCCAGACATGTCTGAATCATGCGCTGATATGTTGCGCCGGCGTTTTTGAGCCCGAAGGGCATTGTGTTGAAGCAGAATGGGCCGTATGGTGTGATAAATGCCGTTGCGGCTTGGTCTGATTCTGCCATCTTGATTTGATGGTAGCCGGAATATGCGTCGAGGAAACACAACGAATCGTGTCCTGCGGTAGCGTCGATAATTTGATCGATGCGGGGGAGGGGGAAGGGATCCTTTGGGCAAGCCTTGTTAAGGTCTTTAAAATCAACGCACAGGCGCCAGGATTTGTCCTTCTTTGGTACCATCACCAGGTTTGCTAGCCAGTCCGGATGTTTTATATCTCTGATGAATCCGGCCTCCAATAGCTTTGCTAGCTCCTCTCCCATGGCCTGTCTCTTGGGTTCGGAAAAACGCCGAAGAGCTTGTTTGACAGGTTTGAATCCTTTTAGGATATTTAAGCTGTGCTCGGCCAGCCTGCGTGGGATTCCTAGCATGTCTGAAGGGTGCCAGGCGAAAATGTCCCAGTTCTCTCATAGGAACTCTCGCAGTGCAGCGTCTACATCAGGGTTTAACTATGCCCCGATTGAAGCTGTTTTGTTGGGGTCCGTTGGATGGACCTGGAATTTGACTATTTCGTCCGCCGGTTTAAAGGAGGTGGACTTGGATCTTTTGTCGAGTACCACATCGTCCCTATTCACCATGGAGCGCAGCGCAGTCAGTTCCTCAGCCGCTAGGGCTTCGGATAGTGCCTCGAGGGCCAGTGCGGCTGTCTTGTTTTCGGCGCGGAGTGCTATGTCCGGATCACTAGCGAGAGTGATGATCCCATTAGGCCCGGGCATCTTGAGCTTCATGTACCCGTAATGGGGTATTGCTTGGAAGATTGTAAATGCTTCCCGCCCTAGCAGAGCGTGATAACCGCTGCTGAACGGAGCCACATGGAACGTGACCTCTTCGGACCTGTAATTATCCGGCGTGCCGAACACCACATCTAGTGTGATTTTTCCTGTACAGCGCGCTTCCCGACTGGGGATTATTCCTCTAAAGGTTGTGCTGCTTCGCTCAATGCGGTTCCAGTCTATTTCCATTTTTTGAAGGGTTTCCTCATAAATGAGGTTCAATCCGCTGCCGCCGTCCATGAGTACCTTGGTAAGACGAAAGCCGTCCACTATTGGACTGAGGACCAATGCGGCTGGTGCTCGGGCTGTTCGGAATTTAGGTTCATCACTGGCGTTAAAGGTAATAGCCGTGTCACTCCATGGGTTTATTGTTGCTACTTGGTAGACTTCGGCAAGGCTGCGGAGTGTCCTTTTTCGCATATTATTTGATGCGAAAGTCTCGAAGACTGTTAATACCGTATTGGTGTCTCTGGGGTGGCTTTCTGTGGCCTCCGGAATTAGGAGATCTTCGCCAATTTTGGCCACCTGCCGGAGTATCCAACATGCTCTAAGGCTGTGAGTTGGTGTGGCGTCCTCTGTACTGTGAATTTTACAGGGTCCATTAAGCCATCCTTCCAGTACGGTTCCATGCCCTGTAGAGGGTTTTTGCTTTTTGGTGTTTGACCCGGGTGTCTGGCGATGATGCACCCTTTTATTTCGGACTGGGTTTGTATTCAGGGCCGGATCGTCCCAAAATTTTATTTCGGTTTTCCAGGCGCTTTCCATCGCACAGTACTTTCGTACAATGGACGCCAAGTCAGCGAAGCGTGTAATATCACGGCGACTTATGGCGTTGAGGATTCCCTTGTCCGTGCAATTATTGCAGAAGATTGAGATTGCGTCTTCCTCGCGGCAGTCCCTTATCCTGTTCCTAACCAGGAGGAATCTGGCCCAGTAATGATGTACTGTTTCTTCGGGCTCTTGCCTGATTTGGGATAGATCGCTTATGTTCGGGTGGGTGGGTGGAATTAAATCCGAAGCCTCACCCAATCTGAGGCTCAGAGGCCGAGGAATTTCCGAACTCGAAAATTTGGATTCCTGGATGTTGTCCAATGAATCCAGCCCGTCGCCTGACTCTAAGTTCAGGTCTTGAGTGATATCCTCCCCTCCGCGGGTATCCGGCTTGGAGGGATCGGGAATCCGGACGTAGCTAGTCCTTAAGATAGATGAAGGGTCGCCGCACTGTCCCTCTACCACGGCAACGTGATGGGTGACTTGGGGAGAGTTAATCTCTCTCAGATCGGGTTTAGGCCCAATCTGGTCGTAATCCGTAGCGACTCCCAGGGCGGCGATGCGATCCAAGAGCTCGTTTATGGAGGAGAGCTCCATTGGATCTAACTGCTCGGCGAGTTCCGAGCTGACATGAAGATTGTTTTCGATGGCTCGAGAGGTCATCGTCGGCGCAGAAGCCGAACAGGCGGTCATAAGAAAACCACCTAGCCGGAGGGTTTGGCCGACAGCCAAAGCTCCCTTAGCAACGGTGCCGTCTTTAAAGACGGGGCGAGGCATCCTTCCTGATGGCGACGACACAGAGGAACTCTCAATGAAAGCACCAATGTCGGTGTCAAAACCGGCGGATCTCGGGTAGGGGGTCCCGAACTGTGCGTCTAGGCCGGATGGTAACAGGAGGCAAGGGACACGAAGTTTTACCCAGGTTCGGGCCCTCTTGATGGAGGTAAAACCCTACGTCTTGCTTGATTAATATTGATGATATGGGTAGTACAAGAGTAGATCTACCACGAGATCGGAGAGGCTAAACCCTAGAAGCTAGCCTATGGTATGATTGTTGTTCTGTATGTTGTCCTACGGACTAAAACCCTCCGGTTTATATAGACACCGGAGAGGGTTAGGGTTACACAAAGTCGGTTACAATGGTAGGAGATCTACATATCCGTATCGCCAAGCTTGCCTTCCACGCCAAGGAAAGTCCCTTCCGGACACGGGACGAAGTCTTCAATCTTGTATCTTCATAGCCTAGGAGTCCGGCTGAAGGTATAGTCCGGCCATCCGGACACCCCCTAATCAAGGACTCCCTCACTCAACTTCACACCTTACAACTCAGGCAAGAACTCCTTCTTTGACTTATCCATTTTGAACTCCTTCAAAATCTTATCAAGGTATGTACTCATCGAAAGTCTTATCAAGCGTCTTGATCTATCTTTATAGATCTTGATGCCAAATATGTAAGTAGCTTTATCGAGGTCTTTCTTTAAAAAACTCCTTTCAAACACTCCTTTATGCTTTCCAGAAATTTCTACATCATTTCTGATCAACAATATGTCATTCACATATACTTATCAGAAATGTGTAGTGCTCCCACTCACTTTCTTGTAAATACAGGCTTCACCGCAAGTCTGTATATAAATATATGCTTTGATCACACTATCAAAGCGTACATTCCAACTCTGAGATGCTTGCACCAATCCATAAATGGATTGCTGGAGCTTACGCACTTTGTTAGCACCTTTAGGATGGACAAAACCTTCTGGTTGCATCATATATAACTCTTCTTTAAGAAATCCATTAAGGAATGCAGTTTTGACATCCATTTGCCAAATTTCATAATAATAAAATGCAGCAATTGCTAACATGATTCAGACAGACTTTAAGCATAGATACGAGTGAGAAACTCTCATCGTAGTCAACACCTTGAACTTGTCAAAAAACCGTTTTGCAACAAGTCGAGCTTTGTAGATAGTAACCCTACCATCAGTGTTCGTCTTCCTCTTGAAGATCCATTTATTCTAAATGGCTTGCCGATCATCGGGCAAGTCCAGCAAAGTCCACACTTTGTTCTCATACATGGATCACATCTCAGATTTCGTGGCCTCAAGCAATTTTGCGGAATCTGGGCTCATCGTCGGTTCCTCATAGTTCGTAGGTTCGTCATGGTCTAGTAACATGACCTCCAGAACAGGATTACCGTACCACTCTGGTGTGGATCATACTCTGGTTGACCTACGAGGTTCGGTAGTAACTTGATCTGAAGTTTCATGACCATCATCATTAGCTTCCTCACTAATTGGTGTAGGAATCACTGGAACTGATTTCTGTGATGAATGAAGGAAATATGCCCTAGAGGCAATAATAAAGTTGTTATTTATATTTCCTTATCTCATGATAAATGTCTATTATTCATGCTAGAATTGTATTAACTGAAAACTTAGTACATGTGTGAATACATAGACAAACAGAGTTTCACTAGTATGCCTCTACTTGACTAGCTCGTTGAATCAATGATGGTTATGTTTCCTGACCATAGACATGAGTTGTCATTTGATTAACAGGATCACATCATTAGATAATGATGTGATTGACTTGACCCATCCATTAGTTTAGCACGATGATTGTTTAGTTTGTTTCTATTGCTTTCTCCATAACTTATACATGCTCCTATGACTATGAGATCATGCAACTCCCGAATACCGGAGGAACACTTTGTGTGCTATCAAACGTCACAACATAACTGGGTGACTATAAAGATGCTCTACAGGTGTCTCCGATGGTGTTTGTTGAGTTGGCATAGATCGAGATTAGGATTTGTCACTCCGAGTATCGGAGAGGTATCTCTGGGCCCTCTCAGTAATGCACATCACTATAAGCCTTGCAAGCAATGTGATTAATGAGTTAGTTGCGGGATGATGCATTACGGAATGAGTAAAGAGACTTGCCAGTAACGAGATTGAACTAGGTATTGAGATATGGACGATCGAATCTCGGGCAAGTAACATACCGATGACAAAGGGAACAACGTATATCGTTATGCAGTTTGACCGATAAAGATCTTCTAGAATATGTGGGAGCCAATATGAACAACCAGGTTCCGCTATAGGTTATTGACCGGAGACGTGTCTCAGTCATGTCTACATAGTTCTCGAACCCGTAGTGTCGTGGAATTGTCACATCAGATGTCCTAGCGAAAGGACTTAGTCGTAGGGCCATCCCAACTAGGAAGCTTAAAGGGGTTAATCGGGACAAAGGACAGGAGAGATCTATACTGGTTCGGCCCCTTACGATGAAGGTAAAGCCTAGTCCAGTTGATGTAGTATTGCTAGGTTTTGATGACCAAGGAGCGAATACGCTAGCTCGGCTTTTGATCTGTTGTCTCTTGCCCTAAGCCGTCGCCGGGTCGTCCCCTTATATACATGGGTTGACGCCTTGCGGCCTATAGAGTCCCGGCCGGCTCATACAACATGTCCGGCTCGGTGACGTTTTTCATATGCCTTACTTTACAAGTCTTATCATACATGGCAATTTATACTCTTGGGCCTTAAGCCGCCTCTAGGCTCCGGCCTATTACAACCTTAACATAAACCAACACCTTGTGTACTCTTCGGGATTCCTTTAGTTAACTCGCCATTGCTTTTGACCCGACCCCTCCTGGGCGGGTCATACCTGGTAATCATATCCCCAACATTAGGCCCCAAGTTGATTTGAACTTTTTTCTTGTCAATCTTCAATACTTAGAAAAAATCCATCTATTACTGTTTTTGTGAAAGCCTTGTAACCCGCCATGACGTCATCTTTTAACGGATCTTTTTATCTTTAATGCCTTTCCGATTGTAACCCGCCATGACGTCATCTTTTAACGGATCTCTTATCTTTAATGACTTTCTGAAAATTGAGGCGCCTGGGTAGCTGGATAATCATGTTTTGGTCTCCTCGTTTTTTGCACCCACTTATCAGTCTTCTCCTTATAAGTAGGCACGACTGGCCTTTCTTCCTTCTTCCCCTTTTCCATCGTATTCCTCCTCTCTCGCAACCCTTCTGTCGCTTCGAGCTCCGCTTTCACCGCAGTGCTCATCGTCGCTCTCAAGCTCGGCTGCTGCATCACCCTGAACTGTCCAGAGAAACAGCGACGAACCTCCGCAGCAGATCCGCGTCTTAAGTTCCTGCCTTCTCTTACCTTAGATCTGCATTAGGGTTTGCGAGCTCTTTTCCGTGTTCTTCGTTGTTCATTGCGGAATCCTTGCAGTTTCTCCACCGCACCCTCCTTTGATCTTAAAAGAAGTAAAAAAAACCTATATGGTAGTTGTTTTGTATCCATCTCACATGCTAGCAGATCCCTTTCTCTTGTACAAAGGCGTCTTTAGAACTGATGAACTCCTCTGTGCTGGTTTTTAGGTCTAGATTTACTTTCCTTTTTTGAACCATCTTGATCCAAAATAATAGCAACAACTTGTGAAACTTGTTTATCTCAGCACTTAGCCAATTCTGACTCAGACAAACTATGAATATCTTTAGTCATGGCGGCTTATCACGTCGGCTCACTTTCCTTTATATGTCATTAGCCCTTGCTTAAGCCGCCATTACTTATTTGTACTATCATCATTTCACCTGTAATTTTACCAATAAATTGAACCGGCATGTTATTTTCTTTTCAGTTTGTTCTCATCATGCCGTCAAAAGCACCAACGGTCTTCAACTGGGTTCCCGCCACAGTCACTAAAGATACCTTGAAGGACTTTGTCTCTATAGGATTTTTGTCGAATAAAAATGTTATGTCCTATTGTGCTCCTGACCCGGCCGAAGAACGACCTCAACCGAAATACGAAGAAGTCATCGTCTTTACAGATCACATGAACCGGGGCTTTTCACCACCAGCTCAAAGTTCTTCAGAGATGTTCTGCATTTTTTCAAGCTTCATCCCCAAGATCTAGGACCCAACTCCATCTCCAACATCTGCAACTTTCAAGTTCTTTGTGAGGTTTATCTGCAAGAAGAACCTACTGTGGAACTCTTCAGAGAGTACTTTTATCTGAATGCCAGAAGAATGCACCAATGGCCTTAGCTTGGAACTTGCTGGAATCTCCATTCAACATAGACAGGGTGTTGTTTTTCCCTTAATTGTCTTACCAAGCAATCCCAAGGATTGGAACCAAACCTGGTTCTATTGCCAAGACACGCCCCCAGCTGATGAAAGACCATTGCCGGGTTATCACGTGGAGCGTCTGGATTCTAAGTTTGCACTCCCCGATAAGCTTACTTCCGCTGAACGCAAGAAGCTTATCCCATCTATCAAAAGGATTCAAGCCTTATTGGGAAATGGCCTAACCAGAGTTGACCTGATCCGTTGTTGGATCTCATGGCGGGTCGTCCCTCTAAGCCGCCGATCCAAGTTGATGTATAAGTATGGTGGAGGCCCAGATGATTCTCTGCGTCATAGCCCTGTACAATTAACCGAAGAAGACATTGTTGCAATGTCAACCATCCTTGTGAATGGCAAATACGAGGACTGCAGTAAGGTTGGGTTAAACCCCTTCTGCCAACTTAACCCAGCACTAGAGGTGAATCCCCTTGATCTCCTTTTTCGTTTTCTTCAGCAGTTAAATACTTGCATGGCTTTTTAACCTGTTATTTTCCTACAGGCCAAATTTGACTTCTGGAAAGTCAAGTATGATCATGAAGCTGCCAAGAAGGCTAGAGCCACCGCCATAGCCGCCAGGAAGACGACCCGGAAGTCCAAGAAGAAGAAGACTACTTCTGACATGTTCAAGCTGGATGATGTTTCTGAGTCGGAGGTAGCCTTTGACTCCCTTGGATAGCTTTTTAATAACCTTATTGACACTGATATTTGCCAGGACGACACGGGGCCAGCCAGGCCGTAGAAGAAGAGGTAACTATTTCCTCCGACTCAGCCCCTTTGCCAAGACAGAAATTGTACTGCTAACCCGGAAAGTAAGGTTTTCGCACCCTTTGGCTTATTTGGACCCTCATTTTCTTTTGAAAAAACAGCAACATGAGAGCCACCGTCAGGCCCGGACTAATGACGATAATGAGCCGCCCTCTGACTTGCAAAAGACTCCTCGAAAACGCCAGAATGAGGTTTCTTTCACCTTTGTCTTTTGCTTTTTCCATGAATTTATCTCCTTACTCTATTAACTTTATTTTATCTTTGCAGGAGGATTCTCGCTCTTCTGGCGACTCGTCACAAACTCAATTTCCGGCTTTCAAGACTGCCCTTGGGTAAGAAATATCATCTTTCTTCTGCATCTTTAAAACCGCATCATTATATTGACTGTCTCATAAAAATCTTTCTTAGCGGTCAAGCCAAATCCAAAAAAGCTAAGGTGATTAAACCAGCAGAAGACCAAAAAGATCCTGCACCTGAACCGGCAACACCAACTCCTCCCGCTCAATCTGAAGCACCAGAAGATCTGGCTGTCCACACTCAATTGGACCCTCCTGAGCCGTCAGCTGATGAGACCACTCTTAATCCGGCTATCCCTGAACCATCCAGCTCCGCTAACCCGCCGACGGCTTCTGATACTGATGTCTTAATCACCGGCAGCCGGTTTGTTGAGCTAGGCAACCCCACTGTACTGGCCCGACATTCTATGAAGCAAGAGGCTTTAGAGAGGCAGAAGGTGCGGTTTGATGTTTCTCATTACGCTCACCTGAATGTCAGTGACATGCTCTCCGGCTATCTCAGTCATGTGCATTCCAGCCGTGACTCAGAAATTGAGATGGTCAAGCAATTGCAACTGAAATATGAGGTATGTTCTCCGGTTTACATGTACTCTGCCAGCCCCCAAGTCTTTAGATTATGATGAACCTGAATGATCTGTAGACTTATGATATAGGTTGATGCCTTATCTTTAGACTTTTTCTAAGTCCAACAAATTAGTGTAAATCACATGTAGTCCCCCAAGGGCCGGCTCAATTTATCATAAATGAACCGGTACTTAACCACATCACGGTCTTGGATCAATCCAAATAAGTAGTATGATCTGGCTCATCTTGAAAAAACTTTCTTAATATCATGCATTAGCCCCCAAGTGCCAAGTATTGTTACTTTGTAAAACACTTGGGACTTGAAGCATAGAAGAGTCATTTTACACAAAAATTGCTTTGGCAGACATTAGCCCCCAAGTGCCAAGTGGTATTGTGTTGCAAAGTACTTGGGACTTTTAATCATAACCTTTAGTTAAATCTTGACACACCCGTGCATGTTTGTAGACCGCCCTAACTAAATTGGTCTCTCAATTGACAGATGCAAAGACCCGGCTGGCGGATCAAGAGGCAGAGATAAAGACTGCTGACTCCAGACTCCAGCTGAGCCTTTCTGAAACTGAAAAATTGAAGACCAGTTTAATTGCAAAGAAGAAATCCTGGGCCGATGAGAAGACCTTGCTGATACAACGTGCCGAGACAGCAGAGGCGACTCTTGAGGAGGTTACCACGGAGCTCACTGGCTTAAAAAACCGCGTGTCTTAAATGGTCTCCGCAATCTTTGGTGACTCATTTGCATTAGTCACTTACATTCTATTTTTACCAGGAATATGAGCCGCCTGCTTAACCTTTATTAAAATACTGACAGGTCCACGGAGTAACAATCTGAGTCAAAACAGTGTAACAAAACTGAAGGCGGTTTACACTTTGGTAGAGCAATTGTACACCGGGGCTCAACGGGCCCTTGCAACCGTCTCCCTGCCAACCAAGGATCCAACCATTTGAGTGATGTTTTGAAGAGGTTAAATGCGAGAGGCTACCATTCTTGAGCCGGAGCCTTGACTACCCTGAGCCGCTCCAAAGCCTGGGTGCCAGAATTAGACCCGGTGGATGTGGTCAGGGGGTACCCTACTTTTAAGGAAGATGGGACCCCGTTTGAACAAGATGAATTTAATGCCTGTGTGAGGGGAGTTCGTCCTGAGGATACCATTCTTGGCAAGGAGACCAACATCGACAAATATCAGCCGGGTTTTGATATGGAGAATAACAAGATGGCGGCTCCCTCTTATAAAGTGAGAGACCTTATCCCGCCGGTTCGCCAACACACTTTTGCCCCGAAAGTTGACCCGGCCGGCCTGATTGATGACGAAGAGGAGTTCATTGCTCTGAACGGTTTTGACTGGTCCAATCCCAGCTTCCAACTAGTTGAGGAGGTGAACCGGCGAGGGAGGAGTCATAACCGTCTGTGTAATCCAATCTTTAGCCTAAGATTTGCTTAAGAGCAAAACAACCTAACCCTTTGGGCTCTCAAAGCCTTGTAATAGGTTAGTTTGAAAACTACATGTCTTGTCTATGCCATCGTGCATAAGATGTTGCATATGGCTCTTTGCCCATGATGCCAATATATATCTATTACATCCGCGATCACATCTGTAGTGTTTAATTCTGTTCATGTAAAAGATGAAAAAGTTGTCCTGGCAGTTTAACACCGGACGGGTCAAAACACCCGATATATAACTATGAAATTATCATAGTGGAAAAACAGAACCATATGAAAGATAAACAAGGCTGAAAAAACCTTTGATTGACGAAAAAACACAGATAAGTCTGTTCATGAATGGCAATGTCACACCTGTGTTCTGTGAATCTGGATTGCCAGCTTACATGACCCGGACAGTGAGGTTGGTAACCCAATCTTTTTTAGAAGTCAATACTTCCATATGCCTGATAACTGTTATGCCTTGGCGATTCATTGTCAAAAAAAATCCGAGCTGGTTTAATTTGAAACCATACTGACAGTTAAATTTGAGACAACAAAAACCAATAAGACAAAACAATAGGCTTCAGACAATGTAAATCGAATATTTAAATAAAATTTGGAGGCTTCTGATTCGAATACGATCAGTAAACCGTACCAAAGGGGTTAAGCTAAGATTCGAATACGATCATATAGCCCCCAGTGGCTTTGGCGTTGCGCCGATCAAGAGGGTACCGACAACTATGTTCTCTTTGGTTCGAATACGACCTATGTTTGAACAGGAAGCCCCCAAATGACCTTGAGAGGTTTTTAATGACCCTGATTCGAATACGATCCAAGTCGGACCCAAAAAGGGGTGAAGCTATGATTCAGATACGATCAGGAAGCCCCATAGTGAGTTTAGCTTTTCGCCGATCAAGAGGATTATGGCAGCTATGTTCTCTTTGGTTCGAATATGACCTATGTTTGAACAGGAAGCCCCCTAGTGACCATGAGGTGTACGGCTAGATTTGAATACGATCGTGAGCCGGACCAAAAGGGTTAAGCTAGATTCGGATATGATTAGCCCCTAATACTCATTTGAATAATGAGAATAATAAAGATATATGATCATTGAGGAGGATAAGGACAGAGGTCTTGCGTTATTACTTATCATAATATATACAGCGTGAAAGTATGTACATGATGAAAGCCGATGGCTCAGGTATAGTATGGCCGAAGCTGAGCAATATTCCACGGCCGACGGGTCTCCTCCTCCGACTTACGTGAATCTTTGTGCTCTTGAACATCGATAAGGTAATATGACCCATTGTTCAAGTTCTTGCTGACCACAAAGGGTCCTTCCCAAGGTGGGGATAGCTTGTGTGCATCAGATAGATCTTGAATGAGCCGGAGCACCAGGTCACCTTCCTGAAAGGTTCTGGACCTAACTCGGCGGCTGTGATAACGTCACAGGTCCTGTTGATAAATTGGTGATCGGGCTGCTGCTAAATCTCGCTCCTCATCTAACAAGTCAAGTGCATCTTGTCGAGTTTGTTCATTATTAGCTTCAACGTAAGCCGCCACGCGGGGCGAGTCATGACGAATGTCACTAGGCAGGACTGCTTCTGCTACATAAACCATGAAGAAAGGCGTATAACATGTAGACCTGTTAGGAGTGGTATTGATGCTCCATAGCACTGAGGGTAACTCCTCTACCCAACAACCCGGCGTTCGTTGTAAAGGAACCATAAGCCATGGCTTGAGACCTTTTAAGATTTCTTGATTTGCTCTCTCAGCTTGACCATTGGATTGGGGGTGAGCTACTTACGAAACATCAAGCCGTATATGCTCATGTTGACAAAACTCCTCCATAGCGCCTTTGGACAGATTAGTGCCATTGTCAGTTATAATGCTGTGTGGAAAGCCAAAACGAAAGATCACCTTTTTCATGAACTGAACCGTTGTGGCTGCATCACACTTACTACCTGGCTTTGCCTCAACCCATTTTGTAAATTAGTCAACTGCCACCAAAAGATGCATCTTTTTATCCTTGGATCTTTTGAAAGGTCCAACCATGTCAAGCCCCAGAACTACAAACGGCCAAGTGATTGGAATCATCCGCAATTCTTGAGCCGGCACGTGTGCTCGTCGTGCAAATTTTTGACACCCGTCGCACCTACTTACCAGATCCTCTGCATCAGCGTGAGCCGTTAGCCAGTAAAAACTATGACAAAAAGCTTTGGCCACAAGAGACTTTGAATCAGCGTGGTGGCCACAATCTCCTTCATGGATCTCACGGAGAATCTCTTGAACTTTTTCCGGAGAGATACATCGTTGAAACGCTCCAGTGACACTGCGATGATATAACTCACCATTGGAAATTGTCATTGACTTAGACCGCCGGGTTATCTATCTCGCCAAGGTCTCATCCTGTGGCAACTTGCCCCGGGTCATGTAAGCCAAATATGGTACTGTCCAATCTGGAATGACATGAAGAGCTGCCACCAATTGCGCCTCCGAGTCAGGAACGACCAAGTCTTCCTCTGTAGGCAACTTGACAGAAGGGTTATGTAAAACATCTAAAAAGGTGTTTGGTGGAACCGGCTTACGCTGAGATCCTAAACGGCTTAAGGCATCAGTCGCTTAGTTCTTTCTGCAGTCAATGTGTTCCACTTGATAACCCTTGAAGTGCCCAGCAACGGTGTCGACCTCACAGTGATAAGCCACCATGAGAGGATCCTTGGAGTCCCACTTGCCTGATACTTGCTGAGCCACCATATCCGAGTCGCCTAGGCACCGTACCCGGCTTAAACTCACTTCCTTAGCCATTCGAAGACCATGAAGCAAAGCCTCGTACTCAGCTGCGTTGTTAGTGCAAGGAAACATCAATTGTAACACATAACAAAATTTGTCACCTTGAGGAGAGGTTAAAACAACTCCAGCCCCCGAGCCTTCCAATTGTCTGGACCCATCAAAATGAACCGTCCAATATGTGTTGTCTGGCTTCTCCACAGGTATCTGCAACTCCGTCCAGTCGTTAATGAAATCAACCAGTGCTTGAGACTTGATCGCGGTACGTGGCACATACTTTAAACCATGAGACCCAAGTTCAATGGCCCACTTGGCGACTCATCCTGTGGCTTCTCTATTTTGAATAATAACTCCTAAAGGAACAGAGCTGACCACAATGATAGGATGACCTTGAAAGTAATGCTTGAGCTTTCGGCTTGCCATGAACACCCCATAGACAAGCTTCTGCCAATGCAGATATCTTTGCTTAGACTGTATGAGCACCTCACTGACGTAGTAAATTGGCTGTTGAATCGGATGTTCCTTGCCAGCCTCCTTGCGCTCGACAAGAATGGCCACACTGACAACACATGAATTAGCAGCCACATATAACAATAATGGCTCCTTCTCAACAGGAGCAGCAAGAACCGGCGGCTCAGCGAGCTGTCTCTTCAGATCTTCAAAGGCAGAGTTAGCAGCGTCACTCCAGACAAAGTCATCTGCCTTTTTCATCATTTGATACAATGGCATAGCCTTCTCACCTAACCGGCTTATAAGCCGGCTTAAAGCTGCAACATGACCCGCCAGCCGCTGAACGTCATTGACGCACGCCGGTTTAGCAAAAGATGTAATTGCCTTAATTTTCTCTGAGTTAGCTTCAATGCCTCTGTTAGACACCAAAAAACCCCAAAGCTTGCCAGCTGGGACTCCAAAAACACACTTGGCCGGGTTAAGCATCATTTTGTAGACCCGGAGGTCATCAAAGGTCTCTTTCAGATCATCCACCAGAATCTCCTTCTTTCTTAATTTAACCACTATATCGTCCACATAAGCATGAACATTATGCCCAATTTGGTTATGAAGACAGTTCTGCACACATCGCTGATAAGTCACCATGGCACTCTTAAGCCCAAAAGGCATAGACACATAGCAGAAGGCTCCAAATGGAGTGATGAAAGTTGTCTTCTCCTGGTCCTTAACTGCCATTTTGATCTGATGATAACCAGAATAAGCATCCAAAAAACTCAAACGCTCACATCCCGCCGTAGCATCAATGATTTGATCAATACGAGGGAGAGCAAAAGGATCAGCCGGACAAACCTTGTTTAAATCTGTGTAATCCACACACATACGCCAGGTGCCGTTCTTTTTAAGCACAAGTACCGGGTTAGCCAACCACTCTGAGTGAAAAACTTCAACAATGAACCCGACCGCCAAGAGCCGGGCCACCTCTTCTCCAATAGCCTTGCGTCTTTCCTCATTAAACCATCGAAGAAACTGCCTGACCGGCTTAAACTTTGGATCAATATTGAGAGTGTGCTCAGCAAGTTCTCTTGGTACACCCGGCATGTCAGAAGGCTTCCATGCAAAAATGTCCCGGTTCTCACGGATGAACTCGATAAGCGCGCTTTCCTATTTTGGATCCAAGTTGGCACTGATAATGAATTGTTTGGATGAGTCGCCAGGCACAAAATCAATCATCTTGGTGTCATCAGCTGACTTGAATTTCAACGCCGGCTCATGCTCCGTAGTTGGCTTCTTCAAAGATGTCATATCTGCCGGGTCAATCTTATCCTTATAAAACTTCAATTCCTCTATTGCACAAACAGACTCGGCATAAGCGGCATCCCCTTCTTCACATTCCAAGGCTATTTTCCGGCTTCCATGTACTATGATAGTGCCTTTATAACCCGTCATTTTGAGCTGCAGATACACATAACACGGCCGAGCCATGAACTTAGCATAAGCCGGCCGTCCAAACAGAGCGTGATATGGGCTTTTGATCTTAACCACCTCAAAAGTTAATTTCTCAGCCCTAGAATCATAATCATCCCCAAAGGCTACTTCAAGCTCAATCTTAACAACTGGGTACGCCAACTTACCATGCACTACCCCATGAAAAACAGTGTTGGATGTTTTAAGACTCTTATTAGTCAACCCCATGCGACGGAACGTCTCATAATAGAGGATGTTGATGCTACTGCCTCCGTCCATGAGCAATTTAGTGAACTTATATCCACCAACCTGAGGTGCCACCACCAAAGCCAGGTGACCCGGATTATCAACCTGGGGAGGGTGATCTTCCCTACTCCACACAATAGGCTGCTCAGACCATCTTAAATAACGTGGAACCGCTGGTTCAACAGCATTCACATCCCTCTTATGGAGCTTCTGGTCCCTTTTGCACAAACTAGTGGTGAATACATGATACTGCCCATTGTTTAACTGTTTTGGGTTACTCTGATACCCGTACTGCTGTTGCTGCTGATTACCTTGGCCAGATTGCTGATTATAGCCTCCTTGACTGCCTTGAGGGCCCTGGCCGTGAAAGCCGCCACCGCCTGAGCTAGCGCCTGGTCCATGGAAGCCGCCACCGCCTGAACCGCCGCCGGGTCCGTGGTTACCATCAAACATGTTGGAATTCTTAAAAGCTTTCATGATCGTACAGTCTTTCCATAGATGGGTGGCTGGCTTCTCCCAGGTGCCGTGTCTTGGACAAGGTTCATTTAGCAGCTGCTCAAGGGTGGGACCTGACCCGCCAGATCGAGGAGGTGGCTTCCCCTTGCGCCGTTGATTGTTGCCCTGTGCATTGGTGTTAGCTACAAACTCCAAACTACCGCCGGCCTTACGTTTATTACCTCCTTGATTCGCCGGCTTGTGCTGGTGACCCTTATCGGTGTCGTTATTTTTTCCCTTCCCTGTCTTCTCTTCGTCAGATGCGAGGTCCTTGGTACTGTCAGAATCAGCATACTTGACTAAAGCTGCCATCAGCTGACCCATGTCATTACAATCACGCTTGAGCCGACCTAGCTTCTGCTTTAAAGGCTCAAAACGGCAATTTTTCTCCAACATTAAGACCGTGGAGCCGGCATCCATCTTGTCAGATGAGTGTATTATTTCCTTGACCCGGCGCACCCAATGGGTCGTGGACTCGCCTTCCTCCTACTTACAGTTTGTCAAGTCCACAATCGACATGGGTTGCTTACATGTATCTTTGAAGTTCTAAATGAACCAGGCCTTTAACTCCGCCCAAGAACCGATGGAATTGGGTGTCAACCCCTTCAACCAAGTGCGAGTTGTTCCATCCAACATCATAGTGAAGTACTTGACCATCACCGCATCACTGACCTCCAATAACTCCCTGGCCATCTCATAACTTTCAATCCATGCCCCGGGCTGCAAATCGGCTGTATAATTAGGCACCTTACGAGGCCCCTTAAAGTCCTTTGGCAGACACTCATTACGTAGAGCCGGCACCAGGCAAGGGACACCTCCTATCATCGTGGCCACGCCTGCCTCAACAGAGGTCGCTAGATAAACCGGAAAATCCTAGTGAGCCGCCAGCTCGGCTGCCTATTGAGCCGCCCACTCGGCCTCTTGGCGGATCCTCTCCTGGTCCACCAAGTTAAGAGGTCCACACCGGGCCGGGCCATGCTCGCGTGGCTGCTTACGGCGCTGGGCGTTGCTTGACATGGCCACTAAGTCCATATGCCTACTATAACTCGGGCTCCGGCTTGGGAGAGGGGTTGAATGGATTCTGTCTCGACTATAAGAATACGCATCCTGCTGTGCCAGAGCCGTCTGAAGAAGTTCTCTGACCCTTCGTGTCTCAATTGCTGTTGGGGAGTCGCCTTCCATCGGGAGAGCCGCCAGACAAGCTGATGCAGCGATCGGATTCTCTAAAGGGTTAGAAAAGTGACCTGGTGGTATCGGTGTATAATGAGGTGGAGCAGTATTCATACGAGGGGGTTCCATGGCCCGCGGCTGAGCCGGTGCCCCAATCCTGGGTGTTATGATCCGGTTTACCTCCGGCGGGTTACAAGGACCAGCCCCAGGTGTGTGGAAGAGGTTTCTAGGATCATAAGTCAGAGGCAGACGTGATTGAGTTTTTTTGGTGTCTTCTCCTCTGTAACACCCCGGTGTAATGTTGCTACAGTAACCCCTCGGGTTAAGTTAATCATTTTGCTAAACAAGTGTTTGATCATCCTTAGTTCTCTCTCTTTTCAAATTCCAATTGAATTCAATTTCAAATTCTGAGTGAATTTCAAAAATGCTCAAACATGAAAACAAAAATGTTCATCATGTGTAAAATATTCTCTTGGTAATATTGGTGGTGATCCAACATTTTTGCAAAATGCCTATGTGGCCTAAAATAGCTAAAACAGAAAAGCTTTAAAAAAAGAAAAGCAAAAAAGAAAAGGGAGAGGAAAGAGCAACCCCCTCCCTAGACCGAACCCACCTGGGCCATCCCACCTAACCCACCCAGGACGACCCACCTACCTCTCACCTGTTTCCCCCTCCCCCTGTTCGTCCGACCGGGCGCGTCCCGCTCGTCCCCGCCGGACCGGGCGCGCCGCCCCGTACTCCACGTCGCCGGCGAGAGGGGATAAGGCCCCAACGCCTCGGGCTCCCGCCCCACTCGCCCACTTGCCCTCTCTCTCTCCCTCGTCCTCTCCACCTCTCCCCTCTCCTCTCCCTCGCTCACTCCTCCCCTCTGCCCGAGCTCCTCCGAGCAGGCTCGTCGCTGTCCGCCGCCCGCAGACGCGGCCACCGTCGACCCCACGTCCCAGGAGCGAGTCCTGGGGATCAGTGGGCCTCTTCTTCGTCAACCCCACTCAACCTTCGGGGCTGGGGCGCGTTGCACGCGCCTCACCAAGCTCTCCCCCTCTCCACCAAGCGCATCCGTCGCCCCCGTCGTTGCAGCCGTGGCCATCGGCGTCGTCCTATCCTTCCAAGGTCCCGAGGACTCCGCCGGTCTCTGCCTCATCGCCTGGCGCTGCTTGCTGGAGCTGGCAAGCCCCGCAATATCGGATCCCCATCTTCTTCCTCCCCGGGTCGCCGGTCGCCGCGGTCGTCGATTCGGCCTTCCCCTGCGCTCCTAACCTGTCGAGGGCCTTTCTTGCACCACACGGTGAGCCCCTCATCCTCTCCCATCGCTCCCCTGGCCTCTTGCGCTACCGTAGCCACCGCGTCCGCCATGGCCGAGCTCGGCTTTGCTGTGCAGCTAGTCGTTGTCGCTGTAGTCGTTACCAAGGCCGGGCAAGCACGGCAACGTGCTCAGGGCGTCTCCCTGGTGCCGCCAGAGCCTCTAGCTCGTCTCCCTACGCCCTCAAGCTCCATTTCCATCGATGCTCGATCTCCGGCGTCTGCTTCCCCGCTCGTCGTCGTCGTCTCCGGCTGTTTCCGGCCAAACCATCGCCACAGAACAACGTGGCGTCGAGAGGCTGTTCGAATGAACCCAACCGCACGCCAAATGGTGCCATGTGCGCAAAGTCCGAGCTGCTCCGACGCTCGGCTGCCGCGTTGACCTCGCCGGAGCCGTCTCCGACGCCGCCACCAACGTGGCACACCTGGGGCCCGCCCCTGGGTCACTGCTAGTGGGGCCCAGGGACCCTAGTTGACTAGGTTGACCAGTCAACCTTGCTGACTGGGCAACCCCCAGCCACTGACCAGTGGGGCCAACCCCCCCTAATTAACAGGAATTAATTAAATTAGTTTAGTTAACCTAAATAGTGACTTACAGGTGGGCCCAAGTTCTAATCTAGTTAATTTAGTTTAATTTAAACCACTGTTAGCCCTCTATGTATGACATGTGGGTCCCACTGGACCCTCTGGTCAGGTTTGACTTGGTCAGCCGCTCTGTTGACTGCTGAGGTCATCAAGACGTCATGCTGATGTCATATTCCATTTCTGTTAATATAAATAATTCCATAAAATATTTTAATCATTAGAAATTCGTAGAAATTAAATCGTAACTCTGATGAAAATGTTTTCTATATGAAAGTTGCTCAGAAAAATCCCACGAATCCGAATGCACGGTCCATTCACATGTCACATGCCCCTAGCATGTTGAACATGGGACCGTCTCCCTTCTTCCACCTGTCCGGAATTTGTCTAACACCGGGAATTCATCCTCGGATGTTTATCCCCTCCGCCTGCAACATGTAGTACTACGTTAGGACAACCCTAGCTCTGCCTATCTTCATCTAATGCCTTCTGATGCATTGTTTGCTCTGTATTTACTGTTTCTCCCCCCTCTTCTCCGATAGACCCCCAGACCGATGTTGCCCCTGTGATCGACTACGTCGACGACGACCCCCCCTTGCCAGAGCAACCAGGCAAGCAAACCCCCCTTGAGTATTCCTATATCGCCCATTTCTTTCCCTCTCATGCTTGCATTAGAATTGCTACTGCTTTCTGTATGATCCTACTCTGATGCATAGCCTGTTTTTTTATCTGCTTATGGTTACTGTCATGGGTTTGTCACGGCAGATGTCCTTGTGAAAGGACTTAGTCGTGGAGCCATCGCTACGGGTTAGCTTAAAGGGGTTAAACCGAACAAGGGGACACGGGGAGTTTTATACTAGTTCGGCCCCTTCGAGGAAGGTAAAAGCCTACGTCTAGTTGTGATTGGTATTGCTAGGGTTTCGAAGGCCAGGGAGCGAATCCACTTTGTCTGGCTCTCGAGTTGTTGTCTGTCCCTAAATCGCTGCCGGGTCGTCCCTTTATATACATAGGTTGACGCCCGCCGGTTTGCAGAGTCCCGAAGCCGGATCATAAACGTATCTAGTTCGGTCTCTATCCTTCCTATCTTAAAATACAAGTTACATGACTAAGTCGGTTTACATTTATAGGCTTTAACCCGCCTTTGGGCCTTGGGCCTCCATGAAGCGCCATCATCCTTGCATCTTCATGGGCTTCTAATCTTTAAGGAGTCAACCCAGCTACGTAAGGCCGGTTTACCTCCAGTAGTAATATCCCCAACATTAGGCCCCAGATTGGTTTGAACTTGTTCATGTCAATCTTCTACACTTAGAAAAAATCTTCCCTCATATCTTCACCTTGATCTTGTAAACCGCCGTGACGTCATACTTCCAGATTATGATAAACCGCCCTGACTTCATCTATCCGTTGATGTCGACAATTACCTTCATTTAATGTGTATTCAGCCACCGAAGCAACACTTTTATTAATTTATCCATTTTTGGGCTCCTCGATCCCCGCACTTGCCGTTTTATCGCTTCGCCTTATAAATAGGGGCGGAGGACCCCTTTCTTCCTTTCCGCCACCCAGTCATCTCTTCTTCTTCCTCTCGATGACTCCGCACCCGAGCACCGCCGTCATCTTCAAACCTCGCCTCTGCTTCGCCATCGGCCGCTGCATCAACCTGTTCACACCAGAGTTCCACAACGCCCTTCCGTTGCTTCCGCGGTCGCAGTAAGTCTTTCCCCCCTTCTTTCTTAGATCCATTAGGGTTTCCTTGCTCTTCGCTGTTCTTGAGTTTCATCAAAGCTTATAGCATTGTTCTTTCTTGGCCCGTAGATGAATGCTTCATACTTATCATATCCCTTGCCGTGATGAATCTTTTGTTACCCTCACAAATTCTTATACGCAAAAAAACTGCTGCAGTCCTTCATAAACTATTTCGGGTCGTACCCTTTTTAGGTCGAAATATTTTGCTTTTCTGTCTTTTCTTAGATCCGAAATATTTATACATCACCGTGAAATCTGTTTCTCCTCACACCATCATAAGCAGTTTAACTTTGCATAATCAATCTGTACCATTAAACTTCTGATAAACCGGAGGAGCCCTTTACCTTCATAGTTGTACTCTGGTTTAACAATGTCTGAATATTCCTGTCCTGGTATTGCCTTCTTTTTTTATTGCATTGGTCTCCGGTTTACACCATTTCACATATCAGTATGTTTCTTACTCCCTTGTATCTTGCATATAATCATGCGTAATTTATAAACTAGCCTTTCATTTTCAGCTTGTTTGTTTCACAATGGCCAAACAATTCACTGCCTGCAACTGGGCTCGTTCCCGGGTTACTGAGACTCAGTTGAATGAGATGGTTAGCATCGGCTCCCTGCCTAAGAAAACCAAAATCAAATGGCGAGTTCCAGGAATAGAAAATCCTCCAACCCCAAGGCAGGGCGAGGTGGTGGTCTTTGTTGACCACATAGGCCGTGGCTTCAAACCGCCAGGGTCAAAGTTTTATCGAGATGTGCTTGCCAGCTTCCAACTTCATCCGCAAGACATTGGTCCCAACTTGGTTTCCAATTTATGCAACTTCCAGGTCTTCTGTGAAGTATATTTACAAGAAGAACCAACTGTAGAACTGTTCCGGGATTTCTTTCACTTAAACCGGCGCATAGAGTTTGTAAATGGCCCGAACACAGAACTTGGTGGTGTCTCGATTCAAAAGCGGAAAGAAGTTGAATTTCCTCATGCAAACATCATAGCCATCCAAAGGAATGGAACCAAACTTGGTTTTATTGCATAGACACTTCGCCTGAAGATGAAAATCCCCTCCCCGGCTTTCGTGATCACATACTATCCAATACTCACCCAATGCCACAACGCCTGAGCTCTTCAGAAAGGGCGAAATACGCTCCTCAACTCGCCAAACTCCGGGCCTTTATGGCGAACAGTTTAACAAGCGTGGACTTTGTGCGCTATTGGATATCCTGGAGTATCTTGCCGCTAAGCTGGCGTCCCAGTTTAATGTGTGAATATACCGATGAGGTTTACGACCCTCAACGCCATTGCAACATCCAATTATCTGAGGAAGAAGTTACTGAAGGTGTAAAGAAGATTCTGAATGAATCAGAACTGATCTGTAGTCAAACCGGTCTAAGTCCCTTCTATGCCAAGAACAAACCGCGTGCTGTAAGCATTATA
Organism: Triticum aestivum; assembly: GCF_018294505.1. Classification (NCBI taxonomy): domain Eukaryota; kingdom Viridiplantae; phylum Streptophyta; class Magnoliopsida; order Poales; family Poaceae; genus Triticum; species Triticum aestivum. The sequence continues at coordinate 396,849,608 of NC_057806.1, read as the reverse complement.
CTTCCCCTTCATCTCTAATATTTTTAGCTTATGCAACCTGTAACCTTTCTTCTTTGTATGTAGCGTGATGACCCTTCTGGAAACGGAAAACTATAGAGAAAGCAGCAAAGCCGACTGGAGACAAAGCGGTTAAGCCATCCCGCCCAAAAACCAAAGCCGTAAAATGGACGTCAAAATGGAAAATGGCTGACCGGATTAACATGGAGCTTGATGATGATACTGATGATCCAGAAGTTGAGGTAGTGAAAGTGCTAGTGATCAACTAGAGGGGGGTGAATAGGCGATTTTTATGAAAGTCTTCAAAATATGGAAGTTTCGAAGACAAATGATAGAAATAAACCTATTACCATGCAGCGGAAGGTAGACTACACTAGGCAAACCATAGTCAAGTATTCAATGAAGTGAAAGCGCAATGACTAATAGCAGCTAGGCAGTAAGGATCAGGTAGGAAGATATTGTGAAGCCAATCAGAACAAGTAATCACTCAGTGAAGCCAAATGGTGATGCAATCGTACAATGACTTCACAAGGACCAACAGTAAGTAAAGGGAAGGGAAGGATGAAACCAGTGACTCGTTGAAGACAATGATTTGTTGGACCAGTTCCAGTTGCTGTGACAACTGTACGTCTGGTTAGGGAGGCTGAGATTCAACTCAGAAGACCTCGTCTTCACCTTATTCCCCTTGAGCTAAGGACACCCAGTCCTCGCCCAATCACTCTGGTAAGTCTTCAAGGTAGACTTCCAAACCTTCACAGACTTCGTTCACCGGCGATCCACAATGACTCTTGGATGCTCAGAACGCGACGCCTAACCGGCTGGAGGATTCACAGTCCTCAAGTGTAATAACTCTTCAGATCACACAGACAGGAAGACTTAAGTGATGCCTAACACTCTTTGGCTCTGGGTGGTTAGGGCTTTATCCTCGCAAGGAATTCTCTCTCAAAGGCTTCGAGGTGGGTTGCTCTCAAACGACAAAAGCCGTACTCTAACTCTGAGCAGCCAACCGTTTATGGTTGTAGGGGGTGGGCTATTTATAGCCACTAGGCAACCCGACCTGATTTGTCCGAAATGACCCTGGGTCACTAAGGAACTGACACGTGTTCCAACGGTCAGATTTCAAACACACACGACAACTTTACTTGGGCTACAAGCAAAGCTGACTTATCCAACTCTGGACAAGATTTGCTCTCATAGTCTTCACTCGAAGACATAGGATTTTGGTTAAGCATCACTTCAGTCATTCTGACTGGTTCTCTTGGACCCCACTTAACAGTACGGTGGTTCCTATGACTCAACAAAGAAGAAAAAAACGACGAGAGAACTAAGTCTTCGCGCTCCATAGTCTTCATGTGATGTCTTCTCTTGTCATAGTCTTCAATGTGAACGTCTTCACATACCACCTTTGTCTTCAATGTCTTCTTACATTTTTAGGGGTCATCTCTGGTAGGAAAACCGAATCAATGAGGGACTTCTACCTGTGTTATCCTGCAATTCTCACAAACACATTAGTCCCTCAACTAGGTTTGTCGTCAATACTCCAAAACCAACTAGGGGTGGCACTAGATGCACTTACAATCTCCCCCTTTTTGGTGATTGATGACAAACTAGTTGAAGTTTTCAACGGGGAATATAATATGTGAAATTGTAAAGGATAGGGAATTGTCTTCATAAGTTGCAAGGGCTCCCCCTGAAGATGTGCATATAAGTAATTTGCTTTTGGAATGCAAATGCACATGGCAGGTTGTACTTGTGGAGATCCTCTTCAACTTATGATGACAATTCATCATGCATGAAAAGTATGTGAAGATAATGACATGCATAATGAAAAATGGACGTCTGCAAAATGATCTAAGTGTGGAATTTATCGTCGCACATGCGGAATTTATCATCGCATCACAGAATAGCAAATAAGTAGCAGACGACCATCGAGTTTAAGTGTTACAACTCAAAGAACCAAATGTATCAAAACGAGAGTTGTAAACACTAGGCAAAATATAAAGCAACCGCCCATATGGACCCGCTTGAAGACTATCAAACTCATATGCTTCTCCCCCTTTTGTCAGTAAGGACCAAAAAGGTTTGAAGACATAGAGCATCTACTCGTTCCCATGAGGAGTAGGTGAAGCAGCAAGGTCGTCGGTGTTGTTAGGTGGTGCAGACGAACTCAGGGCAGTGTCGATGCGTGCAGAAGTAGGGGGCGGTGAAGTAGCATCATCTTCGTCATCGATCACTCTGGCATTCACAGTTGCCGCGGAGGAAGAGAACTCAGAGTCTTCAAGAGACGGAGTTCGTCGCAGCACAGTCCTTCTTGAAGGTGTTGAGTCAAACTTGAAGCGTTCAGAGAAGCCATCCTCTTGAAGATCATCTTCAGAACACATAAGCGTCAGCCCTTTCCATGTACGCCGACATGTTTCATGGGCAACAAAGGCATTCTTGGTGGCAAGATTGCGAATCCTGTTTACGTCCACCAAGAGGCTTTGCATTTGGCGCTTCAGCCAGTCATGATGCCTATCCCGTTTCTGATGAAGGGCAACCAGAAGCTCTCGGTCATTGAGAACACGGGATCGCTTCTTGGGCCATTGGGCAATGGTGCTGTCAGTGGCTTCAGTGAGGGCACGGTGAGGTGCACGTGTAGTGCCAGCCAGAGGATAAACACAATAGATTGCTTGAACTCCTTCAATGTTTTGAGAGAAGCTTTGATTCTCAGCATTCTGAAGACTAAGAGGCTCCTTGGCAGGCTCTGGATAGATGGCTTCAACTGACATATCAACGTCAGGCAGAAAGATCCGATGATTGCGAGCAGAGGGCTGATAGGTGACAGTTGAGTGTAGTTTGATCAGCCGCATTATCCATGGAGCGTAAAACTTCAAGCCAAAAATGTCAGATCCTGATGCAGCAAGATGGCGGATGAAGAAGTCTTGTGCATTGAAGCATTTGCTGTGAAGAATATGGAAGACCAAAGTCTTCATTGCACCTTCCAGCTTTGCATGTGGAGAATGTCCTTTGATGGGCCAGAGAGTTCGCCTTATAATGTGATAGATAGTGCGTGGCAGATACTCAAGGTCTTCAACAAAGAACTTCTTAGGATATGCAGCATCTGGAGGCAAAGGCTTCATCATGCTAAGCATCTGACTCATGTTTGGTTCAGGCTTTTGAAAAATGCTCTCCATAGCTGCACTGTGAAGCTGACAACCAGGTTCATAAAGATCTCCTGGAGTGGGCAGACCAGTGAGCTCAATGATATCAAAGGCTTTGGCTTCGTGATGAACATTGCTGGTCATCCACTCAAGGACCCACGTCTTCGGATCTCTGTTGTAGCCACGAATATGAAGAGTGGCATAGAATTGGAGCAGCAATTCTTCGTTCCAGTGCTCTTTGTCGGTGACGAACGGCAACAATCCAGACTCTTTGAAGCAATCCAGAGCTTCTTCCAAGCAAGGAAGACCAGTTATGGCTTCAGTGTCAAGACGCATATGTGGGAAAATGCGACCTTGATTGTACAGAATGCATGAGTAATAACTGCGCTGCTGATAGCTCCAGAACCGATCAGAAGATATTCTTGCCCTTGAGTAGGGGTTATTGGCGCTATTGAAGAAGGTGTTGTGTGCTTTGAAGCCATTGATATTTAACGATCTGGGTGCAGATGCAGTGCCTGGAAACCTGGGCAACCTTGGTATTGGCTTCTAAACCTGAGGCCTATGCTCAATGTGATAGTCAAACTGAGGACCAGCAGCAGGCGGAGGAGTCCGAAAAGGCCATTTGACAGTGACAAGTTGGCCATAGTTGAATGCTTGCTCAATAGTGTGTGGCCTCGATGGTGGAACAGAAGCAGTGGCATCAACAGAGGCGTCAGGCTGCACATCTGTTGCAGTTGCATCATTGGCTTCATTGGCCTCTGGCACATTGGTTGGTGCAGGCTCCACATTTGCTTCAGCCATGACTACGTCATTGGCTTCATTTGTGTTGGTGGTGGCAGCCTCAAGATTCTCAACCTCCACTTGATGAGCTGGAGGGTCGGGCACAGACACGTTCACTTCAGGAACCACTTCTTCAGAGTTTGGGGGTGTAGGGACACGATCTTCTTCTTGTTTGTCATCGGCTGATGCAGCCGGATTGTCTTCAGCACCTTTGGCTTCAGACTCAGAGACAGTCACAGTAGGAGTGGCATCTGGAAACACTTGACGTGCAACAGATTGGTGGTGCACTTCTCCTTCTGGAACGCTCGGAAGAGGGACTTGAGACCTTGGTCCTTTGCGAAGCCTGCGTAGTGCTGGCGACGCCTGTGGAGATGGAGTTGGCTGGGCCTCAAAGTCATCCTCTTCTTGCACTGATGGGGTTGCTTGGGGAGAGCTTGGAGTGTCTTGTCTGTGTGGGTGATCAGCCCACGATGCATCCTGAGCAGTTGGCGTTAGAGGATGACCAATGCTGATGAGTTCGCTGTGCGTAAGCACAGGTGATGATACCAGTTGGTGCTCGATCTGAGGAAGGACTTCATCATCTTCAACATTGTCATGGTGACCAATGTCTTCAGCAGCGGTGGGGTCAACTGCTGGAATGTCTTCAACATCAGGAGCCTCTGTGGAAGCAGGCTCATGAACAATCAGTTGGTGCTCGTGGTGTTCAGATGCAGGGCGAACCATTGAGATAGGTTCAACAACTAAGGGCTCTGTGGGAGCAGCCCGGTCCTTCTTGGTTTTGCGCTTCTTCTTAGAGGGAGTGACATCAGAAGCTTCAGGATTTTTCCTTTTTCTGGCTTCAGCCTCGGCAGTCCTCGTCTTCTTTAGTTCTGAAGCAGTTGACCTGACCTTTGGCTTCGAGCCAGTCATGCTTCTTGGGAAGACTATGCGAGGCTCTTCCTGCCTTGAAGGTGCAGATTGGTCAGTTGAGGGCTTCTTCTTCTTTGCAGCCATTCTTGGGTCGATGCCAGGATGACCAAGAGCCTTGCGCTTCTCAGCCTCATTGTTGGCTTGCACACACTTGTCAACCAGGCTCTTCATGCATTCACAAGAACCTTGAGCTTCTTCATACTTTTTGAGAAAGGCTTCCTTGAGCTTGTGCAACATAATCTTGAAGTTTTTCACATCTTGCACGCTGAGCTTGGCCATGTGCTTCTTGAACTGAGCTTTATCATAGTTGATCTTTTGCTTCAGTTCAACGATGCGTTGAGCTAGAGATAGCTCAGAAGCAATGGCGCCATGGAAGGCGACACTGAGGCCAATTGGAAGTTGCATATCTTCAAAGCTGAGGTTGGGCGTGTCAAACCACTCATCAATGAAGTTATGGAGGATTGCCACATCAAAGAGAGGCAAATCATTGAAGATCTCTGCTTCTTCCTTGCTCTTGATCAGTTGCTCAAGAGCGTCATCTGCAAGCTCTTCATCGCTGGACAGATCAATGGCGTCATTGCGCAGAATAGCAGCAGCAGTTAGTGCCTGATCAGTATTCTTTCTCATCTCAGTCTTCTTGGAGATACGTGATAGATCTTCAGACTGCACACTGTCTTCAGGAGGTGCAGTAGCCAGTGGCTTCACCCGTAAGATTTTTGGTGTTGAGGCAGACTTTGAAGCTTTAGCCTTCTTCTGCTTCTGCGGCTTCGGTGGTGCAGGTGCTTTGTCAGATTCAGCATCATCTGCAGGTTGAGCCACGACTGCCCCTTGAACCATAATATGAGTGATGAGACCTTCTAGGTTGTAGAAGGACCCAACCAGATTGGGTTCAACTTCTCGTGTGCCATCAGCACGTGGCGCAGAGGGGCCTAGGTTGAAGTCTAATCCCAATGACTTCTTGTTTTCCTTGGCAGAGTTCTGTGCAAACTGATAGTTGCGCTTGAAGAGATTGTCTTCGCGACACCATAACAGAGAGGATGGGTCGACATTAGCAGGCTGAGGTCCACGAAGCATGCATGGGTAAAAGCCTTGAGCAATAGCTTCGGACTGTGATTTGGGCTGAAGACCTTTGTATGTGATATCTCCCCATGGTCCCTTGATGGCACTCTTCTCAGCATATCCGTCGGTGACGAATCTGTACGTGAACCATTCCTCTGCCCAATGTCTTCGAATCCATTGGATTCGGTTCTTGCGTTCTCCATAGGTTTCTTCTGGATTTGACTTGTATTGCTCATATAGATCTGGTGGCAGTTCCTTAGCAGTGTTTCCACGGCGCTGACTGCCTCCCTTCCTTGTAGATTTCTCTGTAGCCATGAACTTCAAACTGAATGGCTTCAACACGTTCAAAGGTTTGAAAGGCTTCCACCTGCGGGTGAAAGTGCAACTATCCCTAGGTGGTTTTGGTAATTCATAACAACATATAGCTCATTGAGCTAATTCTATTCCAAGATGACTATTTCAGGAAAGCTCAATGATTGGCATGGCATGGATGTGAAAGTGGAACCCTCAAAATGCTAAGGACAAAGGATTGGCTCAAGCTCAAAAGCTCAAGACTCTTCATTTTATATTTTAGTGATCCAAGATCACATTGAGTCTTTAGGAAAAGCCAATACTATCAAGGAGGGATGAGGTGTTGCTTAATGAGCCTCTTGCTTCATGTGCTTAGTGATATGCTCCAAAACCCTCAACTACTTTCCCATCTCCACATATGACCTAAACCCTAAGCCAAACTCGGTCCTACCGATTCTTTCTATCCAGCGCCACCGAGTTTCACTTGTCATAAGCCACTGCCAAACCCCAGCAATTCGGTTCTACCGATAGGGATCTCGGTCTCACCGAGATGGGATTGCAAACTCTCTGTTTCCCTTTTGTAACTTTTTGCTCATCAAAAGAGCGAATCGTTCCCACCGAGATTGCAGTATAAACTCTCTGTTTCCTTTTTGTAACTTTTCGGTCTCACCGAAAGAGCAAATCGGTCCCACCGAGTTTACCTGACCAACTCTCTGGTTAGCTTATTACCAAACTCGGTCTCACCGAGTTTGTGTAATCGGTCTCACCGAGATTATGTTATGCCCAAACCCTAACCATATTGGTCCTACCGAGTTGCATGTCAGTCCCACCGAAAATCTCTAACGGTCACTAGGTTTACCTTTTCGGTCCGACCGAGTTTGTTGATTCGGTCCCACCGAGATTGGAAAACTGTGTGTAACGGTTGGATTTTGTGTGGAGGCTATATATACCCCTCCACCTCCTCTTCATTCGTTGAGAGAGCCATCAGAACACATACACAATTCCAACTCATATGTTCTGAGAGAGAACCACCTACTCATGTGTTGAGACCAAGATATTCCATTCCTACCATATGAATCTTGATCTCTAGCCTTCCCCAAGTTGCTTTCCACTCAAATCTTCTTTCCACAAAATCCAAATCCTATGAGAGAGAGAGAGTTGAGTGTTGGGGAGACTATCATTTGAAGCACAAGAGCAAGGAGTTCATCATCAACACACCATTTGTTACTTCTTGGAGAGTGGTGTCTCCTAGATTGGCTAGGTGTCACTTGGGAGCCTCCGACAAGATTGTGCAGTTGAACCAAGGAGTTTGTAAGGGCAAGGAGATCGCCTACTTCGTGAAGATCTACCGCTAGTGAGGCCAGTCCTTCGTGGGCGATGGCCATGGTGGGATAGACAAGGTTGCTTCTTCGTGGACCCTTCGTGGGTGGTTGCTTCTTCGTGGACCCTTCATGGGTGGAGCCCTCCGTGGACTCGCGCAACCATTACCCTTCATGGGTGGAGCCCTCCATGGACTCGCGCAACCGTTACCCTTCATGGGTTGAAGTCTCCATCAACGTGGATGTAGGATAGCACCATCTATCCGAACCACGGGAAAAACATCCGTGTCTCCAATTGCGTTTGAATCCTCCAAACCCTTCCCTTTACATTCTTGCAAGTTGCATGCTTTACTTTCCGCTGCCAATATACTCTTTGCATGCTTGCTTGAATTGTGTCATGATTGCTTGACTTGTCCTACAATAGCTAAAATCTGCCAAGAACTAAAATTGGGAAAAGGTTAAGTTTTTATTTGGTCAAGTAGTCTAATCACCCCCCCTCTAGACATACTTTCGATCCTACAAGTGGTATCAGAGCTTTGGTCTCCATTTGCTTTGATCTCCATAGCCTTTGGTGGTCATAGCCTTGGTTTCACAACCTAGGAGAGTATGGCGTCTAGCGAGGGAAATTATCACCGTAGAGGTCCTTACTTTGATGGTACTAATTTTGCTAGTTGGAAGCATAAAATGAAAATGCATATTCTTGGACATAACCCCGCCGTTTGGGCTATTGTGTGTGTTGGTTTGCAAGGTGACTTCTTTGATGGGAAAGAACCAAACCGTGAAGCTACCGCGGATGAGTTGAAGATGTTGCAATACAATGCTCAAGCTTGTGATATTCTCTTCAACGGATTGTGCCCCGAAGAATTCAACAAAATCAGCCGTCTTGAGAATGCAAAGGAAATTTGGGACACTTTGATTGATATGCATGAAGGTACCGACTCCGTCAAGGAATCCAAGTTGGATGTGCTTCAAAGTCAACTTGACAAGTTCAAAATGAAGGATGGTGAAGGTGTCGCTGAAATGTACTCTAGGCTTGCTCTCATCACAAATGAGATTGCCGGCTTAGGAAGTGAAGAGATGAACGATAGATTCATCATCAAGAAGATTCTAAGAGCCTTGGATGGAAAATATGATACCGTGTACACATTGATCCAAATGATGCCCAATTACAAAGATCTCAAGCCAACGGAGGTGATTGGAAGAATTGTTGCTCATGAGATGTCACTTAAGGATAAAGAGGAACTTCACAACAAATCAAGTGGTGCCTACAAAGCCTCATGTGAAGCCCCTACATCATCAAGTGAGAAACAAAACTTCAATGAAGAATTGAGCTTAATGGTGAAGAACTTCAACAAGTTCTACAAGAGTAGAAGCAAAGATAGAAGCTTCAAGTCAAGGTCCTACAATGACAAAAGATCTTCTAGTCGAGAGCGAAACTACTACAGTTGTGGAAGACCCGGACACTATTCCAATGAGTGTACGGCTCCCTACAAGAGAAGAGAAGATTCTCCAAAAAGAAGAAGCAAAGAATCACCACCAAGAGAGAGAAGGAGTAGAGATGATCGTTATGAACGAAGATACTCACGGAGAAGCAAGGATTCGAAAAGGAAGGAAAAATCATCAAGGAGCTACACAAAACGAAGACATCAAGCTCATGTTGGTGAATGGGTATCCGGCTCCGACTCCGACAGCCACTCCGAGAGAAGTTATCACTCCAACTCCGAAGATACTCAAGATGAAGGTGTTGGCGGTCTAGCACTTTTGTCAACCAACTCCTACGGCATATTTGACTCACCAAATGAAGGAATTGGAAGATGCTTCATGGCCAAAGGTCCTAAGGTAACACACCCGAGTATGTTGATTTCAATAGTGATGAAGATGACTTGTTAGGTGATGATTCGCTTGTTGACAACTCTAGTGATGAATACTATGATGAAACGTCAATTAATCATGCTAATCAAGATAAAACGAATGACAATGATAAGGAGAAGATTGAGGCTCTAACTAAAGAACTAAACACTCTTAAGTTAGCTCATGAAACTACCTTCGAAGATCATCGAGAACTTTTAAGAGCTCATGAGAAATTACGCTTTGAAAAGCTCAATCTTGAGCAAGAGCATGAGTTCTTAAAAGCAATCAATGATGATCTCCGCAAGAAAAGTTCTTCTTACATTGCCAAGCGTTTACTCTTATCCACTTACATGCCTCAAGTCAAGTCTAGTAACAAGAACAAGAAAGATTCTTCCTCTAGCAGTAACAATGATCATGCTAAATCCAATATTGTTGCTTCTAGTAGTTCTCTTGATTCCACTAATGATTCTCTTAGCCAAGTTACACTTGAGCAAGAAAATAGCTTATTGAAGGGAATTATAGAGAAAGGAGTGCACAAAAGCCTTGCCGGGAGTAAGCAATTCGAGGAAATTGTGCGCAAGCAAGGAATGCACCGGAAGAATCAAGGTGTTGGTTTTGAACGAAAGTTCAATGCCAATGGAGTTGAGTGGGAAGAAGATCAATACCCCAAGACAAAGTTTGTTCCTCAACAAGAGAAGTATGATACTTCTTTCAAGGGGACACAAGCTCAAGATGATCTTCCACCACAAGACTACAAGCAAAAAGGCAAGGACAAGCTTCAAGAGGAAATTGATGCATTTGAAGAAGCTCCTAAGACCTTAGTCAAGTGGATTCCCAAGACTGCTTCAAGTTCCACTTCATCAAGTACGACTACAACTCCAACGATTCCCATCAAGATGGTGTGGATCCAAAAGAAGAAGAACTAGAGAGTTCTTGAGGGTGACTCCGCCAACATACTTCACTCTTATCATTTTGGCAAGAACAAGTGCAATCAACTTCCACATCTTGCACTAGTTCAGGGAGTCACAAACCCTCTTGTTGGTAAGACAAGGGACAAGGTAACCTAAAAGTTTTCATGGACATCATCTTGTGTGTGCATCACTCTATGTCTATGGATATCCTTGTTTGTTCCTTGTGGGACTAACCCATGTAGGTATTGAAAGTGCAATTCACTCAAATGGATAGCTCCAAGTGATCTACATCAACATTGAGCATCCACATCTTCAACATCTACATGAAGTCATCATCGACAAAACCCGAGGTTAGTTCATCCCTCTAAGGGGGGATATCACATCTAGGGGGAGCTTTACTCTAAGACTTGAGCTAAAGCAACTCTAAAGATGTGAACACAACAATGCTTTATGTAAAAGTGGTAACCCCACTTGAGCTTAAACGATGAGTATGACCTATGATCAAGTGTTCTCACTTGACTCCTAAGTCAATATACTCATATATAGATGACCTTGTCATCGCAAATTGCTTGATAGATGCTATAATTGGTTGTGCATGCCTTGTCACATATTTCATTTGCCATCTTATTGTGTGAGCATGCTGGTTGCATATTTTACTCATTCGAGGACATCCACTTGTTGTTTTGATTGTTTGGTTTTATTTCCTTTTGCCAAGTGGATGGACAAGAATGCCTAAGAACCTCCTCTAGCTATCTATGCTTTTCTCGTCTCAAACTCTATTCATGCTACATCACAAAATTTGATCAAGTCAGATTCGAACCACTTTGTGTGAGGAGCGCTCGGAGTCCCTGATTCGTCATAGACTTAAACTTCCAAAACCTCTTTATGATTCTCGGTCTGACCGATACCCTACTTTCGGTCCTACCAAGATCATTAAGTTGATCTAGGTTTTCGATCTCGGTGCAATCGATTTGAACCATTCGGTCACACCGAGTTGCAACAACTGTATACAGTTTTGCATCTCGGTGCTACCAAGTTGTTCCACTCGGTCACACCGACAGGGTCGGGCTATATATAGTCACGGGCAAAAATTTGGAAATTTCTCCGAACCCCTTCGCCCGCGCGATAGCCTGCTCTGCCAACTTGGTCTCCGAATCGTCTCCTCGCTGCCAGCCGCCTCCAGTCGCTGGTCTCCGTCGCCGTCAATGGAAATTCAACCCCGCTGTTGCCGCCGTAGCGAGTCTCTGCCGAACTAGGGTATGGACTCGATCTTTGTGCTATTCCCCAATCCGATTCTTAGCACATTGTGATCATCATGATTCTTGCCACGTTTGTTAAACTTCTATCCAGTCAATGAACTCGTAGATTAGGTTTAATTCGAAAATTTTAGGGTTAGGTTTCCGCCGAAACCATCTCGGACCCACCAAGTTGAAAAACTCGGTCCCACCGATTTGGCTTATGCCATTGCACAAGTGAGACTCGGTCTGACCGAGAATTACTTATCGGTGTGACCGATTTTGGAACTCTGTGAAACCCTAGCAGTCTTGGTGCCACTGAACCGTGACTCGGTCTGACCGAGTTCACTAGTTTAGGTGCCAAAACTGCTTCGGTATCACCGAGTTTAGAAATCGGTAGATCCAAGATGCTTTCAGTGGGAAACTAAAACTAAGTTTTTGAATTATTCTTTTGCAAAAATCTCTGCATTTTGTGATGCTTATCCACTCTATCTCATCTATAACCTATTCACAGGGTCAGCAGTCAGAGTTTGCATCATGTCAGACCAAAGTGATAGCCAGAACTTGTCAGAGCAGCAAGTGCAGATGAGTGAGGGCACTAGTCCCTCAAGTTCCTCAGATGATGGCAGCAGGAGCACCCCTAGCAATCTGCCTAAAGCTGCCACAAGATAGAGAAAGAAGAGAACCTCAGACTCAGAAGATGAGGATTATGTGGCAGAAGAGGAAGCAACTTCCAAGAGAGTTGAGCCAGCACAGGGCATAAAACCAGGGATGAAGATCAAAAGGCCAGCAGATAGGCAGCCTATGTCAAAGGCCAGAGCTTCAACTGAGAAGCCCACTCCCATTGAGCCAGTTGCTGCTGAAGGCAAGAAGAGGAAAGAAAGGGTGAAGAAAACTGTAGCCAGAGTGCTTGGCAAGGCTTCCATCATGGAAGATGAGGAGGAAGAAGAAGAGGTAGCTGCACCAGCACCTAAGGCACCCAAGCTGATGGGTGATGCCATAAGAACAGGGGCAGCTGCTTCCAAGGCCAAGCCAGCTCCAAAGCCAAAGCCAAAGAGGAACACAAGAAGCATCCCAGCTACTGAGAAGAACAAAGCCCCAGTGCCTGAAGCTGCAGAAGAAGAAGAGAATGTTCTTAGAAAGCTCAAGCCCAAGATCCCAGACCACAACGATGCTCATCCTGTGGCTGAGGATATGAAACTCAGGAGAGATTCAGGGCTCCGGAAGTGGAGAGAAGCCGAGCCATATGCTTCAAGGAGAAGGACTGCAGTTGACTACAGGTTTCACACCAAGGAGCAACAAGACTTTTATGAGACAGTGCTGCTAGACAAGAAGCCAATTGTCTGTGATATGAGATGGGTTGATTGGCAATACATCAAGGACAACAAAGAGTACTACCCTGGAGTGCAGGACAGCTTCAAGGCATGTGGAGTAGAGGACTTTGTTGGGCAGAAGCTCACAAAGTGGAACGAGGAACTCATCATGCAGTTCTACTCCACAGCCCATTTCTATCCAGATGGCAGGATTGTATGGATGTCAGAGGGTACGAGGTACCAGTCTACAGTTGCTGAATGGGCTCAGCTGATTAATGCCCCAGAAGAGCATGATGATGACTTGGACGTTTATGCCAAGAAGAAGATGGACCACAACTCAATGTCAAACATGTACAAGGAGATTCCAAATGAAGCACTTGATACGTTCAAGTTTGGCTCAGTACACTATCTTCTGTCAGGACTGCCAACCATCAACTGGATTCTTAGGCACACCCTATTTCCCAAGTTTGGAGATCACAAGATGATCAGGGGACACACGATCAACTTGCTTCATATCTTTGACGTGCCACAGAAATTCAAAGTCATGAGCTTTATGATTGAAACAATCAAGAGGACAGCAGCAGACCAGAAGAGGAGCTGTGGATATGCCCCACATATTCAGGAGCTCATCAACTCTAAGATGGGCACGGGCATATACTTATTGAACAAGGAACACCTGCCCATCCGTCCAAACCTTGAAGATAATCAAGTGGTCATGACTGAGAATGAGCCATCATCTACCCAAGCACAAGCCAAGAAGGAGAAGGCGAGGAAGGAGAAAGCTGCCAAGATGCCTACTCAAGAGGAGGCATCTGAATATTTCCTGAAAACCAAACAAGAGCAGCTTGGTTACTTGATTGCATCCACCCTGCGGATTGAGCAAGGACTAGCCACCCTAACTCAGAACCAGGCAAGCTTAGAGAGGATCATGGAACAAAAGTTCTATGACTTGGATGTCAAAGTGACAGAGATTCAGACTGCAGTGGAGCAACTCCAGGATGACATGCAGGAGAGGAGAGGCAAGACTACAACTGATGCCTTTGCCAGAGTGCCACGAGGTCCGAGGTCGTCTGCAGTGCCAGTTGCTGACCCCAGAGCCTAAGTGTCGACTTAGCACTATGCATTTTCTAGGAACTTTTTGGTAACTTGTTGCCAAAGGGGGAGAAAATGTATAGATCATAGGCTTCGAGAGAGAGTGTTGTTTTTAGTGTTGCTTTTATTCTCTCTTGTTTTATTTGGTGTTTTTTCGATGCTCATGAGACATTGATGATCATGTGTTTGATCATAAGCTACACTTAATGTTTGCTTAATATTATCATCTTATCTATCTTATGTGATCATTCACTATTCTTGGTGATGAGTGCATGTATTTCATTCTTATCATTTTAAGCGCTCCACCAAGATGTATGTGACATGGAAGAGTAACCCATGACTCTAACTCTTTGTGCATTTGCAGTCCAAAGCAAATCTTAAATATGCACAAATTTAGGGGGAGCTCTTACTTGTCACATACTTCTCAAAGCGACGATATATTTCATGCTTATTATCATTTGTCGAAGCTTTGATCTATATGTTGTCATCAATTATCAAAAAGGGGGAGATTGAAAGTGCAACTATCCCTAGGTGGTTTTGGTAATTCATAACAACATATAGCTCATTGAGCTAATGCTATTCCAAGATGACTATTTCAGGAAAGCTCAATGATTGGCATGGCATGGATGTGAAAGTGGAACCCTCAAAATGCTAAGGACAAAGGATTGGCTCAAGCTCAAAAGCTCAAGACTCTTTATTTTATATTTTAGTGATCCAAGATCACATGGAGTCTTTAGGAAAAGCCAATACTATCAAGGAGGGATGAGGTGTTGCTTAATGAGCCTCTTGCTTCATGTGCTTAGTGACATGCTCCAAAACCCTCAACTACTTTCCCATATCCACATATGACCTAAACCCTAAGCCAAACTCGGTCCTACCGATTCTTTCTATCCAGCGCCACCGAGTTTCACTTGTCATAAGCCACTGCCAAACCCTAGCAATTCGGTTCTACCGATAGGGATCTCGGTCTCACCGAGATGGGATTGCAAACTCTCCGTTTCCCTTTCGTAACTTTTCCGTCTCACCGAAAGAGCGAATCGGTCCCACCGAGATTGCAGTATAAACTATCTGTTTCCTTTTTGTAACTTTTCGGTCTCACCGAAAGAGCAAATCGGTCCCACCGAGTTTACCTGACCAACTCTCTGGTTAGCTTATTACCAAACTCGGTCTCACCGAGTTTGTGTAATCGGTCTCATCGAGATTACGTTATGCCCAAACCCTAACCATATCGGTCCTACCGAGTTGCATGTCAGTCCCACCGAAAATCTCTAACGGTCACTAGGTTTACCTTTTCGGTCCGACCGAGTTTGTTGATTTGGTCCCACCGAGATTGGAAAACTGTGTGTAACGGTTGGATTTTGTGTGGAGGCTATATATACCCCTCCACCTCCTCTTCATTCATTGAGAGAGCCATCAGAACACATACACAATTCCAACTCATATGTTCTGAGAGAGAACCACCTACTCATGTGTTGAGACCAAGATATTCCATTCCTACCATATGAATCTTGATCTCTAGCCTTCCCCAAGTTGCTTTCCACTCAAATCTTCTTTCGACAAAATCCAAATCCTACGAGAGAGAGTTGAGTGTTGGGGAGACTATCATTTGAAGCACAAGAGCAAGGAGTTCATCATCAACACACCATTTGTTACTTCTTGGAGAGTAGTGTCTCCTAGATTGGCTAGGTGTCACTTGGGAACCTCCGACAAGATTGTGGAGTTGAACCAAGGAGTTTGTAAGGGCAAGGAGATCGCCTACTTCGTGAAGATCTACCGCTAGTGAGGCAAGTCCTTCATGGGCGATGGCCATGGTGGGATAGACAAGGTTGCTTCTTCGTGGACCCTTAGTGGGTGGTTGCTTCTTCGTGGACCCTTCGTGGGTGGAGCCCTCCGTGGACTCGCGCAACCATTACCCTTCATGGGTGGAGCCCTCCGTGGACTCGCGCAACCGTTACCCTTCGTGGGTTGAAGTCTCCATCAACGTGGATGTAGGATAGCACCACCTATCCGAACCACGGGAAAACATCCGTGTCTCCAATTGCGTTTGAATCCTCCAAACCCTTCCCTTTACATTCTTGCAAGTTGCATGCTTTACTTTCCGCTGCCAATATACTCTTTGCATGCTTGCTTGAATTGTGTGATGATTGCTTGACTTGTCCTACAATAGCTAAAATCTACCAAGAACTAAAATTGGGAAAAGTTAAGTTTTTATTTGGTCAAGTAGTCTAATCACCCCCCCCCTCTAGACATACTTTCGATCCTATAGCGGGTCCAACAGGAACTGGCTTCGGGAGAATTTATATGATGCTGTAAGAATTCTGCAAATGAATGCAGACTATGAGAACCAAGGGATTCTCCCATGGACATGTACCTGTGACAGCATTAAGGTGCGAGGGAAGGGGAAGAGGTCATATGCATTCTCGGAAGATTTTGAAGATAAATCAGTTTAGAAGACATTGACCTCATCGTGCGAAGACATTCACTCATAGATAAAGAGTTTGTTCCAGATTTGTACGAATCCACGGATCAGTACAAGTGAGGAATCTAACTACTTTGTGAAGCATAAGTGAACATACTAGGCATATTATGAGATGCAATATGAAATAGATCCAACTTGTGTGAATAGAAACTTCTTGTGGCAGAAAGTGATGAATCAATAGGATCAAAGGGGCCGTAAAAAGGAAGTTTTATTTACCACACGAAGAACTGCTAGACAGAGTGGAAGAGGAGGCCGAGCAGTTCGATCGTCCGTGCCCTAACTTCGCGACGGAGGACACCTACGGCGACGGCGGAGAAGACGATGTCCGCGGCCGGCGTGAAGACGGCGTCGGAGAGGTCGCGGCAGCTAAGCGCTTCGTCGCCGGCGTCGTCGAGGGCTAGCGGTGGCGCTAGGGTTTGTGCGAGAGTGGAAGAAAGGATAATGACTGTGGTGAGGCGTGTATTTATAGGGACAAGGACGACACAGTGTTATTACACAGGTGCCCCTGGTGATTCACATCTGAAGGGCACGTGGCCATCATGCAACATATCGGAGGTTGTTCCATGTTTCCACGCACGCCTGGATTGTCGGGTGGTCGTTCCTGCTTCTCCGGGTTTCAGGTGAAGAAATTAGCATTGAAAACGGACTTAATGTTGTTCTCTGTATCTTCTGCTGACAAGGATGCAGAGAAGACATTCGACAGTTTCAAGAGAATGCATACGATTTGGACAGATAGAGTTTGAGATAGAAAGCATAGAGAGGTTAGGGTCCGATCACATTCACTTAGTTCAAAAGATTCAACAAGAAGACATAGCTATAAGTGAATGCTGTAGAGGATAGAACACTAGTATATATATGAGAAAGACAATCAAATCAACATAGTGACGATAATCATGAAGACAAGTTGAAAATTGAGACAAACAAAATGTGAAGACATAGCAAATGTAACGCCTTAGGTAAAACACTTCAAACAGAAGAATTTGGTGGTGGCGTTACCCACCGTATAGGAAGTATTAGACCCAGACACGGTGCACCATTATCGTGGCGCTCCGAAGTCAAATTCCACATTAATTTATTCACACTTAGAATGTAAGTCTTCATTGATTGAAGATATACTTTACTTCATGTGTTGCACATCTAAGTCATCAATATGCATAAGTGTTAGGATGTGTGCCTGATCACAGGACATTTGAGGATTCCAAGATATTTAGCTCACCGTAACTTGCAAAATCTCTTCTCATCCAAGGGCTTGGTGAAGATATCTGCCAATTGCTCTTCAGTGTTGACGTGTATGATATCAATGTCTTCCTTCACAACATGATCTCTGAGAAAGTGATGACGAATTTCAATGTGCTTTTATCTTCGAGTGCTGAACTGGGTTGTTGGCAATCTTGATGGCGCTTTTGTTGTCGCAGTAGAGTGGCACTTGCTTCAGATGAATGCCATAGTCTTTGAGTGTTTTCTTCGTCCACAGAAGCTGAGCGCAGCAAGATCCAGCAATAATGTATTCAGATTCAGCAGTGGAGAGAGATACACAGTTTTGCTTCTTTGAAGACCAACATACAAGTGATCGTCCTAGAAAATGACATGTGCCTGATGTAGACTTGCAATCCACCTTGTCAGCAGCATAATCAGCATCTGAAAATCCAAACAGATCAAACTCTGAGCCCATTGGATACCATAATCCTAGTGTTGGGGTGTAAGCCAAATATCGAAGAATTCGCTTCACAGCTAAGTGATGCGATTCCTTTGGTGTCGCTTGGTATCGAGCACACATGCAAACACTAAGCATAATATATGGCCTAGATGCACATAGATAAAGTAAAGAACCAATCATGGAGCGGCATACCTTTTGATCGAACTCTTTACCATTGTCGTCGGGACCCAGATGATGTTTGGCTGGCATTGGCGTCGTGAAGCCTTTGCAGTCTTGCATCCCAAATTTCTTCAGGCAATCTTTGAGGTACTTCTCTTGAGATATGAAGATGTCGTTGCGTTGCTGACGTATTTGAAGACCAAGGAAGAACTTCAGCTCACCCATCATGGACATCTGATATTGCTCTTGCATCATATATCCAAACTCTTCACTGTATTTCTGATTGGTGCAGCCAAAGATAATGCCATCCACATATATTTGGCACACAAACAGTTCACCATCATATGTCTTCATGAAGAGAGTGGGGTCGAGGGAACCAGGTTTGAAGCCTTTGCTCTTCAAGAAGTCTTTGAGTGTGTCATACCAAGCCCGAGGGGCTTGTTTGAGGCCATACAGTGCCTTGTTGAGCTTGTACACCATGTCAGGATGTTTTGGATCTTCAAAGCCAGGCAGTTGTGCAACATACACTTCTTCTTCAATCTTGTCATTGAGAAAAGCGCTCTTCACATCCATTTGATATAGAAGAATGTTATGATGATTTGCATAGGCCAGCAGTATGTGTATGGCTTCAAGTCTAGCCACAGGAGCAAATGTTTCATCGAAGTCAATCCCTTCAACTTGAGTGTATCCTTGAGCAACGAGACGAGCTTTGTTTCTGACAACTTGACCATGCTCATCTTGCTTGTTGGGATATATCCATTTGGTGCCTATTATATTGTGCTTGCGAGGATCAGGACGCTTAACCAGTTCCCATACATTATTCAGCTCAAACTGTTGAAGCTCTTCTTGCATAGCTTGAATCCATTCAGGTTCCATGAAGGCTTCTTCAACTTTCTTGGGTTCAGATATTGAGACGAATGCGAAGTGCCCACAGAAATTTGCTAGCTGTGTTGCCCTTGAACGAGTGAGTGGACCTAGTGCATTGATGCTATCAATTATTCTCTCAATCTGTACTTCATTTGCAACACGAGGATGTACAGGACAAAGATTTTTCTCTTGCTAATCATTGTCATTGTTAGAAGGAATGTCTTCAAGCTGAGCATTGTCTTCAGGTTGATCAGGTGCGGAGATAATAAGTTCCTCTTCAGGCTGAGCTTCAGAAGGTATGATTTCTCTAGTTCCCATAAGTTTGATTGATTCACTGGATGGAACTTCATCTAGCACATTTGGCAGGTGCTCTCTTTGTGAGCCGTTAGTCTCATCGAACCGCACATCCACTGTTTCAACCACTTTATAGTGAAAAAGGTTGAAGACTCCGTAGGAGTGCGAATCCTTTCCATATCCAAGCATAAAGCCTTCGTGTGCTTTTGGTGCAAATTTTGAAGTGTGACGTGGATCCTTGATCCAACACCTGGCACCAAATACTCTGAAGTAACTGACATTTGGCTTCTTGGCAGTAAGGAGCTCATAGGATGTCTTGTTCAGAAGCTTGTGAAGATAAACACGGTTGATGATATGGCAAGCAGTATCAATGGCTTCAGGCCAGAATTTTCTTGGAGTCTTGTATTCATCAAGCATCGTCTGAGCCATCTCAATAAGTGTTCTGTTCTTGCGTTCGACGATGCCATTCTGCTGTGGCGTGTACGGAGCTGAGAATTCATGTGTGATGCCCAAAGTATCAAGATATGTATCCAGGCCAGTGTTCTTGAATTCAGTGCCATTGTCACTTCTGATGTGCTTTATCTTGACGCCATAGTTGTTCATTGCTCGATTGGCGAAGCGTCTGAAGACATCCTGAACTTCAGTCTTGTAGAGGATTATATGCACCCAAGTGTATCTTGAATAATCATCAACAATGACAAAGCCATAGAGACAAGCAGTAGTAGTAAGAGTTGAGTAATGAGTGGGACCAAAAAGGTCCATGTGGAGCAGTTCGAAGGGTTGA
Organism: Triticum aestivum; assembly: GCF_018294505.1. Lineage (NCBI taxonomy): Eukaryota > Viridiplantae > Streptophyta > Magnoliopsida > Poales > Poaceae > Triticum > Triticum aestivum. The sequence continues at coordinate 396,829,471 of NC_057806.1, read as the reverse complement.
GTCGTTGTCATGATTGTCTTCGAGGGATGCTTGGCCCTCGTCATCTTTCCTGCTTCACAGGCACCGCATAAGTGATCCTTCTTGAACTTGACACCATCGATGCCTATGACATGCTTCTTCCTTGCAAGGGTGTGGAGGTTCCTCATGCCAGCATGCCCTAGCCTCCGATGCTAGAGCCAGCATTCAGAAGCTTTTGCTAGAAGACATACTGCAAGTTGTGGTCCTGCTGAGAAATCTACCATGTACAAATCATCTTTCCGATACCCTTCAAACACTAGAGACTTGTCAGATTCCATTAGAACAAGGCAACGATATTTTCCAAACATCACAATCATGTTTAAATCACAAAGCATTGAGACAGACATTAAGTTGAAACCAACGGATTCAATAAGCATGACTTTATCCATGTGTTGATCCTTTGAGATTGCAAATCTACCTAGACCCAATACCTTGCTTTTACGAGTGTCAGCAAATGTGATGTGACTTTTGTCAGATGGATGTAAGGTTGAGTCCATGAGAAGGCTTCGCTTGCCAGTCATGCGATTGGTACACCCACTATCAATAATCCATTCTGACGCAGCTGGTGTCATACCCTACAGTGCAGTTAGGGGGATAGGCTTCACGAAGAGAATTGTGAAGCAAAAACATTTGACGAGCCAGTGGATTATGAAAGCTTAGATCGAGATTAGGACTGATAGGGCAAGTACCAAGCGACTCGGGAACAAAGTACATAATAAGACCATTTGGGCATTTGATCTTGCGCCCTAGAAGATGTTTAAGGTCCCCAGCAATAGTGTCAGATGATTTTGGTTTTCGGTTGGAGACCTTTCCCTGCAAAAGAGAGTTAAGCTTTCTTAGCCACCCACATCTTCAAGGGTGGCTTCGAAGCAATGAGTCTAAGTGCAGCATCTGAGAACTTTGGCTTTGGAGCCCTAGCAAAAAGTCTTGCAGGTGGACAATAGTACTCATAAGAATAAGCAGCATAGTTCTTGGTCTTATGAACATGGCGGTTTGATGAACCGCACTCATATTCATAGGCCTGAGTATGGCTTCCCTGCAAAACATTTGCATTAGTGCGACTCAGGTGAGTCCTCTGTCTATACGGAGCCTTTGCGCCGTATGAAGCCTGTGGTCTGGGTTTTGTCTTCTTTACTTGTGGTGTCATGACGACATTCACAGGAAGATTCTCCAAACACCTTTTCGGCACCCAGACCTTCTTCATAGGAGACCCATTCCTGTAGTTAGTACCAATATACCTGGCAAACACTTCACCATTCTGATTCTTAAACAGTTTATAGTTTGCATCAAAGGATTCATTAATAACAATGGGATTAGCACAAGTGAAGCCAGATAGAGTGGATGGATCCACTAAAGGTCCCTTTGCAACAACCCATGTGGTTTTGGGGTACTGCTCAGGTTTCCAGTAAGAGCCATCAGCATTCATTTTCCTTTCGAACCCAACACCCTCTTTCCTAGGGTTTCGGTTCAAGATCTGCCTTTTGAGGACATCACATAGTGTCTGATGCCCTTTGAGACTTTTTTACATCCCTGTTTCAAGCAGTGTCTTCAACCTAGAATTCTCATCGGCAATAGCAGTGGTATCCTCAGCAGAGGGGTTAGTTACCACATCAACAGTTGAAGATATTGCAATAGTAGCAGTAGTAGAACATCCAGCAAGAGAAGTAGCGTTATCATGCTCAATGCATTTAAGACATGGTGGTTTAAATCCTTCCTGAGCTGAACTAATATGTTCGGCGCGAAGTGACTCATTTTCCTTTTGAAGATCTTCATGAGCCGCTCTCAATTTCTCAAGATCTTGCTTCCTTTGAAGATAATCATAGGAAAGCTTTTCATGAGTTGTTGAGAGCGTTTCATGACAACTTTCAAGTTCCTCATACTTAACGTGAAGATTTTTTATGTCTTCAATTAAGGACTGAGATCGAGTCATTTCAGTGTCTAACAGATCATCGCTTTTGTCTAACCGTTTTTGAATATGTTCCATAGCTTTCTGTTGTTCAGTTGCAATTTTAGCAAGTGTTTTGTAGCTGGGTTTGGAACCACAATCAGAGTCATCGTCACTAGATGTTTGATAGTGAGTAGTGCGTTTGTTTACCTTGGCACCGCGTGCCATGAAGCAGTAGGAAGGAGCGGAGTAGTCCTTATCATTTGCATTGGTGTCGGTGATGAAGTCATTGTCTTTAGTGTTGAAGATGGACTTGGCAACGTATGCTGTAGCCAGACTCGCAACGCCAGAATCGGACTCCTCCTCAGACTCCACCTCCGCCTCCTCAGAAGCGGACTCCTCCTCTGAATCCATTTCCTTGCCAACAAACGCACGTGCCTTGCCAGATGAGCTCTTATTGTGTGATGAAGACTTTGAGGAAGACTTGGAAGAAGACTTTGAGTGTTTCTTCTTCTTCTTGTCGTCAGAGTCATACTCCTTGCTCTTCTTCTTCTTCTTGTTCTCATTTCCCCACTGCAGACACTCAGAGATGTAGTGGCCAGGTTTCTTGCACTTGTGGCATGTTCTCTTCTTGTAGTCATGAGAAGAAGCTTCATCATTCCTTGAGCTTGATCGTGAAGACTTTCTGAAGCCTTTCTTCTTGGTGAATTTTTGGAACTTCTTCACAAGCATAGCAAGCTCCTTTCCAATGTCTTCAGGATCATCAGAACTGCTGTCAGATTCTTCTTCAGATGAGGAGACATCTTTTGCCTTCAAGGCTCGAGTTTGCCCATAGTTGGGACCGTAGATGTCTCTTTTCTCAGAAAGCTGAAACTCGTGTGTGTTGAGCCTCTCAAGTATGTCAGACGGATCGAGTGTCTTGAAGTCAGGACGTTCTTGAATCATCAGGGCTAGGGTGTCAAACGAGTTGTCAAGTGATCGCAGGAGTGTCTTGGCGACTTCATGCTTGGTGATCTCAGTAGCACCGAGGGCTTGAAGCTCATTTGTGATGTCAGTGAGTCGATCAAACGTGAGCTGGACATTCTCATTGTCATTTCTCTTGAAGCAGTTGAAGAGGTTGCGAAGGACACTGATTCTCTGATCTCTCTGGGTTGAGACGCCTTCGTTGACCTTGGAGAGCCAGTCCCAGACTAGCTTAGATGTTTCCAAAGCACTCAGGCGGCCATACTCTCCTTTCGTTAGATGACCACAAATGATGTTCTTGGCAGTAGAGTCCAATTGAACGAACTTCTTGACATCAGCAGCAGTGACACCTTCTCCAGCCTTGGGAACGCCATTCTTGATGACATACCATAGGTCGACATCAATGGCTTCAAGATGCATGCGCATCTTATTCTTCCAGTACGGATATTCAGTTCCATCGAAGACGGGGCACACAGCGGAGACTTTAATTATCCCTGCAGTCAACATAGCTAAAACTCCAGGTGGTTAAACCGAATCACACAGAACAAGGGAGTACCTTGCTCTGATACCAATTGAAAGTGCTAGTGATCGACTAGAGGGGGGGTTAATAGGCAATTTTTATGAAAGTCTTCAAAACATGGAAGTTTTGAAGACAAACGATAGAAATAAACCTATTACCATGCAGCGGAAGGTAGACTACACTAGGCAAACCATAGTCAAGTATTCAATGAAGTGAAAGCGCAATGACTAATAGCAGCTAGGCAGTAAGGATCAGGTAGGAAGATATTGTGAAGCCAATCAGAACAAGTAATCACTCAGTGAAGGCAAATGGTGATGCAATCGTACAATGACTTCACAGGGACCAACAGTAAGTAAAGGGAAGGGAAGGATGAAACCAGTGACTCATTGAAGATAATGATTTGTTGGACCAGTTCTAGTTGCTGTGACAACTGTACGTCTGGTTAGGGAGGCTGAGATTCAACTCAGAAGACCTCGTCTTCACCTTATTCCCCTTGAGCTAAGGACACCCAGTCCTCACCCAATCACTCTAGTAAGTCTTCAAGGTAGACTTCCAAACCTTCACAGACTTCGTTCACCGGCGATCCACAATGACTCTTGGATGCTCAGAACGCGACGCCTAACCGGCTGGAGGATTCACAATCCTCAAGTGTAATAAGTCTTCATATCACACAGACAGGAAGACTTAAGTGATGCCTAACACTCTTTGGCTCTGGGTGGTTAGGGCTTTATCCTCGCAAGGAAATCTCTCTCAAAGGCTTCGAGGTGGGTTGCTCTCAAACGACAAAAGCCATACTCTAACTCTGAGCAGCCAACCGTTTATGGTTGTAGGGGTGGGCTATTTATAGCCACTAGGCAACCCGACCTGATTTGTCCGAAATGACCCTGGGTCACTAAGGAACTGACACGTGTTCCAACGGTCAGATTTCAAACACACACGACAACTTTACTTGGGCTACAAGCAAAGATGACTTATCCAACTCTGGACAAGATTTGCTCTCATAGTCTTCACTCGAAGACATAGGATTTTGGTTAAGCATCATTTCAGTCATTCTGACTGGTTCTCTTGGACCCCACTTAACAGTACGGTGGTTCCTATGACACAACAAAGAAGAAAAAGCACGACGAAAGAACTAAGTCTTCACGCTCCATAGTCTTCATGCGATGTATTCTCTTGTCATAGTCTTCAATGTGAATGTCTTCACATACCACCTTTGTCTTCAATGTCTTCTTACATTTTTAGGGGTCATCTCTGGTAGGAAAACCGAATCAATGAGGGACTTCTACCTGTGTTATCCTGCAATTCTCACAAACACATTAGTCCTTCAACTAGGTTTGTTGTCAATACTCCAAAACCAACTAGGGGTGGCACTAGATGCACTTACAGGACTTGACTCACTTGGCTCTCTTTTCATGCATCTCATTAACAATGATCAGGAGGACGCAGAAGCTAGTCAAGCTGATGATGTAGAGGTAATTACCCTTTCCTCCAGTTCAGACTCTATGCCAACACAAAAATCCTGCCAAGCAGTCTGGAAAGTAAGCTTTTCTCATCCTCTTGCTCACTTGGATCCAACATTTATTTTGATGACTCAGCAGCATGAAGCTTGCTGGACAACCCGGCACAGTGGCCAACAGGTCACTTCAGCCGGCTTACCTGATACTCCGGTTCGGAAGCGCCGGTCTAAGGTCTCTCCTACTTCTGGCCATTCTTACCCCAAGGCAGGTTATTTCAGATAGCCTCTTAATCCGTCCGATTCAAATTATCAGGTGACACCCCCTTCATCTTCTGGTGAATCTACATCAACTCAACTCCCCCCTTTGAAAACTGTGGTCGGGTAAGTTGTAAAACCTTTCCTTTTAATGCGTCATAAATCCTTTGAATAGGATGTTAATCCTCTTTTATCCTGTTTGCAGGGCCAAAGCCAGACCCAGCAAGAAAGCTCGGACCACCAATCCGCCTGAAGATCCGGTCGCTGAAGAAGAAGAAGAACCAAGAGGTGAACCGGAAGAAACTTGTGGATCGAAAGGTCCTCATCCTGAAGCTACTTCTGATGACCCGCCCCTTGAAGGCCAAAACACTGACAAGCCCACAGATACTAAGCCTGCCGCGCCCGATGTTGAACCGGCAGAACCAAACCGGGCTAGTCCGGTGAAAGATGCTGAAATTCCAATATCATCAACCAAAAACCCTGAAGGCCAAGGTGATGATGTTATTATTACTGGAATAGGCCATAGTTCTCCTGGCCATCCCGTAGCTTTGGCTCAACATAGTTTCAAAGAAGAGCAGGCTGCGAGAGAAAAAGGCAAATGGAGCTGTGATTTGGCAAGTTACGCTCATCTCAACACAGAGGAGCTTCACTCTAGCTTCTTGAATCGCTTGCACGCAAACCGGGATTATGAAGCCGGTTTAGTAAATTTGATGAAAGAGTGATATGAGGTATTTTCTTCCTCCTTTGTATCTTGATTCATAGTCTGAACATGCTAGCCCAAATAGCCCCCAAAGGTCGGGTTATAATGTAAATCATAACCCGGGTCTTCATAGCACTTTAAGCCACTGATAAGAACCAGATTTACCTTTTAACAAGCAGATAACTTTCTGTCGCCTATCCCCCAAAGGCCGGTTTAACTCTAACAAGTTAATCCGGGTGTTAATCCATGCATCTGTTTTTGAATCAACATACATTAGCCCCCAAGTGTCAAGGATAATGTTTTACATTGTACTGGAGACTTGTATAAACTGTAGCAATTTAGAGCAAATATGCATTAGCCCCCAAGTATGATGTGCATAACCTGTTATGCGATTTGTACTTAGAATATGTACGTATCCTGTCATTTGATATGTATTCAATGTTTGCAGTCTGATCTGAGGAATAAAGATGCCCAAAACATTGATTTGCAAAACAATGTGAAGTCCCAACAAGAAGAAGTCACTAAAACCAAAGAGGAGCTAACGAAAGCCCTAGCTACGATGGAAAAGCTCAAAGAAGCTTTCAACAAAGACCGTGCTGACTGGGAAACCGAGAAATCTGGTTTAACCAAGAGAGCTATAGACGCCGAGGCAGCCCTGAAGCCAGTGGTTGATGAACTAGCCGGTTTGAAACACCAAATCAATGCTATGACCTCTGCTATCTTTGATAAGTGCCTGCTTATGTGTGTTGCGCCAGTCGATGAACCTTACAACTGACCAAAATGTTGATAAAATCTTTGGCAGGCACTCGGATCGCTCATCTTGGTACAGATATGCGGATGAAGCTCAAAGCGGCATACACATTGGTTGAATAGCTATACTCTGGGTCTCAGTGGGCTATTAGCATGGCAGCTTATAACAAACCGGCTCCAACTTTGATTAAAGAAACACTTGAGAAGCTGGCCATGTTACCAGCCCGTATTACCGAGTTGAAGAGAGCAGCTGCCAGAGTATGAGCTTTAACCGCCCTTATTCGAGCCAAAGCCTGGATTCCAGACCTTGAAGCGGAGGGTATCATTAAAGGATACCCAGGCATTAAAGAAGACGGTTCAAACTTCAACAATGATGACCTTCGGCGGCTGACCAAACAGATGCGGCCAGCAGCCAGCAAGTTGGCCGATGATACCGATTTGTCCTATTTTCAACCGTTTTATGATGCGGAGGGGAAAAGATAGTCGGCCGACATCCATGAAGTCAAAGAACTTGTGCCTCTGATTCGTAAGCACACTTATGCTCCTGATATTAACCCTTCCAATCTTATCCATGAGGAAGCAGTGTTCCAAGCTTTAACTGGAATCGATTGGTCAACGGTTGATTTCCAGCGTCTGGGGAGGGATGAAGAAGTGCCCACACCAACTGACCCTCAACCGTCAAACCGTCCAAACGAAGAGTCCTGATCCGGTCGCCGGTTTACATGGCTACTGTGAAAACAATGGTACTATTGGAGCCGCTTTGAAGCTTCATGTAATAGGATAGCCAAAACTCCATTATCTGCCATGCCATCGAGCATGTTTCGTAATACTTCGTGACAATCTGTGCCACCCTTTGGGATATATTTATGCATAACCCATTATGAGTTGTGTTCCTGGGTTCAACAACTTAAAAGTGACTAGCGGTTTACCGCTAGACGAGTCAATATATCCAGGAAGTGTACAAGATTTAGATGAAATGATCAAAATGTTTGTACAAAAACAAGATACATAACATTCCTCAGTGTTTGACCAATGGTGTATACGGCAAAGGGGTGAATACCAATCCGGAACGTTGATAACCTTACCTCTGTATTGCCGGTTTATATATAAAACCGGACCGGGATAACTACCTGACTTTCTTTATAACACTAGTGATTTAGTCAAACCAGACCGGGTCAATAAACACCGGTTTATAACTGATCATGTGCCAACAACTTGTAGTTGAAAAGCACGCCGGGTCAAGGACGCCGGTTTGTAAAAAATACTTATGAACTTCAACAAATAAAACTCAAAAAAGGAAAATACTCAAGGCTTTTTACGAGCTGCCAGGCTCCAAATCGAGGCTTTTCATGGGCTGCCAGGCCTCTGAGTTAAACCATTTAACAAAGACTTTTAAGATGGGCCTCCAATTAACCAATCATCGTTTTAACTTTGACAAGTTCAGGGTCTATAAAAGATTGACATATCAAACATTCGATGGGTCATACCAGGATTACCTGGACAGGAGTGGCTTACTTGATGAAGGCAGGTTAACCCGGGTTTTTAGGTGAATACACCAGGCTTCCAAGCCGTTGCTTGATAGCCAATTACAAGGGTCCTTTCAAACTCTTTGTTGCTTTGCACAAAGAGCCCCCAAGTAACTTTGTGAGCTGTGCTCAGTGGGTTCCGATGTTTGAGTCTATGCTTTGTGCAACACTCTCTTTGGCCCCACATAATTTCTTTTTTGGCTAAACGCCTACCAAGAGGTGTAGCTGTGGTGTGATAACAACCAAGCCCCCTAGTGATATCCCTTTGTCGTGTCAAACCGATCAAGAGGTGTAGCTATGGTTCAGATATGACCAAGCCCCCTAGTGATATTCTTTATATCCGTGCGGCTGTAGAGACTGGTTTAACAAAAATTCTGATTTGTCAGTAGAAACTCTTGTAAGCACACAAATGATGTAAAAAGAACAGAGACCCCGCTTTAACGGAGTCCCCGGTTTATTATATAATAGATACATCGTCATAAATATGTACATATGAAGAGCCTATGGCTCAAGTATAGTAAGGCCAAAGAAGAGCTATGTTCCATGGCCGCTTGGTCTCCTCCTCTGATTGACGTGAGTCTTTATGCTCTCGAACATCAATGAGGTAGTAAGACCCGTTGTGCAGATTTTTGCTGACCACAAAGGGTCCTTCCCAAGGTGGGGATAACTTGTGCATATCAGTCTGATCCTGGATGAGCCGGAGTACCAAATCGCCTTCTTGAAAGGTTCTGGTTTTAACCCGGCGGCTATGATAACATCGGAGATCTTGTTGATAAATCGCCGATCGTGCTGCTGCAAGATCACGCTCTTCGTCCAACAGGTCCAGAGAATCCTGACATGCCTTCTCATTATTAGCTTCAACATAAGCTGCTACACGGGGCGAATCGTGACGGATGTCACTAGGAAGAATGGCCTCCGCTCCATAGACCATGAAGAACGGTGTGTAACCCGTAGACCTATTGGGTGTGGTGTTGATGCTCCATAATACATAAGGTAGCTATTCAACCCAACAACCCGGTGTCCGCTTTAAGGGAACCATAAGCCTAGGCTTGATACCCCGTAGAATCTCTTGATTTGCCCTCTCTGCTTGACCATTAGATTGGGGGTGAGCCACCGATGCTAGATCGAGCCGGATGTGCTCACGTTGACAAAATTATTCCATCTCCCCCTTTGACAAGTTAGTGCCATTATCTGTTATAATGCTGCGTGGAAAGCCAAACTGGAATATCACCTTTTTGATGAATTGAACCGTCATGGCTGCATCACACTTGCTGACTGGCTCTGCCTCCACCCATTTGGTGAATTTATCAACCGCTACTAACAGGTGGGTCTTTTTGTCCTTAGAGCGCTTAAAGGGTCCAACCATATCAAGCCCCCAAGTTGCAAATGACCATGTAATTGGAATCATTCGCAACTCTTGAGCCAAAACGTGCGCACGGCGGGCGAATTTTTGACACCCGTCACATCTCTTGACTAAATCTTCTGCATCAGCATGCGCCGTCAACCAGTAAAAACCATGGCGAAAAGCTTTAGCAACCAAAGACTTTGAACTGGCGTGGTGACTGCAATCCCCTTCAAGGATTTCTCGCAAAATCTCAAAACCTTCTTGAGGAGAGACACAACGCTGAATTGCTCCTGAAACGTTGTAGCGATGTAACTCGCCGTTGAGTGTGGTCATGGACTTGGAACGCCAGATTATCTGTCGGGCCAACGTTTCATCGTCTAGTAACTCGCCCCGGTTCATGTAAGCCAGATATGGGACTGTCCAATCCGGTATGGCATGCAGGGATGCCACCAACTGAGCCTCCAGATCAGGAACAGCCAAATCTTCGTCGGTTGGCACCTTGACTAACGGATTATGCAACACATCAAGAAAGACATTGGGCGGGACCGGTTTACGCTGGGAACCAAGACGACTTAAAGCGTCGCCGCTTCATTCTTCCGCCTGTCTATATAGTCCACCTGATAACCCTTAAAGTGACCAGCTACTCTGTCCACCTCTCGCTGATATGCAACCATGAGTGGGTCCTTAGAATCCCAAGTGCCAGACACCTGCTGCGCCACTAGATCTGAATCGCCGAAGCACTTAACCCGGCTCAAATTCATCTCCTTAGCCATCCGAAGACCGTGGAGCAAAGCCTCATATTCAGCTGCATTGTTAGTGCAAGGGAACATTAAACGGAGGACATAACAAAATTGTCACCTCGTGGGGAAGTTAGTATGACTCCAGCCCCCGAGCCCTCCAACTGTCTGGACCCATCAAAATAAATAGTCCAATATGTATTATCTAGTTTCTCTTCAGGTGCCTGTAACTCCGTCCAATCATTGATGAAGTCCACGAGTGCTTGGGATTTGATCACTGTGCGGGGTATATATTTGAGCCCGTGAGGTCCAAGTTCAATAGCCCACTTGGCAATCCGGCCAGTTGCTTCTCTGTTTTGAATGATGTCGCCCAGAGGAGCTGAACTGACCACTATGATGGGATGGCCCTGAAAATAATGTTTAAGCTTCTGGCTTGCCATAAACACTCCATACACCAGCTTCTGCCAATGCAGATACCTTTGCTTTGACTCAATGAGCACCTCGCTGATATAATAAACCGGTCGTTGAACCGGATATTCCTTGCCAAGCTCCTTGCGCTCTACCACAATGGCTACGCTAACAGCCCGGGCATTAGCAGCCACATATAATAATAATGGCTCCTTATCGATCAGAGCTGCAAGCACGGGCGGTTCAGCTAGCTGCCTCTTCAGATCCTCGAACGCTTTATCAGCTGCCTCACTCCAGACAAAGTTATATGTTTTCTTGAGCATCTGATATAAGGGGATAACCTTCTCTCCCAGGCGACTGATAAACCGGCGCAAGGCTGTAATCCGGCCGGCTAGACGTTGAACATCGTTGATACACGCCGGTTTAGCCAAGGATGTAATTGCTGCAATTTTTTCCGGATTAGCCTCAATGCCTCTATTTGACACCAAAAAACCCAAGAGCTTGCCTGCCGGGACACCAAAAACATACTTCTCCGGATTGAGCATCATCTTGTAAATCCGGAGATTGTCAAAGGTTTCTCTTCAACGTTTCCTCCTTTCTGGACTTTACCACAATATCATCCACATATGCATGAACATTGTGCCCAATTTGTTTATGAAGGCAATTCTGAACACATCTCTAGTAAGTTGCTGGGCACTCTTGAGTCCAAAGGGCATGGAAACATAGCAGAAGGCTCCAAAGGGAGTTATGAAAGTTGTCTTCTCCTGGTCCTTAACCGCCATTTTGATCTGATGATAACCAGAGTAAGCGTCCAGAAAACACAAACGATCACAACCCGCCGTAGCATCAATTATCTGATCAATGCGAGGGAGAGCAAAGGGGTCTGAAGGGCAAGCCTTGTTTAAATCTGTGTAATCCACACACATGCACCAAGTGCCGTTTTTCTTAAGAACCACCACCGGGTTAGCCAACCATTCTGGATGAAAAACCTCTACAATAAACCATGCGGCCAACAAACGGGCTACCTCTTCACCGATAGCCTTACGTCGTTCTTCATTGAAGCGGCGGAGGAACTGCCGGACTGGTTTAAACTTAGGATCAATGTTGAGTGTGTGCTCAGTGAGTTCCCTCGGTACACCAGGCATGTCAGAAGGTTTCCATGCAAAGATGTCCCGATTCTCACAGATGAACTCGATGAGCGCGCTTTCCTATTTGGGATCTAGGTTAGCGCTGATGCTAAACTGTTTGGATGAATCGCCAGGAACAAAGTCAACCATCTTAGTATTTGTAGCCGATTTGAACTTCAACACTGGATCATGTTCTATAGTCGGCTTTTTCAAAGAGGTCATGTCTGCCGGATCAACTTGCTCCTTATAGAATTTCAACTCTTCCATGGCACAAACCGACTCAGCATAAGCCGCATCACCTTCCTCACACTCCAAAGCAACCTTTCTGCTTCCATGTACTGTGATAGTCCCTTTATGACCGGGCATTTTAAGCTATAGATAAACATAACACGGCCTCGCCATGAATTTAGCATAAGCCAGCCGCCCAAACAAGGCATGGTACAGACTTTTGATCTTTACAACCTCAAATGTCAATGTTTCTGACCTTGAATCATAGTCATCTCCAAAAGCTACCTCTAAGGCTATCTTACCAACAGGATATGCAGGCTTACCAGGCACCACACCATGAAAGACCGTATTCGACAGTTTAAGATTCTTATCTGTCAACCCCATACGGAGGAATGTATCATAATATAAAATGTTGATACTACTTCCCCCATCCATGAGTACTTTGGTAAACTTGTATCCCCCAACTTGAGGGGCTACCACCAGGGCCAGGTGACCTGGATTATCAACCCGGGGTGGGTGATCCTCTCTACTCCACAAAATAGGTTGCTCAGACCAGCGTAAATACTGAGGTACTGCCGGCTCAACAGAGTTTACTGCCTTTTTGTGAAGCTTCTGATCACGTTTACACAAACTAGTAGTGAAGACATGATATTGCCCGCTGTTCAGCTATTTGGGATTGCTCTGATAACCCGACTGCTGCTGCTACTGATTCCCCTGATGGTTGTAACCTCCCTGGTTGCCTTGGTGCCCTTGATTGACGTGTCTGATTTGGTTGCCTTGAAACCCTAAACCGGAACCACCCCCTCCGTAGCCCGGCCCGTGGAAACCTCCTCCTGAAACGCCGGGCGGGTTGTTATCATACTGGAACACATTGGAATTCTTGAAATCCCGCATGATATAACAGTCCTTCCAAAGATGTGATGCCGGCTTCTCCTTCGATCCATGCTTTGGACAGGGCTGATTTAACAGGCGCTCCAGATTGGGGCCTGAACCTCCGCCCCTCTGAGGCTGCTTGCCCTTACGGCGCTGGCCATTCTCCTGTGCATTGGTGTTAGCAACAAAGTCCAAGCCACTGTCGGCCTTGCGTTTACCGCCGTTTCCATGGCCTGCTGGATTATGCTGCTGACCCTTGGTATTGCTGTTCTTCTTACCTTTCCCCGGTTTATCCTCCTCTGAGTCCGGGTCCTTGGTATTATATGAGTCGGCGTATTTAACCAAAGCGGCCATGAGTGTTGACATATCATTGCAGTGACGTTTGAGTCTTCCCAACTTCTACTTGAGTGGTAAGAAACGGCAATTGCCCTCCAATGTTAACACTGCAGTGTCTGCATTGATACGATCTGATGAATGCAAAATCGCTGAGACCCGTTTGACCCAATGGGTCGTGGACTCCCCTTCCTCTTGGACACAAGCGGCCAGATCCACGATTGCCATCGGCTACTTGCAAGTATCTTTGAAGTTCTGGATAAACCGGTGCTTTAACTCAGCCCATGATCTGACAGAATTGGTTGGTAAGCTCTTCAACCAAGTGCGAGCTGTTCCTTCCAATATCATGGTGAAATATTTAGCACACACTGCCTCATCCACATCTAACATCTCCATTGCCATCTCATAGCTCTCCACCCACGCCTCTGGTTGCAAATCGGCGGTGTAATTTGGTACCTTACGAGGTCCCTTGAAATCCTTGGGCAGTCTCACATTATGCAAAGCGGGGGTAAGACACGACACCCCTAAGGAACTGAACACCACACCTAGCTCCACGGAGGCCATAGGGTGAACCAGAGTATGTTGTCGTGCTCCGTGTCGAGCTGCCAACTCGGCCTCCCGACGTGCGCGGCCATGGTCCACAACATCATGCGCATTAGCGCCTCCCCCTGCCGGGTTGTTTCCTCGTGGTCAATTTCAGCGACGTGCACTACTGGACACAGCCGGTTCGTCCTCCACGTGTCTGCTATAGCTCCGGCTTGGACGGGGAGTGGAATGAATCCTCTCACGACTGTGTGAATACGCCTGTTGTTGATTTAGTGTTGTTTGAAGGAGATCCCTAGCCCAACGTGCTTCCACTGCAACTGGTGACTCGCTGTCGGTTGGGAGGGCCGCTAGGCATGAAGCGGCAGCCACAATGTTGTCCAATGGGTTGGAATAATGCCTAGGCGGTGTTGGTACATACTGTGGCACAACGTTGTTCTAGCGAGGCAGGTCCATCATGCGCGGTTGAACCGGCGCTCCTGTTCCCGGCACCTCCACCCGGTTTAGTATGGTTTGGCTACCAGCTCCTGCTCCTGGTGTGTTGAAGATATTCTGCTGCTCATAAACCGACGGGAGACGCGATTGGTACCTTCTTCTCATGACTTCCTCTGAAGCATTCTGATCCAGCCTAATCCGGTAGGCCTGCGCTTCCAATTCAGCATGCTCTGTAGCCATCCTAGCATTCTTTGTCGCCAGGTCCGCTTTAGCCTGGGCTATCTGATCTTTCACTTTCGTAATCTCCGCATTGTGCTGATCCCTGGCTGCTGCATCCACCTCTGCGGCCATCAACGTTGCCAAAGCATCAAACAAATCAGACAGGACCTGGGCTGGAGGCGGTGCTGAGCTTCCTGCCCCGGCTGGTGTGGCCGTTGTTGAATCGGAGAGCATCACTGCGGCGGTAGATGAATGAGGCACTGATTGTGTGCCGGCCATGAAGATGGCGGCCCGACTTGGTAGATCAGGGGAATCCGGAATACTGTTGCCCTCGGATCCTCCATCAATCCGGCCGTCCTGCAACTGCTAAAGTGATTCGGTCTCTCCAGAAGACTCATCATCAGAACAGGCCACAGTCTCTCCATCGGACACCGGCCCGTCCTCGTACCTCGATCCATGGATGACACCCATGAAAACATGCCTTGCCTCGGGCGGAACCGGCGAAGAACTTGCACGCCGAGCCGTTTCGACGATGTTGGCGCAGATGTCCGGCTCAGGGGCTGGTTCGCCGATCTTGCCGATGAAGACGTGAATCCCACCAAAGGGGACCCAGTACCCGTATTCGATTGAATCGGCCTCGGGACCCCATCCTGTGTTGTCGATGTAGAGCTTGTCGCGATGACTCTTCATCATCCGGCCCACAGTGTATCCCTTAAGTCCATCGAAGCTGCCCTTCAAGAACTCAAAACCATCGTGCGATAGCCCCACGGTGGGCGCCAACTGTCGTGGGTTTGTCATGGCAGATGTCCTTGTGAAAGGACTTAGTCGTGGAGCCATCGCTACGGGTTAGCTTAAAGGGGTTAAACCGGACAAGGGGACACGGGGAGTTTTATACTAGTTCGGCCCCTTCGAGGAAGGTAAAAGCCTATGTCTAGTTGTGATTGGTATTGCTAGGGTTTCGAAGGCCAGGGAGCGAATCTGCTTTGTCTGGCTCTCAAGTTGTTGTCTGTCACTAAACCGCTGCCGGGTCATCCCTTTATATACATAGGTTGACGCCCGCCGGTTTACAGAGTCCCAAAGCCGGATCATAAACGTATCTAGTTCGGTCTCTATCCTTCCTATCTTACAATACAAGTTACATGACTAAGTCGGTTTACATTTACAGGCTTTAACCCGCCTTTGGGCCTTGGGCCTCCATGAAGCGCCATCATCCTTGCATCTTCATGGGCTTCTAATCTTCAAGGAGTCAACCCGGCTACGTAAGGCCCGTTTACCTCCAGTAGTAATATCCCCAACAGTTACCTTACTTGCTTATCCTAAATTGCTTAGTATAGGTTGGTTAGAGATCCATCAGTGACCCCCACCTTGTCCCAGTTGCCTCGCTTTATGTTCGATGACTCGATCAAAATGATCGACGTCCAGGCCCCGACACCACACATCACCCCCCTAGTTGTATGACTCTACAGAGTTACCATCAAGTGCCGAGGGTGGAACCTCTTACATCACTCCTCATGAGATCTCTGTAGTGTAGCTATACGGTCGAGGTCATCGAGGGTGATTTCCTTCTTAAGCACTTCCGTTACAGCTCTGTTGTGCAACCCCTCAAGTGTGAACCTCGAGGGTGAATCCTCTTACGTTCACCTTGATGATAACATCGAGTGGAATTCACCGGGGGTGATTCCTCGGGTTTTCCCCTTGGTGTTAGACACACAGTTACTATGGTTACTATGACTTTACACTGAACCATGTTACTAAAGACGGGTCGACCCTGAGGGGTGCCCGCACAAGCTTAATTGCGAGTGATGTGGAGTCGGGTTGACCTGGAGGGTGCCCGCGAGATAATTACAAGGCGTGGCCGGATATTCTTAGCCCTTGCCGCAAGTACTCGAGACGGGGCAACGGGATCACATCTTTCGTGAGTCTCTGCTTGTTACCACGCGTTCCTAATCCACTACGATTTGGATATTTGATTCGAGGGGCCTCTGGCCTGATAGCACTAACCATCACGTGGGCATAGTATGGGAGTTCTGCGTCGTATGCATCAGTCAAAGCTTAATAGATGTCAGCGACTGAGCGGCGCGCGCCGGGTTGGACTGGTAAGCACCTGCCTTTTTGAAGGAGGTAGCTAGGTCTGCTCACCGGCCGCGTACGCAACATGCAGGAGTTCCTGGGGAGATGGCCCATGACCCCTGGGGGCATAGGTTTAGTCTGGCGTGCTGACCTCTCTAGTAATCCTAGGTCGGGTTGCGGCATATTGTTTGGCCGAGGCCGCGCATGACCCAGGAAAGTGTGTCCGGCCAGAGTTAATCGAGCGTGGTGGGTAAGTTGGTGCACCCCTGTAGGGAAGAAAACATCTATCGATAGCCTGTCCTACGGTAACGGACACATGGAGTTGTATCCCGATCGATACAACTAGAACTGGATACTTTAGATGAGACATGGATACGAGAATTGGATAGTATGGCTCTGGGATTGCTTTCTCGCAGGGAGTCGAGAAAGGATCTCTGGCCGAGGTTGATAACACTACTACTTTACATTATGTTTATCTATACTCTTCTATATGCTTCAAGATGCTTGAAGATGCTAGTCTTCGATAGGCTAGGCTTTCCCCTTCTTTTTGGCATTCTGCAGTTTAGTCCACAAATATAGCCCATTTCCTTTGATACAGATGCATACTTAGTTTAGATTTGATGTAAGTCTTGCGAGTACTTTGGATGAGTACTCGCGGTTGCTTTGCTACCTCTTTTTCCCCATACCCGATTGTTGCGACCAGATGACGGATCTCAGGAGCCAGACGACGCCACGGATGACTACTACTACCCCGAGGGTGCCTACTACTACGTGACATCCGCTGACGACTTGGAGTAGTTAGGAGGCTCCCAGGAAAGAGGCCTTGCCTTTTCGATCGATGTTGCTTTTGTGCTAGCCTTCTTAAGGAAAACTTGTTTAACTTATGTCTGTACTGAGATATTGTTGCTTCCGCTGACTCTTGTGTATTCGAGCCCCCGAGGCCCCTGGCTTGTAATATAAAGCTTGTATTATTTTAAATTGTGTCTAGAGTTGTGTTGTGATATCTTCCCGCGAGTCCTTGATCTTGATCGTACACATTTGCGTGTATGATTAGTGTACGATTGAATCGAGGGCGTCACAAGTTGGTATCAGAGTTGACTGCCTGTAGGTAGCCCCCTTTCCAACTCCTTGGCAGAAGTTGAGTCTAGTCGTCCAAAACTGTTCTACTAACATGGTTGTGTGTCTTACGGGCCCATGTCGCCATTGGGTGGTATTAGGATCTTTTACTCCTCGATCTTTACTCTAGGACTCTGATCTCTCTTCTATTCGGGTTAAAATGGTTTTACTAACTCTAACATTAGGATCCCGTGACCACATTCACCCCAAAGCTGGATAAGCCATAGTTTTTCCTTAGAATAGTATTCTGGATAGTACACACACTATCGTGATGACAACGAAGTGGTATCCATCGTACCTCTTTCATTATGCATGTTTCATCATAAATGATCCTTGTTTTTACAAATGCTCAATGCTGAACTACCCCCTGTTACATGTTAATAGGATGGTTAGACCCGCTAGTCGTGGCTATGGTGCCAACGATCCACCACCGCCCGAATTCTTTGCTGGAATGATGCAACAATTTGAGCTAAACCGCCAGTTCATGGAAGGAATGATGGCTCAGTTTCCTCGTCCGAACATGAATCAACAGCCAACCCCAGGAACTCTGCAGGACTTCGTGCATCTCAACCCAACTATTTACCGCAGCTCAACTCAACCCCTTGATGCTGATGACTGGCTCCGCGACATCACGTATGAAATGGAGTCTGCTAGTGTGGCCCCTGCTAGCTATGTCACCTTTGCATCTTTCTTTCTGAAGGGTCCCGCTGCTCAATGGTGGGACAGCCACAGGCGTACCCTGCCTGCTGGAACGGTCATCACTTGGCCGGATTTCCAAGCTGCTTTCCGTGCCCGCTTCATTCCTCAAGGAATCATGGACAAGAAGAAGCGCGAGTTCCGCAACCTCACCCAAGGCAACAATACTGTAGATGCTTATCAGCGGGAATTTCTGGACTTGTCTCATTATGCTAAAGAAGACATTGCAACTGATGCTCGTAGGCAAGAAAAGTTCCGTGATGGACTTCACCCTGATATTAAGCTAGCACTGCTCGCTCATGACTTTGCCGACTTCGCCACCTTGGTGAACAAGGCTATTCAGGTTGAGACTGGTCTTCAGGAACACCAGGGATCCCTTAGGCACAACCGTGATGCTGGCTCGTCTTCGGGCCCGTTAGCGTAGAAGCGTCGGATATGGATCCCCCACGGCATGTACCGCCCAACTGCACCGGCACCAAGACAGTCCTATGTTGCACTTCGTTTGCCTCCTCCGCCGCAGAGGCAGTCTCTTCGAGCTGTACCACCCTAAGCTCCTGCTACCAATCCCAATGATGGTTTGTTCTTCAGATGTGGCCATCCAGGTCACCTTGCCAAAGAGTGCATTTAGAAAAGGAACCAGCTAGCTCTGCCTTCAGCTGGCCGTAACAATCAGCCCCATAACAACAATGCCAGACCTTATGGTCATGGTCAGGCTAATCATGTTGATCTGAATGAAGCTCAAGACCAGCCCGCCACTGTGATGGGTACTCTTCTCGTTAATTCAGTACCGACTTCTGTTTTATTCGATTCAGGAGCATCACATTCATTCATGTCAGAAAATTTTTCTTACGCACACGACATCCGGTGCGAGCCCATGAACACTCCGATAGTGGTACGCACCCCTGCGGGTCAGTGTCAAACTGCCATGATTGGTCGCGACGTTCCCGTTGAGATTGAAGGGTTGGAATTCCTTGTTTCTCCCATTATTCTGGAGTCTTCCAACATTGACCTCATTCTGGGAATGGAATGGTTGAAAGCACATACTGCCTCTATCGTTTGTGCCACCAAAGTCGTTCATCTCCTACATCCTTCCGATGAGATAGTAACCTACCATGCTCAGATTGTTCAAAATGCTGAAGCATGACTTTATGCCCTGAATGTGTTGAACACAGCACCTCTTGAGGGAATTGAAAAGATTCCAGTTGTTCGCGACTTCCTCGATGTCTTCCCAGAAGAACTTCCAGGAATACCCCCTGCCCGGGTTGTCGAGTTCGTCATCGATTTGAAACCAGGCACCGTTCCTATTGCCAAACGACCCTACAAGATGCCGCCTCATGAACTCCTTGAACTTAAGGAGGAAATCAACAAATCTCTTCGCAGTGGTTTCATTCATCCAAGTTCCTCTGCTTGGGGAGCACCTTCCCTCTTTGTGAAGAAGAAGGATGGAACGAATCGTTTGGTCCAAGACTATCGTCCTATCAACCAAGCTACAATTCAGAACAAATATCCCCTTCCTTGGATCAATGATCTATATGATCAACTGGCTGGTTCATCGATATTCTCTAAACTAGATTTGAGGTTGGGTTACCACCAGATCCATGTACGTGAAGAGGATATTCCAAAGACCGCATTCATCACTCGTTATGGTTCTTACGAGTACACCGTCATGTCTTTTGGCTTGACCAATGCTCCAGCTACATTCTCTCGTTTGATGAACTATATATTCATGGATTACCTCGACAAGTCTGTCATAGTCTATCTGGATGATATCCTAGTATATTCGAAGAACAAAGAAGAACATGCTGAACATCTTCGACTTGTTCTGGAGAAGCTTCGAGAACATCAACTTTATGCTAAGTATTCCAAGTGTGAATTCTGGTTACCCGAAGTCACCTACCTTGGTCATGTCATCTCCAAGGACGGTATTGCCGTCAACCCAGAGCGCGTTCAGGCTATTCTTGACTGGACCCCTCCAAAGACTGTCAAGCAAGTCAGAAGCTTTCTTGGTCTAGCCAGCTATTGTCGCCGCTTTGTCGAGAACTTCTCCAAGATCGCCAAGCCACTGACCAATCTGCTTCACAAAGGCGTTAAGTTTGATTGGACACACAAATGTCAGGAAAGTTTTCAGGCACTCAAAGACAAGCTGACATCTGCCCCAGCGCTTGCTCCCCCTGATTCTTGCAAGGACTTTATCATCTATTGCGATGCTTCACGTCAAGGATTAGGCTGTGTCCTAATGCAAGAGCGCAAAGTGATTGCTTATGCCTCTCGTCAAGTGCGTCCTCATGAAGAGAACTACCCAGTTCATGACCTTGAGCTTGCTGCGGTTATCTATGCATTGAAGCTATGGCGACAGTACCTTCTCGATAATCATTGCGAGATTTTCACCGATCATCCGAGTCTGAAGTACCGGTTTACTCAGCCAGATCTGAACCTCCGTCAGCAGCGATGGATGGAAGCTATTGCTGACTACAACTGCGGTATATCCTATACCCCTGGTAAGGCTAATGTAATGGCCGATGCCCTGAGCCATAAGTCTTATTGCAATAACCACATGGTCTACAAAGCTCAACCCCGCCTTTATGAAGAGCTATGCAAGCTGAACATTCAACTAGTTCCACATGGTTCTCTGAATAACCTTGTCTTGGAACCAACTCTTCTGAAAGCAATCAAGTATGCTCAAGCCAAAGATGCTCATGTTGATCTGATGAAAAAGGATCTTGCCTTATCCAGAGATTTCTCACTTGGTGAAGATTCAACCTTGTACTTCAGAGATCGCATTGTAGTACCCCGGTTCGAGCTTATGATAGAGAAGGTGATGAAAGAAGCGCATGACACCCCTCTCTCTATTCATCCGGGAAGTACCAAGATGTATCTAGACATCCATCAGAAGTACTGGTGGTCTAAGATGAAGCAAGACATTGCTCGATATATTGAAGAATGTGACGTTTGTCGTCGCGTCAAAGCAGAACATCAGAAACCGACTGGACTTCTACAACCGCTTCCGATTCCTGAATGGAAGTGGGATAAGATTCAGATGGACTTCGTCACTGGCCTTCCCAAGTCTCAGAAAGGTAACGATGCTATCTTTGTCGTCATCGACCAATTCTCGAAGGTTGCTCACTTTCTGCCAGTCAAGGAGACTATCACTGCTAGTCAATTGGCAAGCTTGTATATCTCCCGAATTGTCACTCCACGACATTCCGAAGGAGATTAGTTCAGACCGTGGCAGTTTATTCACTTCGAAATTCTGGGATAGTTTCCAAGAGGCAATGGGAACTCATATTACCTGGAGCATTGCTTATCATCCCCAATCCCAAGGCCAAGTCGAGCGAGTCAATCAAATTCTTGAAGACATGCTTCGAGCTTGTGTTATTTCTTTTGGCAAGAAGTGGGAAGAATCTCTCCCTTATGTGGAATTCTCCTATAACAACAGTTATCAATCTAGCTTGAAGATGGCACCCGTCGAAGTGCTTTATGGACGTAAGTGCCGAACCCCTCTGAATTGGTCAGAAACTAGGGAACGGCCGCTCATTGGTCCAGACATTATTCAACAAGCTGAAGAGCAGGTTCGCATTGTCCGGGATAATCTCAAGGCGGCCCAGTCCCACCAGAAGAGCAACTATGACCGGAAACACTGGGGTTCAACTTATCAACTTGATGAACAAGCTTATTTGTGTGTCACTCCTTTGAGAGGCACTCATCGGTTCGGAGTCAAGGGCAAGCTAGCTCCACGCTACATTGGTCCCTTCCGCATCCTCGCCCATCGTGGACTGGTGGCTTATCAACTGGAGTTGCCACCTCAGTTCTCTCATGTCCATGATGTCTTCCACGTGTCGCAACTTCGTTGATGCTTCAAGGATCCGGAACGTGAAGTGGATCCGGAATTGATTGAAGTTCAAGATGATCTCACATACAAAGAGCATCCGATCTACATTCTTGAAGAAGCTGAACGTCGAACATGCCAGAAGGTTACCAAGTTCCTCAAGGTGCAATGGTCAAATCATTTTAAAGATGAAGCCACTTGGGAACGTGAGGATAACCTCCGTGCTGAATACCCCGACCTGTTCCCTTCTACCACTTAGTTCTCAGGACAAGAATTTCTTTTAGAGGAGGAGAGTTGTAACACCCTGGTGTAATGTTGCTACAGTAACCCCTCGGGTTAAGTTAAACATTTTGCTAAACAAGTGTTTGATCATCCTTGGTTCTCTCTCTTTTAAAATTCCAGTTGAATTCAATTTCATATTCTGAGTGAATTTCAAAAATGCTCAAACATGAAAACTAAAATGTTCATCATGTGTAAAATATTCTCTTGGTAATATTGGTGGTGATCCAACATGAACCGAACCCACCTGGGCCGGCCCACCTAACCCACCCAGGCTAGCCCACCTACCTCTCCCCTATTTCCTCCTCCCCCTGTTCGTCCGACCGGACGCATCCCGCACGTCTCCGCTGGACCGTGCGCGCCGCCCCGTACTCCACGTCACCGGCGAGAGGGGATAAGGCCCCGACGCCTCGGGCTCCCTCCCCACTCGCCCACTTGCCCTCTCTCTCCCTCGTCCTCTCCTCCTCTCCCTCGCTCACTCCTTCCCTCTGCCCGAGCTCCTCTGAGCAGGCTCGTCGCCGTCCGCCGCTCGCAGACATGGCCACTGTCGACCTCACGTCCCCGGAGCGAGTCCTGGGGATCCGTGGGCCTCTTCTTCGTCAACCCCGCGCAGCCATCGGGGCTGGGGCGCGTTGCACGCGCCTCACCAAGCTCTGTCCCTCTCCATCGAGCGCATCTATCGCCCCCGTCGTCGCAGCCGCGGCAATCGGCGTCGTCCTGTTCTTCCAAGGTGCCCGAGGACTCCGCCGATCTCTGCCTCATCGCCTGGCGCTGCTTGCTGGAGCTGGCAAGCCCCGCAACACCGGATCCCCGTCTTCTTCCTCCCCGGGTTGCCGACCACCGCCGTCATCGATTCGGCCTTCCCCTGCGCTCCTAACCTGTCGAGGGCCTTTCTTGCGCCACACGGTGAGCCCCTCATCCTCTCCCCTCGCTCCCCTGGCCTCTTGCGCTCCCGTAGCCACCGCGTCCGCCATGGCCAAGCTCGGCTCTGCCGTGCAGCTAGTCGTTGTCGTTGTAGTCGTTACCAAGGCCGGGCAAGCACGACAACGTGCTCAGGGCGTCTCCCTGGTGCCGGCCGAGCCTCTAGCTCGTCTCCTTGCGCCCTCTAGCTCCGTTTCCATTGTTACCCGATCTCCGGCGTCTGCTCCGCCGCTCGCCGCCGTCGTCTCCGGCCGTTTCCGGCCAAACCATCGCCACAGAATGACGCAGCGTCGAGAGGCCGTTCGAATGAGCCCAACCGCACGCCAAATGGTGCCCTGTGTGCAAAGTCCGAGCTGCTTCGACGCTCGGCCGCCACGTTGAGCTCGCCGGAGCCGTCTCCGGCGCCGCCACCGACGTGGCACACCTGGGACCTGCCCCTGGGCCACTGCCAGTGGGGCCCAGGGACCCTAGTTGACTGGGTCGACCAGTCAACCCTGTTGACTGGGCAACCCCCAGCCACTGACCAGTGGGGCCAACCCCCCCTAATTAACAGGAATTAATTAAATTAGTTTAGTTAACCTAAATAGTGACTGACAGCTGGGCCCAAGTTCTAATCTAGTTAATTTAGTTTAATTTAAACCATCGTTAGCCCTTCGTGTATGACATGTGGGTCCCACTGAACCCACTAGTCAGGTTTGACCTGGTCAGCCACTCTATTGACTGCTGAGGTCATCAAGACGTCATGCTGACGTGATATTCCATTTCTGTCAATATAAATAAATCCAGAAAATACTTTAATCTTTAGAAATTCGTAGAAATTAAACTGTAACTCCGATGAAAATGTTTTCTATATGAAAGTTGCTCAGAAAAATCCCATGAATCCGAATGCGCGGTCCATTCACCTGTCACATGCCGCTAGCATGATGAACATGGAACCGCCCCCCTTCTTCCACCTGTCCGGAATTTGTCTAACGCCGGGAATTCATCCTCGGATGTTTATCCCTCCGTCTGCAACGTGTAGTACTAAGTTAGGACAACCCTAGCTCTGCATATCATCATGTAATACCTTGTGATGCATTGTTTGCTCTGTATTTACTGTTTCTTCCCCCTCTTCTCTCTGGTAGACCCCGAGACCGATGTTGCCCCTGTGATCGACTACGTCGACGACGACCCCTCCTTGCGAGAGCAACCAGGCAAGCAAACCCCCCTAGAGCATTCCTATATCGCCCATTTCATTCCCTCTCATGCTTGCATTAGAACTGCTACTACTTTCTGTATGATCCTACTCTGATGCATAGCCTGTTTTTGTTACTTGCTTATGGTTACCTTACTTGCTTATCCTAAATTGCTTAGTATAGGTTGGTTAGAGATCCATCAGTGACCCCCACCTTGTCCCAGTTGCCTCGCTTTATGTTCGATGACTCGATCAACGTGATCGACGTCCAGGCCCCGACACCGCACATCACCCCCCTAGTTGTATGACTCTACAGAGTTACCATCGAATGCCGAGGGTGGAACCTCTTACATCACTCCTCATGAGATCTCTGTAGTGTAGCTATACGGTCGAGGTCATCGAGGGTGATTTCCTTCTTAAGCACTTCTGTTACGGCTCTGTCGTGCAACCCCTCAAGTGTGAACCTCGAGGGTGAATCCTCTTACGTTCACCTTGATGATAACATCGAGTGGAATTCACCGGGGGTGATTCCTCGGGTTTTCCCCTTGGTGTTAGACACACAGTTACTATGGTTACTATGACATTACACTGAACCATCTTACTAAAGACGGGTCGACCCTGAGGGGTGCCCGCCAAGCTTAATTGCGAGTGATGTGGAGTCGGGTTGACCTGGAGGGTGCCCGCGAGATAATTACGAGGCGTGGCCGGGCATTCTTAGCCCTTGCCGCAAGTACTCGAGATGGGGCAACGAGGTCACATCTTTCGTGAGTCTCTGCTTGTTACCACGCGTTCCTAATCCACTACGATTTGGATATTTGATTCGAGGGGCCTCTGGCCTGATAGCACTAACCATCACGTGGGCATAGTATGGGAGTTCTACGTCGTATGCATCAGTCGAAGCTTAATAGACGTCAGCGACTGAGCGGCGCACGCCGGGTTGGACTGGTAAGCACCTACCTTTTTGAAGGAGGTAGCTAGGTCCGCTCACTGGCCGCGTACGCAACATGCATGAGTTCCTGTGGAGATGGCCCATGACCCCTGGGGGCATAGGTTTAGTCCGGCGTGCTGACCTCTCTAGTAATCCTAGGTCGGGTTGCGGCGTATTGTTTGGCCGAGGCCGCGCATGACCCAGGAAAGTGTGTCCGGCCAGAGTTAATCGAGCGTGGTGGGTAAGTTGGTGCACCCCTGCAGGGAAGAAAACATCTATCGATAGCCTGTCCTACGGTAACGGACACATGGAGTTGTATCCCGATCGATACAACTAGAACTGGATACTTTAGATGAGACATGGATACGAGAATTGGATAGTATGGCTCTGGGATTGCTTTCTCGCAGGGAGTCGAGAAAGGATCTCTGGCCGAGGTTGATAACACTACTACTTTACATTATGTTTATCTATACTCTTCTATATGCTTCAAGATGCTTGAAGATGCTAGTCTTCGATAGGCTAGGCTTTCCCCTTCTTTTTGGCATTCTACAGTTTAGTCCATAGATACAGCCCATTTCCTTTGATACAGATGCATACTTAGTTTAGATCTAATGTAAGTCTTGCGAGTACTTTGGATGAGTACTCACGGTTGCTTTGCTACCTCTTTTTCCCCATACCCGATTGTTGCGACCAGATGACGAATCTCAGGAGCCAGACGACGCCACTGATGACTACTACTACCCCGAGGGTGCCTACTACTACATGACGGCCGCTGACGACTTGGAGTAGTTAGGAGGCTCCTAGGCAGGAGGCCTTGCCTTTTCGATCGATGTTGCTTTTGTGCTAGCCTTCTTAAGGCAAACTTGTTTAACTTATGTTTGTACTCAGATATTTTTGCTTCCGCTGACTCTTGTGTATTCGAGCTTATGTATTCGATCCCTCGAGGCCCCTAGCTTGTAATATAAAGCTTGTATTATTTTAAATTGTGTCTAGAGTTGTGTTGTGATATCTTCCCGTGAGTCCTTGATCTTGATCATACACATTTGCGTGTATGATTAGTGTACGATTGAATCGAGGGCGTCACATCCTCATGACCTCGTTTGACGCGTTTAGATCCACCAAGAGCCGGAAAGTCTGTGCTTGAAGCCGCTGAGCACGAGCATCTAGAACCGCCCGCTCTACAGCTACCCTGACGTCCTCTGCTGCCAAGTCTTCCTTGGTTTTTGCTACCTCCTCGTGTAACCGTGCCACCTCTGCATCATGCTGAGCTTTGTCTGCCGGTTCAACCACGGCCGTCAACAGGGTCGTCAGCCTATCCATGAGATCCATCAGTGCCTGAGCCGACGAGCGTGCGGGGTCTCCTGACCCAGCCGCTGCCGACCCGGTGGTTATCGCTGCCGCAGCCGTAGAATTCTGACCGGGTTGAGTGCCAGCCATGAAGATTCCGGCTCGATTCGGCGGCTCAAGGGGGTCCGGAATACTGCTGTCATCGGAATAGCCCCCAAGCCTTCCATCTTGTACTTGATACAAAGAATCTGTCTCGCCCGTGGATGACTCACCGTCAGAGTGAATAGTCGTCTCATCGCCATCCTCCGATCCTTCAGAAAGTTCCCCTCCATGGATGCAACCCATGAAGGCATGCCTCACTGCGGGTTGAGCCCGGGCGGGTCTCGCCCACTGAGCCGTCTCGATGGTGTCGGCGCAGAGGCCCGGCTCGTCGATCCGGCCAATGAAGACGTGGATTCCATCGAAGGGGACCCGGTACCCGTACTCAATTGAGCCGGCATCGGGGCCCCAGCCTTCGTCGTCTATGTAGAGCTTGCCGCGACGACTGTTGGTCATCCGACCCATAGTGTATCCCTTGAGCCCTTCGAAGTTGCCCTTCAAGAACTCAAATCCACCGTGTGCTGGCCCCACGGTGGGCGCCAACTATCATGGAATTGTCACAGGAGATGTCCTAGCGAAAGGACTTAGTCATAGGCCCATCGCAACTAGGAAGCTTTAAGGGGTTAATCGGGACAAAGGACATGAGAGATTTATACTGGTTCAGCCCCTTACGATGAAGGTAAAGCCTAGTTCAGTAGATGCAGCATTGCTAGGTTTCGATGACCAAGGAGCGAATACGCTAGCTTGGCTTTCGGTTTGTTATCTCTTGCCCTAAGCCGCTGCCGGGTCGTCCCCTTATATACACGGGTTGACGCCCTGCGGCCTACAGAGTCCCGGCCGGCTCATACAACATGTCCGGCTCGGTGACATTTTTCATATGCCTTACTTTACAAGTCTTATCATACGTGGCGGTTTATACTCTTGGGCCTTAAGCCGCCTCTGGGCTCCGGCCTATTACAACCTTAACATAAACCGACACCTTGTGTACTCTTCGGGCTTCCTTTAGTTAACTCTCCATTGCTATTGACCCGACCCCTCCTGGGCGGGTCATACCTGGTAATCATATCCCCAACATGTAGGGTCCGCACGCTTAACGTTCGGTGACCATCAGTATTATGAGTTTATGTGTTTTGATGTACCGAAGGTAGTTCGGAGTCCCGGATATGATCATGGACATGACGAGGAGCCTCGAAATGGTCAAGAGATAAAGATTGATATATTGGATGGCTATACTCGGACACGGAAAGTGTTCCGGGTGATTTCGGAGAAAACCGGAGTGCTAGAGGGTTACCAGAACCCCCCCCCCCCCCACGGGGGAATGTTGGGCCTTCATGGGCCATAGGGAAGAGGGGAGGAAGCCCACAAGGGGCAGCCGCTCCCCCTCCCTATAGGGAGTCCGAATTGGACTAGGGAGGGCCCCCCTTTCCTTCTCCTCTTCCTCTCCCTTCCTTCCTTCCCCTTCTCCTCCTAGTAGGACTAGGAAAGGAGGAATCCTACTCCTACTAGGAGGAGGATTCCTCCTCCCTTGGTGCGCCACTAGGGCCAGCCAGCCTCCCCCCTTGCTCCTTTATATACGGGGGCAGGGGCACCCTAGAACACACAAGTTGATTGATTGCAACCGTGTGCGGTGGCCCCCTCCATCATAATCCACCTTGGTCATATCGTAGCGGTGCTTAGGTGAAGCCCTGTTCCGGTAGCATCATCATCACCGTCATCACGCCGTCGTGCTGACGAAGCTCTCCCTCAACACTCTGCTAGATCATGAGTTCATGGGACGTCACCGAGCCGAACGTGTGTAGATCGCAAAGGTGTCGTACTTTCGGTACTAGGATCGGTCGATCGTGAAGATGTACGACTACATCAACTGCGTTGTCATAATGCTTATGCTTATGGTCTACAAGGGTACGTGGACAACACTCTCCCCTCTCGTTGCTATGCATCACCATGATCTTGCGTGTGCGTAGGAATTTTTTTGAAATTACTGCGTTCCCCAACAATGAACAACTTTCCAATTCGGGAGAAGGTACAATGAAGTTCTACTTTCCTCCCACTCACTTCTTTCGAGAGAAACTCCTTCTCTAGAAAGGATACATTCTTAGCAACAAATATCTTGCCTTCGGATCTGTGATAGAAGGTGTACCCAACCATTTCTTTTGGGTATCCTATGAAGACGCACTTCTACGATTTGGGTTTGAGCTTATCAGTTTGAAACTTTTTCACATAAGCATCGCAACCCCAAACTTTAAGAAATGACAACTTTGGTTTCTTGCCAAACCATAGTTCATACGGTGTCATCTCAACGGATTTAGATGGTGCCCTATTTAACGTGAATGCAGCTGTCTCTAATGCATAACCCCCAAAATGATAGCGATAAATCGGTAAGAGACATCATAGATCGCACCATATCTAATAAAGTACGGTTACGACATTCGGACACACCATTACGATGTGGTGTTCCAGGTGGCGTGAGTTGTGGAACTATTCCACATTGTTTTAAATGAAGGCCAAAACTCGTAACTCAAATATTCGCCTCTGTGATCAAATCGCAAAAACTTTATTTCTTGTTATGATGATTCTCCACTTCACTCCGAAATTCTTTGAACTTTTCAAAATGAATCAGAATTGTGTTTAATTAAGTAGATATACCTATATCTTCTCAAATCAACTATGAAGCTTAGAAAATAACGATACCTGCCACGAGCCTCAACACTCATCGGACCGCATACATCGGGATGTATTATTTCCAATAAGTCAGTGGCTCGCTCCATTGTTCTGGAGAACGGAGTCTTAGTCATCTTGACCATGAGGCATGGTTTGCAAGCATCAAATGATTCATAATCAAGTGATTCCAAAAGTCCATCCGCATGGAGTTTCTTCATGTGCTTTACACCAATATGACCTAAACGACAGTGCCACAAATATGTCGCGCTATCATTATCAACTTTGCATCTTTTGGCATCAATATTATGAATATGTGTATAACCATGATCGAGATTCAACATACCATTCACATTGGGTGTATGACCATCGAAGGTTTTATTCATGTAAACAGAACAACAATTATTCTTCGACTTACATGAATAACGTATCGCAATTAACATGATCCAATCATATTCATGCTCAACACAAATACCAAATAACATTTATTTAGGTCCAACACTAATCCCGAAGGTAGAGGGAGTGTGCGATGGTGATCTTATCAACCTCGGAATTACTTCCAACACACATCATCACCTCGCCCTTAACTAGTCTCTATTCATTCTACAACTCATGTTTTGAGTTACTAATCTTAGCAACTGAACCGGTATCAAATACCCTGTGGTTACTATGAACACTAGTAAAGTACACATCAATAACGTGTATATCAAATATACCTTTCACTTTGCCATCCTTCTTATCCGCCAAGTATTTGGGGTAGTTCACTTCCAGTGACCATTCCCTTTGTAGTAGAAGCACTCAGTCTTAGGCTTAGGTCTAGCTTTGGGTTTCTTCACGGGAGTGGCAACTTGCTTGCTATTCTTCTTGAAGTTCCCTTTCTTCCCTTTTGCCCTTTTTCTTGAAACTAGTGGTCTTGTTAACCATCAACACTTGATGCTCCTTTTTGATTTCTACCTCCACAGCCTTTAGCATTGCAAAGAGCTCGGGAATTGTTTTTTTAATCCCTTGCATATTATAGTTCATCACGAAGTTCCAGTAACTTGGTGATAGTGACTAGAGAACTCTGTCAATCACTATCTTATCTGGAAGATTAACTCCCACTTGTTTCAAGCGATTGTAGTACTGAGACATTCTGAGCACATGCTCACTGGTTGAGCTATTCTCCTCCATCTTGTAGGCAAAGTACTTATCAGAGGTCTCATACCTCTCGACTTGGGTATGAGTCTGAAATACCAATTTCAGCTCTTGGAACATCTTATATGCTCCATGGCGTTCAAAACATTTTTGAAGTCCCGGTTCTAAGACGTAAAGCATGGCGCACTAAAATATCAAGTAGTCATCATACCGAGTTTGCCAAACGTTCATAATGTCTGCTTCTGCTCCTGCAAAAGGTCCGTCACCTAGCGGTGCATCCAGGATAATTCTTCTGTGCAGTAATGAGGATATTCCTCAGATCATGGATCCAGTCCGCATCATTGCTACTATCATCTTTAAACTTATTTTCTCTAGGAACATATCAAAATTAAACGGGGAGCTATAACGCGAGCTATTGATCTACAACATACTTTGCAAATACTATCATGACTAAGTTCATGATAAATTAAAGTTCAATTAATCACATTACTTAAGAACTCCCACTTAGATAGACATCCCTCTAGTCATCTAAATGATCACGTGATCCATATCAACTAAACCATGTCCGATCATCACGTGAGATGGAGTGGTTTTCAATGGTGAACATCTCTATGTTGATCATATCTACTGTATGATTCACGTTCGACCTTTCGGTCTCAGTGTTCCGAGGCCATATCTGCATATGCTAGGCTCGTCAAGTTTAACCCGAGTATTCTGCGTGTGCAAAACTTCCTTGCACCCATTGTATGTGAACGTAGAGCTTATCACACCCGATCATCACGTGGTGTCTCAGCATGACGAACTGTCGCAACGGTGCATACTGAGGGAGAACACTTATACCTTGAAATTTAGTGAGGGATCATCTTATAATGCTACCGCCGTACTAAGAAAAATAAGATGCAAAAAAGATAAACATCACATGCAATCAAAATATGTGACATGATATGGCCATGATCATCTTGTGCTTCTTGATCTCCATCTCCAAAGCACCGTCATGATCTCCATCGTCACCGGCATGACACCATGATCTCCATCATCTTGATCTCTATCAACGTGTCATCACATGGTCGTCTCGCCAACTATTGCTTTTGCAACTATTGCTATCGCATAGCGATAAAGTAAAGCAATTATATGGCGCTTGCATCTTATGCAATAAAGATACAACCATAAGGCTCCTGCCAGTTGCCGATAACTTCAACAAAACATGATCATATCATACAACAAATTATATCACATCATGTCTTGACCATATCACATCACAACATGTCGTGCAAAAAACAAGTTAGACGTCCTCTACTTTGTGGTTGCATGTTTTACGTGGCTGCTACGGGCTTCTAGCAAGAACCGTTCTTACCTATGCATCAAAACCACAACAATTTTTTGTCAAGTGTGTTGTTTTAACCTTCAACAAGGACCAACAGGAGTCAAACTCAATTCAACTAAAGTTGGAGAAACAAACACCCGCCAGCCACCTGTGTGTGAAGCACGTCGGTAGAACCAGTCTAATGAACATGGTCATGTAATGTTGGTATGGGCCGCTTCATCCAACAATACTGCTGAATCAAAGTAAGACGTTGGTGGTAAGCAGTATGACTATTATCGCCCACAACTCTTTGTGTTCTACTCGTGCATATAACATCTACGCATAGACCTAGCTCTGATGCCACTGTTGGGGAACGTAGTAATTCAAAAAAATTCCTATGATCACACAAGATCTAACTAGGAGATGCATAGCAATGAGATGGGGAGAGTGTGTCCATGTACCCTCATAGACCGAGAGCGGAAGTGTTTAGTAACGCGATTGATGTAGTCGAACGTCTTCGCGATTCAACCGATCCTAGCACCGAACGTACGGCACCTCCGTGTTCAGCACACGTTCAGCTCGATGACACCCTCGATCTCTTGATCCATTTGAGGACGAGCGAGAGTTCTGTTAGCACGACGGCGTGGCGACGGTGATGATGAAGTTACCGGTGCAGGGCTTCGCCTAAGCACTACGATGACATGACCGAGGTGTGTAACTGTGGAGGGGGACACCGCACACGGCTAAGAGAAGACTTGGTGTGCTTTTGGGTGCCCCCTCCCATGTATATAAAGGAGGGGGAGGAGGAGGTCAGCCCTAGAGGGGGCGCGCCAAGGAGGGAGTAATACTTGGACTCCCGGTCCAAGTAGGATTCACCCCCTTCCTTCCT
Source organism: Triticum aestivum (assembly GCF_018294505.1). Classification (NCBI taxonomy): domain Eukaryota; kingdom Viridiplantae; phylum Streptophyta; class Magnoliopsida; order Poales; family Poaceae; genus Triticum; species Triticum aestivum. The sequence goes on along the minus strand of NC_057806.1, from coordinate 396,796,770 downwards.
TTCTACGAAGGGGGAAAAGGGGGAAGGGGGGAGGAGAAATGGGAAAGGGGGGCCGCGCCCCCTCCCCTTGCTATTCAGACTCCACTTGGGGGGCGCCTCCCCTTTGTGGGCTGTCCTCTCTTCTCTCTCATGGCCCATAAGGCCCATGATTTCCCTTAGGGGGGTTCCGGTAACCTCCCGGTACTCCATAAAAATGCCTGAATCACTCGGAACCATTCTGATGTCCGAATGCAACCTTCCAATATATGAATCTTTACCTCTCGACCATTTCGAGACTCCTCGTCACATTTGTGATCTTGCTACCTCTTGAGCACTGTGTTAGTTTTCCCTTGAAGAGGAATGGGTGATGCAGCAAAGTAGCGTAAGTATTTGCCTCAGTTTTTGAGAACTAAGGTATTAATCCAGTAGGAGACCACGCGCGAGTCACCTCGTACCTACACAAACAAATAAGAACCTCGCAACCAACGTGATAAAGGGGTTGTCAATCCCTTCACGGTCACTTATGAGAGTGAGATCTGATAGAGATAATAATGATAAGATAAATATTTTTGGTATTTTTATGATATAGATTGAAAGTAAAGATTGCAAAATAAAATAGATTGGAAACTTATATGATGGAGAATAGACCCGGGGGCCATAGGTTTCACTAGTGGCTTCTCTCAAGATAGCATAAGTATTACGGTGGGTGAACAAATTACTGTCGAGCAATTGATAGAAAAGCGAATAATTATGAGAATATCTAGGCATGATCATGTATATAGGCATCACTTCCGTGACAAGTAGACCGACTCCTGCCTGCATCTACTACTATTACTCCACACATCGACCGCTATCCAGCATGCATCTAGAGTATTAAGTTCATAAGAACAAAGTAACGCCTTAAGGAAGATGACATGACGTAGAGGGATAAACTCATGCAATATGATATAAACCCCATCTTTTTATCCTTGATGGCAACAATACAATACGTGTCGTTTCCCTTTCTGTCATTGGGATCGAGCACCACAAGATTGAACCCAAAGCTAAGCACTTCTCCCATTGCAAGAAAGATCAATCTTGTAGGCTAAACCAAACTGATAATTCGAAGAGTTTTGCAAAGATAACCAATCATGCATAAAATAATCCAGAGAAGATTCAAATATTGTTCATAGATAATCTTGATCATAAACCCACAATTCATTGGATCTCGACAAACACACCGCAAAAGAAGATTACATCGAATAGATCTCTAAGAGAATCGAGGAGAACTTTGTATTGAGATCCAAAGAAAGAGAAGAAGCCATCTAGCTAATAACTATGGACCCGAAGGTCAGAAGTAAACTACTCACACATCACCAGAGAGGCCATGGAGTTGATGTAGAGGCCCTCCGTGATCAATGCCCCCTCCGGCGGAGCTCCGGAAAAGGCCCCAAGATGGGATCTCTTGGGTACAGAAGGTTGCGGTGGTGGAATTAGGTTTTCGTGGTGCTCCTGGATGTTTTCAGGGTACATAGATATATATAGGAGGAAGAAGTAGGTCGGCGGAGCAACGAGGGGCCCACAAGGGTGGAGGGCGCGCCCCCTGTCTCGTAGCCTCCTCGATTGTTTCTTGACATCCACTCCAAGTCCTTTGGATCATGTTTGTTGAGAAAATCACGTTTCCGAAGGTTTCATTCCATTTGGACTCCGTTTGATATTCCTTTTCTGCCAAACACTGAAATAGGCAAACAAAAACAACAATTTGGGTTGGGCCTCCGGTTAATAGGTTAGTCCCAAAAATAATGTAAAAGTGTATAAATAAGCCCATTAAACATCCAAAACAGAATATATAATAGCATGGAACAATAAAAAATTATAGATACGTTGGAGATGTATCAACCATCCCCAAGCTTAATTCCCGCTCGTCCTCGAGTAGGTAAATGATAAAAACAGAATTTTTGATGTGGAATGCTTTCTAGCATATTCTTCAATGTAAATCTCTTTATTGTGGCATAAATATTCAGATCCGAGAGATTCAAGATAAAAGTTTAATATTGACATAAAAATAGTAATACTTCAAGCATACTAACTAAGCAATCATGTATTCTCAAAATAACATGGCCAAAGAAAGTTATCCCTACAAAATCATATAGTCTGGCTATGCTCTATCTTCACCACACAAAATATTTAAATCATGCACAACCCCGATGACAAGCCAAGCAATTGATTCATACTTTTGATGTTCTCAAACTTCTTCAATCTTCACGCAATATATGAGCGTGAGCCATGGACATAGCACTATATGTGGAATAGAATGGTGGTTATGGAGAAGACAAAAAGGAGAAGATAGTCTCACATCAACTAGGCGTATCAACGGGCTATGGAGATGCCCATTAATAGATATCAATGTGAGTGAGTAGGGATTGCCATGCAACGGATGCACTAGAGCTATAAGTGTATGAAAGCTCAACAAAAGAAACTAAGTGGGTGTGCATCCAACTTGCTTGCTCACGAAGACCTAGGGCATTTTGAGGAAACCCATCATTAGAATATACAAGCCAAGTTCTATAATGTAAAATTCCCACTAGTATATGAAAGTGACAACATAGGAGACTCTCTATCATGAAGATCATGGTGCTACTTTGAAGCACAAGTGTGGTAAAAGGATCGTAACATTGTCCCTTCTCTCTTTTTCTCTCATTTTTTTATTTGGGCCTTCTCTCTTTTTTTGGACTCTTGTTTTTTATTTATTTAGTCCGGAGTCTCATCCCGACTCGTGGGGGAATCATAGTCTCCATCATCCTTTCCCCACATGGTACAATGCTCTAATAATGATGATCATCACACTTTTATTTACTTACAACTCAAGAATTACAACTCAATACTTAGAACAAAATATGACTCTATGTGAATGCCTCCGACGGTGTACCGGATGTGCAATGATTCATGAGTGACGTGTATGAAAGAATTATGAATGGTGGCTTTGCCACAAATACGATGTCAACTACATGATCATGCAAGCGATATGACAATGATGAAGCGTGTCATAATAACGGAACGGTGGAAAGTTGCATGGCAATATATATTGGAATGGCTATGAAAATGCCATAATAGGTAGGTATGGTGGCTGTTTTTAGGAAGGTATTTGGTGGTTTTATGGTACCGGCGAAAGTTGCGTGGTACTAGAGAGGCTAGCAATGGTGGAAGGGTGAGAGTGCGTATAATCCATGGACTCAACATTAGTCATAAAGAACTCACATACTTATTGAAAATTTTTATTAGTTATCAAAACAAAGTACTACGTGCATGCTCCTAGGGGGGTAGATTGGTAGGAAAATACCATCGCTCGTCCCCGACCGCCACTCATAAGGAAGACAATCAATAAATAAATCATGCTCCGACTTCATCACATAACGGTTCCCCATACGTGCATGCTACGGGAATCACAAACCTTAACACAAGTATTTCTCAAATACACAACTACTCAACTAGCATGACTCTAATATCACCATCTTCATATCTCAAAACAATTATCAAGTATCAAACTTCTCATATTATCCAATGCACTTTTTGTATGATAGTTTTTATTATACCAATCTTGGATGCCTATTATATTAGGACTAAATTCACAATTAAAGCAAATTAACATGCTGTTTGAGACTCTCAGAATAATATAAGTGAAGCATGAGAGATCAATTATTTCTACAAAATAGAACCACCACCGTGCTCTAAAAAGATATAAGCAAGGCACTAGAGCAAAAGTATCTAGCTCAAAAGATATAAGTGAAGCACATAGAGTATTCTAACAAATTCCAAATCATGTGTGTGTCTCTCAAAAGGTGTGTACAGCAAGGATGATTGTGGTAAACTAAAAGCAAAGACTCAAATCATACAAGACGCTCCAAGCAAAACACATATCATGTGGTGAATAAAAATATAGCTCCAAGTAAACTTACCGATAGACGAAGACGAAAGAGGGGATGCCTTCCGGGGCATCCCAAAGCTTAGGCTTTTGTTTGTCCTTGGATTTTACCTTGGGGTGCCTTGGGAATCCCCAAGATTAGGCTCTTGCCAATCCTTGTTCCATAATCCATCAAATCTTTACCCAAAACTTGAAACCTTCACAACACAAAACTCAAATAGAAAATCTCATGAGCTCCACTAGTAAAAGAAAACAAACTACCACTTTAAGGTAATGTAGTGAATTCATTATTTATTTCTATTGGTGTTAAACCTACTGTATTCCAACTTCTCTATGGTTTATAAACTCTTTTACTAGCCATAGATTCATCAAAATAAGCAAACAACACACGAAAAACAGAATCTGTCAAAAACAGAACAGTCTGTAGTAATCTGTAGGTTTAGACCACTTATGGAACCTCAAAAATTCTAAAATAAATTTCTTTACGTGAGGAATTTATCTATTAATCATCTACAAAAAGAATTAACTAAATAGCACTCTCCAATAAAAAATGGCAGCAATTCTCGTGAGCACTAAAGTTTCTGTTTTTACAGCAAAATCAAAAAGACTTTCCCCAAGTCTTCCCAAAGGTTCTACTTGGCGCAAACACTAATTAAACACAAAAAACACAACCAAAACAGAGGCTAGATAAATTATTTATTACTAAACATAAACATAAAGCAAGAAACAAAAATAAAATTGGGTTGCCTCCCAACAAGCGCTATCGTTTAACGCCCCTAGCTAGGCATAAAAGCAAGGATAGATCTAGGTATTGCCATGATAATGATAAGATAAATCGCGAAAGCTCATCTCATACTCCCTACGTTCAGCAGCAAGCTTCCTTTGTGGTAAGCAAAAGTAATCAAAAGGGCTAAATTTAATGGGACAAAAGTCCCCAAGATCAAGCTCGGGAGGTATTGGTTCCTCCTTTGGCCCCTCATATTGCACAATCAATTCATCATTATAAGCATTCTTTTGGCAAAAAGTCATGAGCCTTTGTTCAAGGGAAAAACCTAACCCATTATTCTGAATAGCAAAATTATCATTAAGCTCAGAGATCTTGTCAACAAAAACATCAATAGGAACCTTTTTTTTCTAAGGTTTTCATTAAAAGCAACATGATCTAAAGATCGTAAACACATAATGTCTTGTCTTCTTGATAAAAAAGAATTGCTTCTATGGGAGGACGACCGGCATCCACCCTATAATGAGAAAAAACTTCATTTGCCTCCTTTATTATCAATCTAAACTCATGAGCTAAAAAGATGGTCGCTGCTCGCTTAACGGAAGAATGCACAATATTAGAAAATTCTAGGAAAATCCTTTGTATGGAAGGATGCAGATGTAAAATTTGTCTTTCAAGTTCAACTATGAGAAAATATATAGCATCCGCAAGGCTACTAGTTTTATGAAGAATAGAACCGCTCATGGTGGGCAAAGCACCGGCACAAGTAAAGAAATCTTGAATAACTCCCTTCCCCGGTAATATTACCGCTACCAATCCGCAACTTTTTAGTGTGTAAAATAGTGGGATTTTCAAGAGGATCATCAATAGCATCAAATTTTTCCATATTATTATCCTTATCAATGATAACCTCCCCGATTTCAGACATGATGGCAACAAATTGCAAAAAGAGCAAGCACACAGAAGGCAGGAAGGAAAGAGAGGGCGAAAGGAAAAGAGGGCGAATAAAACGGCAAGGGTGAAGTGGGGGAGAGGAAAAAGAGAGGCAAATGGCAAATAATGTAATGTGAGGGATAAGAGTCATGATGGGTACTTGGTATGTCTTGACTTGGCGTAGATCTCCCCGGCAACGGTGCTAGAAATCCTTCTTGGTACCTCTTGAGCATTGCGTTGGTTTTCCCTTGAAGAGGAAAGGGTGATGCAGCAAAGTAGCGTAAGTATTTCCCTCAGTTTTTGAGAACCAAGGTATCAATCTAGTAGGAGACCACGCGCGAGTCACCTCGTACCTATACAAACAAATAAGAACCTCGCAACCAACATGACAAAGGGGTTGTCAATCCCTTCACGGTCACTTACGAGAGTGAGATCTGATAGAGATAATAATGATAAGATAAATATTTTTGGTATTTTTATGATATAGATTGAAAGTAAAGATTGCAAAACAAAATAGATTGGAAACTTATATGATGGAGAATAGACCCGGGGGCCATAGGTTTCACTAGTGGCTTCTCTCAAGATAGCATAAGTATTATGGTGGGTGAACAAATTACAGTCGAGCAATTTATAGAAAAGCGAATAATTATGAGAATATCTAGGCATGATCATGTATATAGGCATCACGTTCGTGACAAGTAGACCGACTCCTTCTTGCATCTACTACTATTACTCCACACATCTATCTCTATCCAGCATGCATCTAGAGTATTAAGTTCATAAGAACAGAGTAACGCCTTAAGCAAGATGACATGATGCAGAGGGATAAACTCATGTAATATGATATAAACCACATCTTTTTATCCTCGATGGCAACAATACAATACGTTTCGTTTCCCTTTCTGTCACTGGGATCGAGCACGGCAAGATTGAACCCAAAGCTAAGCACTTCTCCCATTGCAAGAAAGATCAATCTAGTAGGCCGAACCAAACTGATAATTCGAAGAGACTTGCAAAGATAACCAATCATGCATAAAAGAATTCAGAGAAGATTCAAATATTGTCCATAGATAATCTTGATCATTGATAACCCACAAGTATAGGGGATCGCAACAATTTTTGAGGGTAGAGTATTCAACCCAAATTTATTGATTTGACACAAGGGGAGCCAAAGAATATTCTCAAGTATTAGCAGCTGAGTTGTCAATTCAACCACACCTGGAAACTTAGTATCTGCAGCAAAGTATTTAGTAGCAAAGTAATATGATAGTAGTGGTAACGGTAACAAAAGGTAACGGTAGTAAAAGCAATGTTTTTGGTATTTTGTAGTGATGATAGCAATAGCAACAGAAAAGTAAATAAGCGAAGAATAATATATGGAAAGCTCGTAGGCAATGGATCGGTGATGGAGAATTATGCCAGATGCGGTTCATCATGTAACAGTCATAACCTAGGGTGACACAGAACTAGCTCCAGTTCATTGATATAATGTAGGCATGTATTCCGAATATAGGCATACGTGCTTATGGAAAAGAACTTGCATGACATCTTTTGTCCCACCCTCCCGTGGCAGCGGGGTCCTTACGGAAACTAAGGGATATTAAGGCCTCCTTTTAATAGAGAACTGGAACAAAGCATAAACACATAGTGAATACATGAACTCCTCAAACTACAGTCATCACCGGTAAGTATCCCGATTATTGTCACTTCGGGGTTAACGAATCATAACACATAATAGGTGACTATAGACTTGAAAGATAGGATCAAGAACACTCATATATTGATGAAAACATAATAGGTTCAGATCTGAAATCATGGCACTCGGGCCCTAGTGACAAGCATTAAGCATAGCAAAGTCATAGCAACATCAATCTCAAAACAAAGTGGATACTAGGGATCAAACCCTAACAAAACTAACTCGATTACATGATAGATCCCATCCAACCCATCACCGTCCAGCAAGCCTACGATGGAATTACTCACGCACGGTGGTGAGCATCATGAAATTGGTGATGGAGGATGGTTGATGATGACGATGGCGACGGATTCCCCTCTCCGGGGCCCCGAACGGACTCCAGATCAGCCCTCCCGAGAGGTTTTAGGGCTTGGCAGCGGCGTCGTATCGTAAAACGCGATGATTTCTTCTCTCTGATTTTTTCTCCCTGAAACACAATATATGGAGTTGGAGTCGGAGAGGCAACAGGGGGCCCACGAGGTAGGGGGGCGCGCCCCCACCCTCGTGGAGAGGTGGTGGGCCCCCTGGCCTTCATCTTTTGCAGGTATTTTTCATATTTTCTGAAAAGTTGCTCCGTGAAGTTTCAGGTCATTCCGAGAACGTTTGTTTCTGCACATAAATAACACCATGGTGATTCTGCTGAAAACAGCGTCAGTCCGGGTTAGTTCCATTCAAATCATGCAAGTTAGAGTCCAAAACAAGGGTAAAAGTGTTTGGAAAAGTAGATACGACGGAGACGTATCAACTCCCCCAAGCTTAAAGCTTTGCTTGTCCTCAAGCAATTCAGTTGATAAACTGAAAGTGATAAAGAAAAACTTTTACAAACTCTGTTTGCTCTTGTTGTTGTAAATATGTAAAGCCAGCATTCAAGTTTTCAACAAAGATTATAACTAACCACATTCACAATAACGCATAGGTCTCAAGTTTACTCATAGCAATAGCATAATCAACTAGCGAGCCATAATAATAAATCTCGGATGACAACACTTTCTCAAAACAATCATAATATGATATAACAAGATGGTATCTCACTAGCCCTTTCTGAGACCGCAAAACATAAATGCAGAGCACCTTTAAAGACCAAGGACTGACTAGACATTGTAATTCATGGTAAAAGAGATCCAGTCAAGTCATACTCAATGTAAACTAATAGTAATGAATGCAAATGACAACGGTGCTCTCCAACTGGTGCTTTTAATAAGAGGATGATGACTCAGCATAAAAGTAAATAGATAGGCCCTTTGCAGAGGGAAGCAAGGATTTGTAGAGGTGCCAGAGCTCGGTTTTGAAACAGAGGTGAATAATATTTTGAGCGGTATACTTTCATTGTCAACATAACAACCAAGAGATGGCGATATCTTCCATGCTACACACATTATATGTGGTTCCCAAACATAATGGTAAAGTTTATACTCCCCCTTCCACCAACAAGCATCAATCCATGGCTTGCTCGAAACAATGAGTGCCTCCAACTAACAAGAGTCCCAGGGGGAGTTTTGTTTGCAATTATTTTGATTTAGTTTGCATAAAGCATGGGACTGGGCATCCCGATGACCAGCCATTTATCTTGTGAGTGAGGAGCGGAGTCCACTCCTCTTGAGAATAACCCGCCTAACATGGAAGATACAGACAACCCTAGTTGATATATGAGCTATTCAAGCATACGAAACATGATATTTATTTGAAGGTTTAGAGTTTGGCACACAAATTTACTTGGGATGGCAGGTAGATATCGTATATAGGTAGGTATAGTGGACTCATGTGGAATAACTTTGGGTTTAAGGGATTGGATGCACAAGCAGTATTCCCGCTTAGTACAGGTGAAGGCTAGCAAAAGACTAGGAAGCGACCAGCTAGAGAGCGACAACAGTCATGAACATGCATTAAAATTAATCAACACCGAATGCAAGCATGAGTAGGATATAATCCACCATGAACATAAATATCGTGAAGGCTATGTTGATTTTGTTTCAAATACATGCGTGAACATGCACCAAGTCAAGTCACTTAAATCATTCAGAGGAGGATACCACCCTATCATACCACATCATAACCATTTCAATAGCATGTTGGCACGCAAGGTAAACCATTATAACTCATAGCTAATCAAGCATGGCACAAGAACTATGATCTCTAGTTGTCATTGCAAACATGTTTATTCATAATAGGCCGAATCAGGAATGATGAACTAATCATATTTACAAAAACAAAAGAGGTCGAGTTCATACCAGCTTTTCTCATCTCAGTCAGTCCATCATATATCATCATAATTGTCTTTCACTTGCACGACCGAACGATGTGAATAATAATAATAGTGCGCGTGCATTGGACTAAGCTGGAATCTGCAAGCATTCAATAAACAGGAGAAGACAAGGCAATATGGGCTCTTTTGTCAGATCGACATTTATGCATATAAGAGCCACTTCAACAATTTAATCATAGTCTTCTCCTATCGACCCCCAAAGAAAAGAAAAGAAATAAAACTATTTACACGAGAAAGCTCCCAACAAGCAAAAGAAGAACAAGAAATCTTTTTGGGTTTTCTTTTTAATTACTACTACAAGCATGGAAAGTAAACTAATTAAAAGCTACAACTAATTTTTTTGGTTTTTTCTTAAGGTTTATTAAACATAAGAAGAAAGCATAAAAAGGAAAATAAACTAGCAAGGATGATACAATGAAAAAGTATGAGCACCAACATCTAGCAATGAGTGTGCGAACATAAATCTAATGTCGGTGGGAAATACATACTCCCCCAAGCTTAGGCTTTTGGACTAAGTTGGTCTATGGCCACGGCTGGCCTGGCGGATATCCATAATAGTAGTTGCGGTCATACCGCGATGCAGCGGCTATCGCCTGCTGAGCTGCAGCGTGGCGACGAGTGGCCTCCGCTCTCCTCTCATACTCGTCTGCCTCCTCTCTGATGATAGTATATCTTACTTTTGCCTGATGATCAAAGAAGGCGGGAGCAGGGAGAGTAATATGGACAGCACGATGTCTGTCAAAGATTAGTCGATACTGGAGAGGTGATTCATTCCTCTCGACAAACTGGTGGTGAATCATAGCATTAAAGTCTAGGTAAGCAGGAGGTAATTCAATATCATCTTCGCATATGGCTATACCAAGAAAATTAGCCATGTGGGTTGCATAAATTCCACCAAAGAGATCTCCATTAAATCTATTAAGATGCAACCTACGTGCAACAATGGCTCCCAAATTATAAGATTTGTCTCCTAACACAGCACTCCAAAGAATACTGAGGTCAGGGACACACATGTGACATGCCTCATCTTTACCATTAATGCTTCTACCTATGAAGAGAGCAAAATAATGTATAGCTGGAAAGTGAATGCTCCCTATGGTAGCTTGTGTTATATCTCTAGATTCTCCCACAGTTATACTAGCAAGAAAATCTCTAAATTCAGATTTGCGAGGATCCCTTATACTCCCCCATTGTGGAAGTTTACAAGCAGTGGTAAAATCCTCTAAGTCCATAGTGTAAGAATTATCATAAAGATCAAACATGACAGTTGGAGAATTACGTGAAGTTGAAAATTCAAACCTCCTCACAAAGGTACTAGTGAGGTTGTGATACTGGCTGCAGTTCTCTTCCTCGAAGCTCACGAGATCAGCGTTACGCAAATATGCGTTGAATTCTTCCTTAATTCCCGCTCGATCCATAAAGTTCTCAGAAGGCCATTCACAAGGACGCACTAGAGCGTCTCTTGGTGGCTCGTCATCAGCATCACGCATTGCAAGCATGGGTCCTTACTTCCTTGAAGAACCACCTTGGAACATTTTCCTAAGCATATTTCTTCCTCTGAAAAATTCTGAATTTTTTTAGTAACTTCAAAATAAAAGTAAACCAAACTCAATAATATTGATAGCAACTACTCCTACAAGTGCCTAGGGCCTATATCATGCATCAAAACTACTTTTGACCATATAAATTTGACATGCAAGCTCAAGAACAGGGTCACCTAAGCAGCAAAATTTTGCAATGAATAAAGCACTAGAACAAAAACTAATTGGACCAATGGAGGAGTCACATACCAAGGAACAATCTCCCCAAGCAGTTTTGTGAGAGGTGCTTTGGGCAAGGAGATCGAAAATGGTAGCAAGATGAGCTAGAACTCGTGCTTGAGCTGGATATTCGTGTTTGAGGGAGGAAGAAGGAGTGTGTGGGTGAAAGAAGAAGTGGAGGGGGCCCATGAAAGCACAAGTGCTCCCTAGGTGGTTTTGATAATTGATGACAACATAGCTCTTGTTGGACTAACATTTCTATCTAGCATGTTTCAGATAAGTTCAACAATGGAGTGGCATGGACTAAAGGTTGTGGGAACTCCTTCAAGATGCTAAGGACAAAGGATTGGCTAAAGCTTCAAGCTCAAGACTCTTCATTTTACATTTTAGTGATCCAAGATCACATTGAGTCCATAGGAAAAGCCAATACTATCAAGGAGGGATGAGGTGTTGCTTAATGAGCCTCTTGCTTCATGTGCTTAATGATTTGCTCCAAAATCCTCAGCTACTTTCCCACTTCCACATATGACCTAAACCCAAAGCCAAACTCGGACCTACCGATTATTCCTATCCGGGGCCACCGAGTTTCACTTGTCATAAGCCACTGCCAAACCGTAGCAATTCGGTTCTACCGATAGGGATCTCGGTCTCACCGAGATGGGATTGCAAACTCTCTGTTTCCCTTTCGTAACTTTTTGGTCTCACCGAAAAAGCGAATCGGTCCCACCGAGATTGCAATGAAAATTCAGTGTTTCCTTTTTGTAACTTTTCGGTCTCACCGAAAGAGCAAATCGGTCCCACCGAGTTTGCCTGACCAACTCTCTGGTTAGCTAATTACCAAAATCGGTCTCACCGAGTTTGTGTAATCGGTTTCACCGAGATTACGTTATGCCCAAACCCTAACCATATTGGTCCTACAGAGTTGCATGTCAGTCCCACCGAAAATCTCTAACGGTCACTAGGTTTACCTTTTCGGTCCGACCGAGTTTGTTGATTCGGTCCCACCGAGATTGGAAAACTGTGTGTAACGGTTGGATTTTGTGTGGAGGCTATATATACCCCTCCACCTCCTCTTCATTCATGGAGAGAGCCATCAGACTAAGCCTACACTTCCAGCATCCTATTTCTGAGAGAGAACCACCTACTCATGTGTTGAGACCAAGATATTCCATTCCTACCATATGTATCTTGATCTCTAGCCTTCCCCAAGTTGCTTTCCACTCAAATCTTCTTTCCACCAGATCCAAATCCTATGAGAGAGAGTTGAGTGTTGGGGAGACTATCATTTGAAGCACAAGAGCAAGGAGTTCATTACCTACACACCATTTGTTACTTCTTGGAGAGTGGTGTCTCCTAGATTGGCTAGGTGTTACTTGGGAGCATCCGACAAGATTGTGGAGTTGAACCAAGGAGTTTGTAAGGGCAAGGAGATCGCCTACTTCGTGAAGATCTACCGCTAGTGAGGCAAGTCCTTCGTGGGCGATGGCCATGGTGGGATAGACAAGGTTGCTACTTCATGGACCCTTTGTGGGTGGTTGCTTCTTCGTGGACCCTTCGTGGGTGGAGCCCTCCGTGGACTCGCGCAACCGTTACCCTTTGTGGGTGGAGCCCTCCGTGGACTCGCGCAACCGTTACCCTTCGTGGGTTGAAGTCTCCATCAACGTGGATGTAGGATAGCACCACCTATCCGAACCACGGGAAAAACATCCGTGTCTCCAATTGCGTTTGAATTCTCCAAACCCTTCCCCTTACATTCTTGCAAGTTGCATGCTTTACATTCCGCTGCTCATATACTCTTTGCATGCTTGCTTGATATGTATTGTGTATGTTGAAATTGTGCCTAAAACTCCACTCAAACCAAAGAGGCCTAAAAATTGCAACTTTAGCACTAAGTGTCTAATCACCCCCCCTCTAGACACATCTACTTCTAGATCCTACAAGTGGTATCAGAGCTTTGGTCTCCATTGCCTTGGTTTAATCACCATTGGAGGAAGATGGATGTGTCTACCTTAGGGAGTCTTAGACATAGAGTGCCTATTCTTGATGGAGAGTATTTTCATGAGTGGAAAAATGAGATGCTTGTAATTTTTAATCAATATCATTTGAACAAGTATATTGCTAGCCCTTGTGCACCTCATATTGATCCTTTGCATCCTACCCTAGATGAAGATATTGACATGATTCGCAATCTTAGAACTATTGAGCTCATCATTAGAGGATTGCCCAAAAATTTGATTGCTAGTTTGCCTACTCTTAATTGTGCCTATACTATATGGAAATTTCTTGAGGAATGATTTCCCGATCATTCCTTGAAAACTTTGGATGAAATTCCCCATAAATCTATTGCCTTGAGTAAGATGAACTCTAGTGATCCTAGTTTTGGTAATTGTCTATTTGAACTTACCAATCTTAAGCATGCTAAAGGAGATGTTGGAATCATTAGTGATATCATATTCGAAGCTATAATAATTCATAAAAGTGACCACTTTGATGATCATTTATCTAATGAATTACCCTCTCTAGGAAATGATGAGTCACAAGATCATGATGAACATGGATACTATGATGATGATGATAGTGACTTCGATCTTGATGATGCAATGAGACATTTTGGTCTTATGGAAAATCTTCAGGGATATGAATCAGGAGGAAAGGAATGGGTTCTTGATAGTGGATGTACTGATCATATGACCGGAGATGAAGAGATGTTTCGTGAGCTTGCTGAAAATGACGGCCCTCGAAAATATGTCACATTTGGTGATAATTCAAAGGGTAAAGTGGTTGGCTTGGTAAGGTGGCCATCTCACATGATAGTTCCATTCAAAATGTCATGCTCGTTGAATCTCTCGGCTACAACTTACTTTCAGTATCTAGACTTGCTGATTTCGGTTTGAATGTCCTATTTACTGAGGTAGATTGCCAAGTATTTCGTCGAGACAATCATAAAATGGTCTTTACCGGTATGCGTAGAGGTGATCTTTACATTGTCGATTTCTCTAAAAAGGCACAACCTAAAACTTGCTTTGTTGCTAAATCCTCAAAAGGTTGGTTGTGGCATAGACGACTAGGTCACGTTGGCATGAGAAACCTTGACAAGCTTATTAAAGGAAATCATATCCTTGGAGTTAACGATGTCATATTTGATAAGGATAGACTTTGCAGTGCTTGTCAAGCAGGTAAACAGGTTGGAGGAAGACATCCCGTGAAGAACATCATGACCACAAGGAGGCCACTCGAGCTACTTCATATGGATCTTTTTGGTCCCAACGCCTACAAGAGTCTCGGTGGAAATTCTTTTGGTCTAGTTATAGTTGATGATTTTTCAAGATTTACGTGGGTGTTCTTTCTTAATGACAAGTCGCAGGTCCAGAAGATCTTCAGAAACTTCGCTAGGAAGGCCCAAAATCAGTTTGACGTGAAGATCAAGAAGGTTCGGAGTGACAACGGAACGGAGTTCAAGAACGCAAATGTGGACACCTTTCTTGACGAAGAAGGGATTTCACACGAGTTCTCGGCTACGTACACACCTCAACAAAATGGAGTTGTTGAGAGGAAGAACCGGACGCTCATCGAAATGGCAAGAACGATGCTTGATGAATACAAGACGCCGAAGCACTTTTGGGCAGAAGCGGTTGAGACAGCTTGTCACGCAACAAATCGCTTATATCTTCACAAGCTACTCGGCAAGACGGCATACGAGCTTCTCACCGGTAACAAACCCCAAGTTGGATACTTTCGAGTATTCGGCTCAAAGTGCTACATTCTTGATAAGCATCATCGTTCAAAGTTTGCTCCTAAATCTCATGAAGGTTTTCTACTTGGTTATGGCTCAAACTCTCACACTTACCGTGTCTACAACAATTTCACCCGAAAGGTTGAAGAGACGGTAGATGTGAAGTTTGATGAATCTAATGGCTCGCAAGTAGAGCAATTGCCAATTGATGTAGGAGACAAAGACCCTTCAGAAGCAATCCAAGACTTGTCCATTGGCAAAATTCGTCCAACGGAGGTGAAGGAGAGTACTTCATCCGTCCAAGTGGAAGCTTCTACTTCACGACAAGGTGAACCAAGAATCGACACGGAAGCATCCACAAGTGGGACACACCAAGATGAAGAAGACAAGGAAATGCATCAAGACGAACATCAACAACCTCTTTCTCCACCACGACAAGAGAACGACGACGTCAACAATGAAGAAGGCCAAGAAGAAGAACAAGATGAAGAAGATGTTCAACGAAGACCCAAGCAAAAGCTCTCACGAGTTCGAGCAAGAATTGCCAAAGATCATCCCGTCGAGCAAATCCTCAATGATATACAAACCGGGAGAATCACTCGCTCAAAAACTCGTTTAGCTAACTTTTGTGAAAACTATTCATTCATCTCTAGCATTGAACCTATGAAGGTTGAAGAAGCATTGGAAGATCCGGATTGGATAAACGCTATGCATGAAGAGCTACACAATTTTGAGAGAAACCAAGTTTGGACATTGGTTGAGAAGCCCGACAACAACCACAACATCATTGGTACCAAATGGGTGTTTCGCAACAAGCAAGATGAAGATGGACAAGTGGTTCGCAACAAAGCACGTCTCGTCGCCCAAGGGTACACACAAGTCGAAGGTATGGACTATGGTGAGACATATGCTCCCGTTGCTAGACTTGAGTCCATTCGCATCTTACTTGCCTATGCTAATCACCATAATATCACCTTGTACCAAATGGACATTAAAAGTGCTTTTCTAAATGGTGAAATAGAGGAGGAAGTTTATGTCAAACAACCTCCCGGCTTTATCAATCCTAAGAAACCAAATCATGTTTACAAACTTCACAAAGCTCTTTATGGTCTTAAACAAGCTCCTAGAGCATGGTATAAATGCTTGACCAAGTTCCTTATTACAAGTGGTTTTGAAATTGGTAAAATTGATTCTACTCTTTTTACTAAAAGGGTTAATGGAGAACTATTTGTATGCCAAATTTATGTCGATGATATCATATTTGGTTCAACTAACCCTCTCTTTAGTGAAAAGTTTGGAAAGCTAATGTCAGAGAAGTTTGAGATGTCTATGATGAGTGAACTCAAATTCTTTCTCGGTTTGCAAATCAAGCAAACTAAGGAAGGTACATTTGTCTCTCAAACGAAGTACACCAAGGACTTATTCAAGAAGTTCAATATGCAAGAATGCAAAGGTATGTCTACACCCATGCCTACTAGTGGACATAATGATTTGACCAAAGATGGTGAACCGGTTGATCAAAAGGTTTATCGCTCTATGATTGGTTCATTGTTATACCTATGTGCTTCACGTCCCGATATTATGCTAAGTGTGTGCATGTGTGCACGATATCAAGCTGCTCCTAAAGAATGTCATCTTAAGGCTGTGAAAAGGATAGTGAGATATTTAATCCATACACCAAATTTTGGCATTTGGTATCCTAAGAGGTCTTCTTTTGATCTTGTTGGCTATTCCGACTCGGATTATGCCGGAGACAAGGTTGATAGAAAGTCCACTTCGGGTACTTGTCAATTTCTTGGTAGATCTCTTGTGTCTTGGTCTTCCAAGAAACAAAACTTGGTATCCTTATCCACCGCCGAAGCGGAATACATTGCCGCTGGTTCATGTTGTGCTCAATTACTTTGGATGACCCAAACTCTTAAAGATTATGGGATCTATGTGAAACATGTTCCACTACTTTGTGACAATGAAAGTGCTATCAAAATTGGTCATAATCCTGTACAACATTCTCGAACTAAGCATATTGAAGTTCGTCATCATTTCATTCGAGATCATGTTGCTAAGGGTGACATTAATCTTAAGCACGTTCGCACCGATAAGCAATTAGCGGATATATTTACTAAACCACTTGATGAGAAAGTGTTTTGCAGGTTGAGAGGAGAATTGAACATCATTGATGCTTCGAACTTGGAGTAGAAACTCCATTGGATACATGCAAGACATGAGCTTATGACTAATCCATGATATATCTCTTATGATAACTATCTTATGTCTTGGATATATTTGCACCTTGCATGTTGTCTAACCCATGTAGGTGCTTGGTTGAATCTAATTCCATGAGATTGCGACTCACTCACATCTTGAGCAATCTCTACATCACCAAGACTCTACACAATGGTGGTTGAAGACAAGGAAGCACAAAACCATTCAAACATATCCTTTGACAAATTCTATGTTGAGCTTCATGATTGTCATTTTTGGATACACAAGTGCTCTTCCTTGCAAGAACTAACCCATGTAGGTAGATGAACTCAAACTCCAAGTGGTGCTCCCAACTCTTGATGAGCTACATCAACCTTGAGCACCCACACAAGTTCAACTACATGAGCAAGAACCACACCACCACCCAAGGTATGTTATTCCATCTTAGAGAAGCTTTACTCCAAGACATGAGTCAAAGCAACTCAACAAGATGTGAATACATCAAGATGCTTAAACGAAAAATGGTAACCCCATTTTGAGCTTAAACGATGAGTATGACCTATGATCAAGTGTTCTCACTTGACTCCTAAGTCAATATACTCTAACATAGGTGACTATGTCACCGCCCAACTCTAGATGAAGTTCTCTTGTGTTCTTTTCTGTGTTATTGCATTTGTCTCATGCATGTTTAGTTTCTTTCTCTTTTCAAAAAAAAAAACTTCATCTAGATCTTTCAGTTTCTTCTCTTTTCTCTTTGTTTTTGTTCTGCATTTTCTGCATTTAATTCCTTGCAAATCCTTCAGGTAATTCATTGCAAATCTTTGTGAGATCCTACATGTCTAGTGAGCTGAGGTGACAAGTGTTTTTCTCTGTGTGAACTCGGTTTCACCGACTTGTAATTTTCGGTCCAACCGAATCTTTTCGGTGCCACCGAAACATACCACTCGGTGCCACCGACTTCGCAACAGGAAAAACAGTTTGCCACTTGTTCTATATTTCTTCTGATCCAGCTCTACTCAATGAATCTTGTCCTCTACAAGCATCACAGTTTTATCCATTGCTTTGTGCTGAGTCTCAAGGACCAAACCTATACGACGGATTCCAGAAAGCCCTTCTTGGAAATTGATGTCAAAGGGGGAGAGAGAGATCACATCAAAGCTTGTAGGAGAGAGAGATCACATCAAGGGAGAGAAAAAGTCTCAAGGACCAAACCTACAAGAGAGAAAGTATTAAGGGGGAGAGAGAGACTTCCAGGGGGAGAGAATACTCAAGGATCCCAGATGCTTGATGTTCAAGAGGAGAGATGTCACATGCCTTTTTGGGGGAAAGACATGTATTTGCATTAAGTTCTATCATTTGTATCTTTCAGCTCTGATTTTCTGTTCCCTATCTTCTCCCAATATCCCATGTAAGATTCAGGGGGAGCAAGACACCTAAGGGAAAGAAATCAGTCAAATTCATTGCATATCTTTATTCTTGGGGACATGTTGAATCCAATGTGGTACCTTGTACTCACTCTCTACATGTCATCCCAGTCTTGGTATTCTTGTGGTTTCTTTTGTTTGCTCTGGCTAGTGGATGTACCTGTGTTATCTAACTTTGTTTGTGCAGGTTCATTCCATCCTAAGCCAACTCAAGACCACAAGGTAAGTATATGCATCAAAATCATGAGTATGAGGAGTTCTTGCTTATGTACATACTGTTTGCAAGAAGGACTCATGAGCATGAAGGTATTTTCCTTGATAATCTTTTGCTCTGATGCATATGGCCAAGATACATGTAACACATTGCCTACTCTGTCATGGTTATGCTCTCACATGCCTCTATATTTCATATTTACATGAGTGCATACATGTAGGGGGAGCCTATGCTTGTTACATGTCCTTCCAAAGCTTTACTTGCTGTTCTTTATATCTTTATCTAAAGCTTTGATGTATGTTGCCATCAATTACCAAAAAGGGGGAGATTGAAAGCACAAGTGCTCCCTAGGTGGTTTTGATAATTGATGACAACATATCTCTTGTTGGACTAACATTTCTATCTAGCATGTTTCAGATAAGTTCAACAATGGAGTGGCATGGACTAAAGGTTGTGGGAACTCCTTCAAGATGCTAAGGACAAAGGATTGGCTAAAGCTTCAAGCTCAAGACTCTTCATTTTACATTTTAGTGATCCAAGATCACATTGAGTCCATAGGAAAAGCCAATACTATCAAGGAGGGATGAGGTGTTGCTTAATGAGCCTCTTGCTTCATGTGCTTAATGATATGCTCCAAAATCCTCAGCTACTTTCCCACTTCCACATATGACCTAAACCCAAAGCCAAACTCGGACCTACCGATTCTTTCTATCCGGCGCCACCGAGTTTCACTTGTCATAAGCCACTGCCAAACCCTAGCAATTCGGTTCTACCGATAGGGATCTCGGTCTCACCGAGATGGGATTGCAAACTCTCTATTTCCCTTTCGTAACTTTTCGGTCTCACCGAAAAAGTGAATCGGTCCCACCGAAATTGCAATGTAAATTCAGTGTTTGCTTTTTGTAACTTTTCGGTCTCACCGAAAGAGCAAATCGGTCCCACCAAGTTTGCCTGACCAACTCTCTGGTTAGCTAATTACCAAAATCGGTCTCACCGAGTTTGTGTAATCGGTCTCACCGAGATTACGTTATGCCCAAACCCTAACCATATCGGTCCTACCGAGTTGCATGTCAGTCCCACCGAAAATCTCTAACGGTCACTAGGTTTACCTTTTCGGTCCGACCGAGTTTGTTGATTCGGTCCCACCGAGATTGGAAAACTGTGTGTAACGGTTGGATTTTGTGTGAAGGCTATATATACCCCTCCACCTCCTCTTCATTCATGGAGAGAGCCATCAGACTAAGCCTACACTTCCAGCATCCTATTTCTGAGAGAGAACCACCTACTCATGTGTTGAGATCAAGATATTCCATTCCTACCATATGAATCTTGATCTCTAGCCTTCCCCAAGTTGCTTTCCACTCAAATCTTCTTTCCACCAGATCCAAATCCTATGAGAGAGAGTTGAGTGTTGGGGAGACTATCATTTGAAGCACAAGAGCAAGGAGTTCATTACCTACACACCATTTGTTACTTCTTGGAGAGTGGTGTCTCCTAGATTGGCTAGGTGTTACTTGGGAGCCTCCGACAAGATTGTGGAGTTGAACCAAGGAGTTTGTAAGGGCAAGGAGATCGCCTACTTCGTGAAGATCTACCGCTAGTGAGGCAAGTCCTTCGTGGGCGATGGCCATGGTGGGATAGACAAGGTTGCTACTTCGTGGACCCTTTGTGGGTGGTTGCTTCTTCGTGGACCCTTCGTGGGTGGAGCCCTCCGTGGACTCACGCAACCGTTACCCTTTGTGGGTGGAGCCCTCCGTGGACTCGCGCAACCATTACCCTTCGTGGGTTGAAGTCTCCATCAACGTGGATGTAGGATAGCACCACCTATCCGAACCACGGGAAAAACATCCGTGTCTCCAATTGCGTTTGAATTCTCCAAACACTTCCCCTTACATTCTTGCAAGTTGCATGCTTTACATTCCGCTGCTCATATACTCCTTGCATGCTTGCTTGATATGTATTGTGTATGTTGAAATTGTGCCTAAAACTCCACTCAAACCAAAGAGGCCTAAAAATTGCAACTTTAGCACTAAGTGTCTAATCACCCCCCCCCCCTCTAGACACATCTACTTCTAGATCCTACAGCCCACCGTGGGCCCATGAGGCAGAGGGCGCGCCCAGGGGGTAGGGCGCGCCCTCCACCCTCATGGGCAGGTGGTTGACCCCCCTGTTGTGTTCTCAGTGCCAAATATTCTCAAATATTCTAGAAAAAATCATATTTAAATTTCAGGGCATTTGGAGAACTTTTATTTTCGAGGTATTTTTATATTGCATGGATAATCAGATAACAGACAAAAAATATTTGTTTTTTATTTTATTTAATATAAATAACAGAAAGTAAAAGTGGGGTACAGAAGGTTGTGCCTTCTAGCTTCATCCATCTCATGATCATCAAAAGGAATCCACTAACAAGGTTGACCAAGTCTTGTTAACGAACTCATTCCGAATAACATGGAACCAGAGAAATTTCGAATAACACTATGTTACCTCAAAGGGGATATGCACATCCCCAATAATAAAAATATCATATTTCTTCTTGACAGTAGAAAGAGGAAATTCAAAACCTCCAAATATAATTGATGGATTTTTTTCCAATAGAGTTGATACTATGAACTTGAGGTTGTTTCCTCGAAAAGTGTACCGTATGCTCATTACCATTAACATGAAAAGTGACATTGCCTTTACTGCAATCAATAACAGCCCCTGCAGTATTCAAAAAGGGTCTTTCAAGAATAATAGACATACTATCATCCTCGGGAATATCAAGAATAACAAAGTCCGTTAAAATAGTAACGTTTGCAACTACAACAGGCACATCCTCACAAATACCGACAGGTATAGCAGTTGATTTATCAGCCATTTGCAAAGATATTTCGGTAGGTGTCAACTTATTCAAATCAAGTCCACGATATAAAGAAAGAGTCATAACACTAACACCGGCTCCAAGATCACATAAAGCAGTTTTAACATAGTTTCTTTTAATGGAGCATGGTATAGTTGGTACACCGGGATCTCCAAGTTTCTTTGGTATTCCACCCTTCATAAAAGTATAATTAGCAAGCATGGTGGAAATTTTAGCTTCCGGTATCTTTCTTTTATTTGTAATTATATCTTTCATGTACTTAGCATAATGATTGGTTTTGAGCATATCAGTTAACCGCATACGCAAAAAGATAGGTCTAATCATTTCAGCAAAGCGCTCAAAATCCTCATCATCCTTTTTCTTGGATGGTTTGGGAGGAAAAGGCATGGGTTTCTGAACCCAAGGCTCTCTTTCCTTTCCGTGCTTCCTAGCAACAAAGTCTTTCTTATCATAACGTTGATTCTTTGATCGTGGGTTATCAAGATCAACAACAGGTTCAATTTCTATATCATTATCATTACTAGGTTGAGCATCATCATGAACATTATCAGTAACATTATCACTAGTTTCAGGTTCATTACCAGATTGAGTTTTAGCATCAGAAATAGAAATATCATTTGGATTCTCAGGTGTCTCAGTAATAGGTTCACTAGAAGCATGCAAAGTCCTATCATTTTTCTTTTTCTTCTTTTTAGAAGAACTAGGTACATCTATATTATTTCTCTGAGAATCTTGCTCAATTCTCTTAGGGTGGCCTTCAGGATACAAAGGTTCCCGAGTCATTCTACCAGTTCTAGTAGCCACTCTAATAGCATTATCATTATCTTTACTATTCAATTCATTGAGCAAATCATTTTGATCTTTAAGTACTTGTTCTACTTGAGTGGTAACCATAGAAGCATGTTTACTAATAAGTTTAAGTTCACCTTTGACATTAGCCATATAATCACCCAAGTGTTTAAGCATATTTGAATTGTATTTCAATTGTCTACCAAAATAAGCATTAAAGTCTTCTTGCTTAGCCATAAATTTATTAAACTCATCTAAGCATGGGCTAGCAAATTTAGTAAATGGGATTTCAGCTTTATCATAACTGAAGAGAGAATTTACCTTTACTACCTGTGTCGGGTTATCAAGACCATGAGTTTCTTCAATAGGAGAAGGATTTGGATTATATGATTCTTCAACAGGCGGTAAATTAAGACCACGTATTTTTTTTGAATATTTACTGTAGAGCAAAGCTCCATAGCCCTTTATTGAATAAAGAAGTAGCAACTGTACAAGCTAGAGAAGAAAGCAAGAAATAAAAGGAAGAAAAAACAGAATCTAACTACCTACCTACCTATAGCTAAGTGAGGGAGTTAATCCAAGCATACAACTTGTCTCTAATATTTACTCTCATTCTATGAGCTAGAAGAGTAAGATCATGTACAAAATTACATCTCCAAGCAGCAAAAGTTGCATTTTCTCCTCTAAAAGTCCTGCCATTCCTGAGGATCCATATATTCCAAGCTGAAGTGAGCATAACTTCAAAGAAGAAGGGATGCTTAAACCTTGATCTTGCATGCTGAATACATTGCTGAATTTCAGAGCCCATGGACCAGTCAATGGAAACATAATTCCATACTCTGCGAGTGAAGTTAGAGTTAAAAAACAAGTGCAACCTATCCTCATAGACTAGCTCATTGCAGATAACACAGAGATTGTCATCCATAGGTGATCTCCAGTGCCTACGAATTAATAAGTCCTTGGTATTGAGTCTATCAAAAAACAACAACCAACCAAAGACTTTGATCTTCATGGTGCACTTGCTATCCCACAACCACTTACATGGCAATATGATTGGCAAATGAGAATGCATAAGAGTGTAAAAACTCTTGGCGGAATATTCACCAGATTTTCCACGCCATAGCCAAACATCTGGCAGAGTGATGTCTCTATGTAAGTCCAGTATCCAAGCTTCCAAAACTTGCAGCTCCAGAGTAGCCTCATGTGACAAAGGCAAGAAGAACATTGAGTATAGGTCCTGAGAGATGAGGAATTCATTCACAAAGAGTTTGTCATTAATAACAAAGGAGAAAAGCCTAGGTAACCTCCAACATAGAGGTCTTGAAGAGCCACCAATTACCCAAGCATCAGACCAGAAAAGGGCAGAGTCTCCCCTGTTGATGTGAACTGTTGAGATTGCAGTATATGCATCAGAGAGCTTGAGTATATCCCTCCACCAAAATGACCCAACTGGGACTGTAGCATGTGGAACTCCATCATCATAGTAGCTATTCCAGATTAAAGTAACCCATGGATGTCTGCCTTATTGAAGAATTTGTGAAGATGCTTCAGTAGGAGGCCCTTATTTTGGAGATGCAAGTTAATCACTCCAAGTCCTCCTTTGTCCTTAGGCCTACAGACCAGATCCCATGCAGCCAGAGATTGCTTTGGTGCATCACTATTTCCTCTCCACAAACACTGCCTGAAGATCCTGTCAAGTTGCTTAATGATACCAGTTGGGAGCTGTAGACTGCAGAGGAAATATATGGGCATGGAAGTCAAAACTGAGGTTAATAGTTGCAACCTAGAGCCTTGGTTTAGCATGGAGGAACTAGCTGTCAGTCTCCTCTCCAAGGCATCAACTAAAGGCATAAAATCCACAATTCTGGGCCTAGTAGTACCAAGTGGCAGACCCAGATAAGTAAACGGCAGTTGTCCAAGTTTACATCCAAGCAAGCCAGCTAGCCTGGCAGCTTCCACATCATCAATATTTAAAGGAATCATGGAGGACTTTGCAAAGTTAACTCAAAGCCCAGTGGACTGTTGAAAAGTTAACAACATATTTTTGAGAGCCACCAACTCCTCATCTTTGGCAGTCAAAAAGATGACAGTGTCATCAGCATACTGGATTATAGGGAAATCCTGGTCACGTGAAGGAATTGGGAGAGTTAGGGTTTCATGCGAGAACATCTGGTTGACCACTGACTACAGGAGATCGGCAGCAATTACAAATAGCAGAGGTGACACAGGATCACCCTGTCTGACACCACACTTGCACTGAAACTGCTTGCCTGGTATGCCATTAAGAAAAACAGAGGAAGATCCTATAGATAGAATTTCTTTGACCCAGCTTATCCATTTGTCATCGAACCCCTTGTGTTTAAGCATCTGCAACACAACCTCATGCTCCACAGTGTCAAATGCTTTTGCAAAGTCTAACTTGAGAATTATGATGGGTCTCTTTGACTGTTTGCACTGGTGGATGTATTCAAAGGCCCAAGCTAAGCAGTCCTGGATTGATCTACTCTTCAAGAACCCATATTGATTTTTATGGATACAACGAAGGATCACTTTTTGCAGCCTGTTTGCTAACAGCTTAGTAAGAAATTTCAAGCAAGTGTTAGTCAAAGAAATAGGCCGAAAATCGTTTGGCCCCTCAGGAGAGAGCATCTTGAGTATGAGAGTAATGAGAGAGCCATTAATATTATCAAGAGATAATTTTCCTTCATAGAAGTCCTTGATAAGACGTCGAAAATCCTGCTCAATTATCAGCCAGCAGCGTTTAACAAACAGGCCATTGAATCCATCTGGGCCAGGTGCTCTATCAGGGGGCAACTCTTTCAGAACCTTCCTTATTTCATCATCAGAGAAAGGTTGAGACAGTTCCTCCAGACCCTGGATGGGCTGGATGAGATTTGCTAGGTCAAAGCCCATAGATATCCCTTGGGCCTGGCCCATTCAATTTTTGAAAGAAGCCCACAGGATTCCCGCCATTTGTTCATGGTCCAAAACCGGATCAACCATTCCCGCAGTTTTCAAGCTGGCTATAGAGTTCCTTCGCATGCGTTCCGATGCCATAGCATGGAAGAATTTCGAATTCTCTTCACCCACCTTAATGTATCTGATGGTGCACCTCTGTTTCCAATAGATATAATGAAGCTTCAACAAACGCTCATAATGCAGCTTGACTATTTTCCTGAAATTAAACTCCATTCTAAACAGAGGTCTAACCTCCTCCAACTAATCAAAAAAAGATGATAACCTTGTTGCAGTCCATCGTGAGCTTCTTGAGGTAAGATAGTTTCTTACTCCAAGCTCTCAAATCCGATCTCAGCCGTTTAAATTTCCTAGTTAACACGGCCGAAGCTTCAGCAAAAACCGGAGCCTCCCAAGAATTACGCACGCGGTCCATGAAGCCTGGCATGTCCACCCAAAAGTTTTCGAATCTAAAAACCTTGGACTTAGGAATATTTGTGTCAATGGACACGACACAAGGCACGTGATCCGACGCAGTTTTGGCTAACAGAAAGACCACCGTGTTAGGATAATGGGAAATCCAATCCGAGGTGGTAAAGAACCAGTCAAGCTGCTCAAAAAGGGGTGTTTGCCGCATGTTGGACCAGGTGAAACTCCTCCCCTTAATTGGCAATTCCAAAAGACCAAGATGTCCTATTACCTCATTAAAGAGAAAAATAGCATTTATATCACCTCCAGGTTGGTTTCTGTTGTCCAAAGAGCGAATGAAGTTAAAATCCCCGAGTAGCAACCAGTGTTCATCAGAAGGGATAGAGAGGTGATATAGCCAGCTGACAAAATCATCTCGAGGTTGGCCCTCGCAAGGCTCATATACTGAAACCATTGTCCATTTTTTAGAGCTATGAACAGACTTCAAAGAAACAACCACACTGTACCGTTGTATTTCAAGCAGTTGGCCTTCAAAAACTGAGAAGTTCCAAATGATCAGAATACCACCCGAAGCACCCACCGAGGGAGAAAAGGCAAACTGATCAAAGCGTCGAGGGTAGAAAGACCTAATCATGTGGATATCGAAGGTATCACATTTAGTCTCTTGCAAACAAATAATGGAGCAGCGACTCCCTTCAATTTTGGCTCGCACATCACGCTGCCTAGCCGATGAATTCAAACTGTGCACATTCCAGCACAGGACCGACCAATTATGAAACGTTGTAGTCCCCATAGACAACCAAAATAAACTGAAAGTAACCAACTGTGCCGCTTACAGCACAGTACAAGTTTCAGCAAAGCTACTGACAGCAAGATCATAAAAGTTCAGAGGTTCAGGCATACAGAGCGGAAATAAAGCAAAGCAACAAAAGACCCAACAGATCGGACGCCCCAGAGCTGCATAGTAAAGTTCACTCATCATTGGAACTATCGGGTTGTGGATTAGGTTTAGGAGAAGCCATAAGCTTTTCCACCGTCAAGTCTTCCGGAGCGATGCCAAGGGCCTCGCCGACCGCCTGCAAGGTAGAGATAGGTGTTGGTGGCGGCAAAGTGTTGTCCTGACACGGGGCAGAGTCAAACTTTAGCTTCTTGGCCTTGGGGCATCGTAGAGGTGTTGGCTTGATGGAGATTGGAGATGTTGGCTTCATGCCAGTTGTCTTAGCGCAGCTGCGAGTCATCTGTCTGACTGAAAAGTCTGGGCTCTCCTCAACCATTGTGACTGTACGCTTCAGACGAGGTTGCTGCGGCCTCTTCCCCAAAGGTGATGCTATGACAGAGGTAAACTGAAACTCATTCTGCATTTGTGGTTCAGAACTCTGCTCTGGCATATCTTGCGTATGTCCTGTAAGCTGTGAGTCCAGGCAGCGCATATCATCATTGAGCTCTTGGATTACCATAGAAGAGCGTTTGTTAACTGCAGACAACCATCGCTGCTCCAAGTCAGAGTCAAACTTGATAGGCATCGGCGGCAAACAGATTCGGGGAGCGAACATGGAACATTGCAGATTGCAAACTCAGGCAGCAGAGACTTGAAGGAGCATTCCCATATCATAGACGGTGGGAGGACGGGTCCATAGAAGATACGGACAATCCCCAAGTTAATCAGGTCCAAGGGACCAACTGGGTGAATATTTAACATAGGCTGTTGCACCTCTGTGATGTCATCGTCACCATCCGAGTCCAAAGAGGGGTTCAGAATCATGGAGTTCTGATCCTGTGCGATTGGGTCTTACACAAGAGCAGGTTCTGCCTGCTGAGCCGGTTCTTCCCAAGGCCACCAACCAGCATCATTGTTCATGTTCTGCGCCCAAGCATTAGCAGCCTCATGGTGCCCTTGATCGTGTCCAGGGGGCACAGCATTCCATCCCAGGGCAGGGTAAGGAGGCATTGCCCAGAAAGGCTGTGGTGGAGGATTTGCCCCTGGCATAGGATGTGGATTGCCATCCAAGGGCATGGGATCCTCATCTGCAGGTATCATAGCTTCTGCAAAGTCTCCATCGAGAATATAACAGCCCGCTGTCCAAGAAACAACTGTCCCTCCCCAATTAGCAAGCTCATGAAACATAACTGAACGCGGAACCAGAGCGTTATCAGGAAAAGAGGCTCGAACTAGAGACCTGACCTTGCGCGTGTCCGTACTGTTCCAATAATGGAATTGACCAAAAGAACTAACCATATCTGCAATGCACTGTGTGTTGCGATAGTCCAGAGGGATTCCAATAAACATTAACCACCCTTGTCGATGACCATGCAGAGCTCTGAAGCCCTCCCCTTGATTATGCGGTATGAATCTAACAAAGAACTCATTACCCTCCTCATCCAGACCCAGAGGAAATGGTGGATGCATCATAAAAGAAGCACGGACTACAGGGTCTGACATCTCAAATAATCCAACACCTTGAAACCATGTTTGAGCAGATAGAACGGGGATGTGCATAGTCTGTACTAGGAAGTTGAGCACTTGCTGTCGACGGACGCCGACGAGCTCAGGCGGTGGAAAAGGCTCAACGATGGCCACCATAAACTGCCCGTGCACTCGGGGTGGAGGGGTCGCCAGAGTGTAGAAGGTGCACGGCAGGCGATCAGCGCCACCATCCACAATGTCGAAGCTGGTGGGGATGAACCGAAACGGATCAATCTCATAGACCGCCACTGGGGGCGGCGGGTGGAGATCCGAGCGTGAAGAAGCTTGGGGGTTTGGCAATGGCTGCGTCAAAGGGGAGGACGGCGGCAATGGGGATGCAGGGTCTAGGGTTTTCTGCTCGGGAGTTGTTTGGTCTTGGGAAATCGAAGAGGCAAAAGAAGCAGAGTTTTCCTTGTTTGCTCGACTTCCAAAACCGGGCGATGGGACTTTAGGCACCCAGAGGGATGTGTCAGGAGGTTGGATGGTGCAATCTTTTTTAATGTGACCGGACCGAAAACAATTTCTACAATGCACTGGATTAATGCAGGTCTCTGACAGATGGTGCATACCCAAACAATTCTGACAGTCCCAGTAGCTAGCAGCAATATTCTCAATCATCTCGTCAAAACTTTGTAAATCACTGACTATTTCTTTTGGGGAGGGTAACCGAATCGCCGGCGAAGGTGGGCTGCCTCCCTCATCATCAGAGAGACATATGGGCTCAGCGTAAGAGCCCAAGGCTGTATCAGGGCCCAGAACCAGAGGTGGGCCGGAGCATGCACCAGTGCTCAAGGCCACATCTGCAGCTGATGGAGATGAATCTAAAATTTCCGTTGCAGGGAACAACAATCTTCCAGAAAATCCGGAGGCGTTGCATGCATGAGATACACCCTGCGGAGAAGGCAGTAACGAACCAAATTGAATCAAGGGGGTCGCCGCCGGTGAAGATGCCGGCACCTGAGATGGAGAAACCTCCCGTTTAGAGACTTCATACCCTGCCTCCCGGATGGTGGCCACCTCCGTAGCCGTTAGCCCATAATTATAACCCTTCCGGACGGGGTATTTCATGAACATGGCAAACTTGACATGATTATGAGAGATCGAACCAGAGGAACGAGAACGTAGAGAAGACTTAGTCGGAGCATTTTGCATTGCCTCCAGACCAAGGCGTGCTCTCCTCTTGGAAGGACTAACTAACGTCCACTCTTGGTTGCATTCTGATTGCCAAAACCTAAACTCCTTTTCCCAATCAGGACCACCATGGCCCCGAAGATGAAAGAAGCATTTGAATTGGGGACAAACAAAACTTCTCTGATGCAAGATGAAGAACCCTACATCTTTGCATGACACATTGAACGAAAAAACACCAATATTAAGATAAGATACCTTAAGCTGAGAACAATAGCCGCCAATAGTAGATTCAAGTGCAAGACCAACATTGTCCACATCCAAACGGAATGAATGCCTTGCAAACGAGACCACCATGGTAAAGTGGCCCGTATCCTTCATGGGGTGCATCGATCTATGGAAGGTGCGGTGGATCTCTTGAGACAACTTCATCCCCGGGGAAAAGTCCAACCCCAGAGAGAGCGCAGCATGGACCGCCATGAGGAAGAGAATAACCAGGAGGCACGGTGAGAGACGCCAGAGAAGATGAGCCGATCAGATGGCAATTCCCACGGTGGGATGTGGAGATCGCCGGAGGTGGTGGGTGGCTAGGGTTAAGGGGGCGGCGGGGTGGTGGGAGACATCTAAGACCATGTATTTCTTCAATAGGAGGTAAATTCTTAACATCTTCACCTTTAATACCCTTTTCTTTCATAGATTTCTTTGCCTCTTGCATATCTCTGAGAAATAGAATACCCCTCTTCTTTGGAGTTGGTTTAGGAATAGGCTCAGGAATTGGCTCCGGAGGTGTCCAATTATTTTCATTTACCAACATATTATTCAATAGAATTTCAGCTTCATCGGGTGTTCTTTCCCTGAAAACAGAACCAGCACAACTATCCACATAATCTTTGGAGGCATCGGTTAGTCCATTATAAAATATATCAAGTATTTCATTTTTCTTAAGAGGATGATCAAGAATATCATTAAGTAATTGGGGAAGCCTCCCCCAAGCTTGTGGGAGACTCTCTACTTCAATTTGCACAAAATTATATATATCCCTTAAAGCAGCTTGTTTCTTATGAGCAGGGAAATATTTAGCAGAGAAGTAATAAATCATATCTTGGGGACTACGCACACAACCAGGATCAAGAGAATTAAACCATATCTTAGCATGACCCTTTAATGAGAACGGAAATATTTTAAGGATGTAAAAGTAACGAGTTCTCTCACCTTTAGTGAACAGGGTGGCTATATCATTCAATTTAGTAAGATGTGCCACAACAGTTTCAGATTCATAACCATGAAAAGGATCAAATTCAACCAAAGTAATTATATCAGGATCAACAGAGAATTCATAATCCTTATCAGTAACAAAGATAGGTGAAGTAGCAAAAGCAGGGTTAGGTTTCATTCTAGCATTTAGAGATTGCTTACTCCATTTAGCTAGTAGCCTTTTGAGTTCATTTCTATTTTTGCAAGCTAAAATAGCTAAAGAAGCTCCTTGATCAAAAACATAACCCTTAGGAATAACAAGTGATTCTTCATCATCACTTTCATCAGTATCATCAGATTCAATATTTTCAATCTCTCTAGCCCTAGCAAGTTGTTCATCAAGAAAATCACTAAGTGGCACAGTAGTATCAGGCATAGAGGTAGTTTCAGCATAAGTATCATGCATAGCAGAAGTGGCATCATCAATAACATGCGACATATCAGAACGAATAGCAGAAGCAAGTGTAGGTGTCGCAAGCTTACTCAAAACAGAAGGTGAATCAAGTGCAGAGCTAGATGGCAGTTCCTTACCTCCCCTCGTAGTTGAGGGATAGATCTTGGTTTTTGGATCTCTCAAGTTCTTCATAATGATAAGCAGATATATCCCAAGTGACTCAAAGAATAGAGCTATGCTCCCCGGCAACTGTGCCAGAAAATAGTCTTGATAACCCACAAGTATAGGGGATCGCAACAGTTTTTGAGGGTAGAGTATTCAACCCAAATTTATTGATTCGACACAAGGGGAGCCAAAGAATATTCTCAAGTATTAGCAGCTGAGTTGTCAATTCAACCACACCTGGAAACTTAGTATCTCCAGCAAAGTATTTAGTAGCAAAGTAATATGATAGTGGTGGTAATGGTAACAAAAAGTAACGGTAGTAAAAGCAATGTTTTTGGTATTTTGTAGTGATGATAGCAATAGCAACGGAAAAGTAAATAAGCAAAGAACAATATATGGAAAGCTCGTAGGCAATGGATCGGTGATGGAGAATTATGTCGGATGCGGTTCATCATGTAACAGTCATAACCTAGGGTGACACAGAACTAGGTCCAGTTCATTGATATAATGTAGGCATGTATTCCGAATATAGTCATACGTGCTTATGGAAAAGAACTTGCATGACATATTTTATCCCACCCTCCCGTGGCAGCGGGGTCCTTACGGAAACTAAGGGATATTAAGGCCTCCTTTTAATAGAGAACCAGAACAAAGCATTAACACATAGTGAATACATGAACTCCTCAAACTACGGTCATCACCGATAAGTATCCCGATTATTGTCACTTTGGGGTTAACGGATCATAACACATAATAGGTGACTATAGACTTGCAAGATAGGATCAAGAACACTCATATATTGATGAAAACATAATAGGTTCAGATCTGAAATCATGGCACTCGGGCCCTAGTGACAAGCATTAAGCATAGCAAAGTCATAGCAACATCAATCTCAGAACAAAGTGGATACTAGGGATCAAACCCTAACACAACTAACTCGATTACATGATAGATCCCATCCAACCCATCACCGTCTAGCAAGCCTACGATGGAATTACTCACGCACGACGGTGAGCATCATGAAATTGGTGATGGAGGATGGTTGATGATGACGATGGCGACGGATTCCCCTCTCCGGAGCCCCAAACGGACTCCAGATCAGCCCTCCCGAGAGGTTTTAGGGCTTGGCGGCGGCTCCGTATTGTAAAACGTGATGATTTCTTCTCTCTGATTTTTTTTCTCCTCGAAACACAATATATGGAGTTGGAGTTGGAGTCGGAGAGGCAACAGGGGGGCCACGAGGTAGGGGGCGTGCCCCCCACCCTCGTGGAGAGGTGGTGGGCCCCCTGGCCTTCATCTTTTGCAGGTATTTTTCATATTTTCTGAAAAGTTGCTCCGTGAAGTTTCAGGTCATTCCGAGAACGTTTGTTTCTGCACATAAATAACACCATGGTAATTCTGCTGAAAACAGCGTTAGTCCGGGTTAGTTCCATTCAAATCATGCAAGTTAGAGTCCAAAACAAGGGCAAAAGTGTTTGGAAAAGTAGATACGACGGAGACGTATCAATCATAAACCCACAATTCATCATATCTCGACAAACACACCGCAAAAGAAGATTACATCGAATAGATCTCCAAGAGAATCGAGGAGAACTTTGTATTGAGATCCAAAGAGAGAGAAGAAGCCATCTAATTAATAACTATGGAGCCGAAGGTCTGAAGTAAACTACTCACACATCACCGGAGAGGCCATGGAGTTGATGTAGAGGCCCTCCGTGATCAATGCCCCCTCTGGCGGAGCTCCGGAAAAGGCCCCAAGATGGGATCTCTTGGGTATAGAAGGTTGCGGCGGTGGAATTAGGTTTTCGTGGTGCTCCTGGATGTTTTCGGGCTACGTAGATATATATTGGAGGAAGAAATAGGTCGGTGGAGCAACGAGGGGGCCACGAGGGTGGAGGGCGCGCCCAGGGGGTAGACGTGCCCCCTGCCTCGTAGCCTCCTCAATTGTTTCTTGACATCTACTCCAAGTCCTCTGGATCACGTTTGTTGAGAAAATCACGTTCCCGAAGGTTTCATTCCATTTGGACTCCGTTTGATATTCCTTTTCTGCGAAACACTGAAATAGGCAAAAAAACAGCAATTTGGGATGGGCCTTCGGTTAATAGGTTAGTACCAAAAATAATATAAAAGTGTATAAATAAGCCCATTAAACATCCAAAACAGAATATATAATAGCATGGAACAATCAAAAATTATAGATACGTTGGAGACGTATCAGATCTCATCCGGGGCTCCGAACAAACTTTGGTCATCAAATCACATAACTCATAATACAAATCGTCATCGAACGTTAAGCGTGCGGACCCTACGGGTTTGATAACTATGTAGACATGACCAAGACACATCTCCGGTCAATAACCAATAGCAGAACCTAGATGCTCATATTGGCTCCTACATATTCTATGAAGATCTTTATCGGTCAAATCGCATAACAACATACATTGTTCCCTTTGTCATTGGTATGTTACTTGCCCGAGATTCGATCGTCGGTATCATCATACGTAGTTCAATCTTGTTACCGGCAAGTATCTTTTACTCGTTCTGTAATTCATCATCCCGTAACTAACTCATTATTCACATTGCTTGCAAGGCTTATAGTGATGTGCATTACCGAGAGGGCCTAGAGATACCTCTCTGATACACAGAGTGACAAATCCTAATATCGATCTATGCCAAGCCAAGAAACACCTTCGGAGACATGTGTAGAGCATCTTTATAATCACCCGGTTACGTTGTGACGTTTGATAGCACACAAGGTGTTCCTCCGGTATTCAGGAGTTGCATAATCTCATAGTCAGAGGAATATGTATAAGTCATGAATAAAGCAATAGCAATAAAACTTAACGATCATTATTCTAAGCTAACGGATGGGTCTTGTCCATCACATCATTCTCCAATGATGTGATCTCATTCATCAAATAACAACACACGTATATGGTCAGGAAACATAACCATCTTTGATCAATGAGCTAGTCAAGTAGAGGCATACTAGGGACACTCTGTTTTGTCTATGTATTTACACATGTACTAAGTTTTCGGTTAATACAATTCTAGCATGAATAATAAACATTTATCATGATATAAGGAAATATGAATAACAACTTTATTATTGCCTCAAGGGCATATTTCCTTCAAAGCATGCGGACCCTATGGGTTGGAGAACTACATAGACATGACCGAGACACTTCTCTGGTCAATAACCAACAGCGGAACCTGGATGCTCATATTGGTTCCCACATATTCTACAAAGATCTTTATTGGTCATACCGTAATGAGAACATACTTTATTCCCTTTGTCATCGGTATGTTACTTGCCCGAGATCCGATCGTTGGTATATTCATACCTAGTTAATTCTCGTTATCGGCAAGTCTCTTTACTCGTTCTGTAATGCATCATCCCGCAACTAACTCATTAGTCACATTGCTTGCAAGGCTTATTATGATGTGCATTACCGAGAGGGCCAGAGATACCTCTCTGATACTCGGAGTGACAAATCCTAATCTCGATCTATGCCAACCCAACAAACACCTTCGGAGATACCTGTAGAGCATCTTTATAATCACCCAGTTACGTTGTGACGTTTGATAGCACACAAGGCATTCCTCCGCTATCCCGGAGTTGCATAATCTCATAGTTAAAGTAATATGTATATGACATGAAGAAAGCTATAGAAATAAAACTGAACTACCATTATGCTAAGCTAATGGATGGGTCTTGTCCATCACATCATTCTCCTAATGATGTGATCATCAAATTACAACACATGTCTATGGTTAGGAAACTTAACCATCTTTGATTAATGAGCTAGTCTAGTATAGGGTTACTAGGGACACGGTGTTTTGTCTATGTATCCACACATGTATCAAGTTTCCGGTTAATATAATTCTAGCATGAATAATAAGCATTTATCATGATATAAGGAAATAAAAAATAACAACTTTAATATTGCCTCTAGGGCGTATTTTCTTCAGGCGGGAGCATGGCGCATCTCTAAAAAATCGGCGGGACAATTTCACATCACCGCCCGGCACCCACCGATTCGGTCGCCCTATATAGCCAAGGTGACCGCCGCGAAAAAACTCCCGCCACCATTTCCCCCATCTCGAGCTTTCCCTCTGGTGCGGATCCATTTCGTCGACGAGGTAAGCAGCGCAACTACCCCGGCGACCGGTTGACTGCAGCGATGGATCGACTGCTCCTCTTCTCCGACGTGCCAGGAACCTCCTCTGTGGCTCCTATGATGGCGTATGTAAGTTCAATCACCCACTCTTCCCTACTAGTTATAGCTAGATATGTCCATGTGGTAGGGTTAGATCTTTCGATCTGTGTGACTGTGATGTTGTAGTAGTTAGTTGTGATGGATTTGAAGCATGCTAGGGGGTATTTCCATGTCGGCAAGGATTGATATCTAGTAGTCATGGATGGATTGGTAGTATGCTTAGATGTGTGGTCATCGATGTGCCCATGATTACTGTTCTGTTCTGTTGTGTTGAGCTGTTGTATGCTTTGATGGATTTGGTAGTGTTGTCTTGAACTAGGTCATCCATGTGTGCATGTGTTACTGCTAGTTCAATATGTCCATGTTTACTAGTGGTTCCTACTATCGATGTGTAGTGTGTTATGGTGTTGATGACGCTTACGTTTGTAGGAGATGAGCATGCAAGAGTTTAGTCAGGCCATCGTGATGTCCGAGAGCCAATTCCCGGCGTCCTACATCAAGGACTCCCAGCCTACCATCGACCAAATGCCTCCTGATTTAGATGTTTTCGAGGTGTCGCCTACGGTTCCTCCATTTGTGTTGGCTCAGCCCAATTAATGATGTAGCTCATGATGCTGCACAAAAGGCTACCAAAAAGGAGAAGGAGGATGGCAGGGAAAACAACATGAAATGGCAGTCGTTTCTCTCCACTTTCGGGCTTAACAAGATGTGTGAGATCATAACTAGTGGGGGAGGACTGACAAGGGCTTCAAGGAGGTGGACTTGAACGCTATGGCAAAGTAAGTGTTCGAGTTTTGTGGATAGGAGGTCACCTCAACCCAGGTCTACAACCACCTTAGAAAGTGAAGAGGGAGGTGGATCACCGCGTCCAAGGTCAGAGACCTGAGCGGTGCTTCATGGGATGAGGACATCTGCTCGATCCTTTTGGAGGCAAAGCACTACCAAGGTCACATCACGGTTAGCTCACAAACCATGTCATTCTGAATAACGAGATGTTTAAACCTATGAACCATTGCCATACTAACTAACCATTCTACCCTGTTTCTTTCCCAGGGTCACCCAAGGACGCAGAGTTCCTCAACACACCTATCCAGAACTACCACAAGATGCAGCAGATCTTCTCCTTCGGGCTGGCAACCGGCAAGCATGTGCTACTTGTGAGCTGTGTTGGGATTTCATTGAAGAGGAGAAGATGATGCAGTACAGTAGAGATAAACATTTCCCTCGGTTAAGAACCAAGGTTATCAATCCAGTAGGAGAACCACACAGAACTTCGTGAACAACACATGCACACACAAAAGCAAATACTTGCACCCAACACAAACAAGAGGGTTGTCAATCCCTTTGGCAGTTACTTGCGAGCATTAAATCTTGTAGTGGTAGATAATAAAGTAAATTGCAAAACAAAATAAAAGAAAAATAAAATTGCAGCAAGGTATTTTTGTGTTTTTATATATGTTAAAAGTAGACCCGGGGGCCATAGTTTTCACTAGAGGCTTCACTCTCGAGCACATAGCATACGGTGGGTAATTTTTTTACTGTTGGACAATTGATAGAAAAGCGCATAGTTATGACGATATTCAAGGCAATGATCATGTATATAGGCATCACGTCCAAGACAAGTAGACTGACTCCGTCGTCCATCTACTACTATTACTCCACCCATCAACCGCTATCCAGCATAGCATACAGTTACTTCAAAACAATATGAAAAAAAAACTGAAACTTTGGGGGATCACACATTTTCCCTTCTCAAAGCATTTCCTATGTGCACATTAGTTGAAACACAATTACACTATGTATATTTAGTGAATTTGCATACTACTATTGTTTGAGTAGAAGAATATTTCCCAACTTTAAATTGTTTTATTAGAATATAATGATGTTGATTCTTTTGATATGGACGGGCAAAAGTGATTATATTTTCATGACTGGTTTGGGGTATTTTCCTTTCTACAATATTTGTTGCATCACATGTACTGAGAGGAGAGCTTCAACAATCTCAAGTGAGTATTTTTTTCTAGCATGGAAGAAGATGGTATGCATTTATTTGATTAATACGTAAGTAAACAATAGTAAAATTGTGTATATTACAATATTACATTCTACTTATACTTATGTATTAATGGGGACATTCATCCGCGGAGTTACAAATCGGTGAAAAAAAGGAGCGCGCGGATGCAACATGCTATAGTGTAATGGCCAACCTCATCGCCTTGAAATTCATCATGTTTACCGTGATTAGGTGGAATACATAACCACCATCGACGAACGGGAGAAGTGTTTACCATGATTAGGTGGAATACATGACCACCATCGACCAACGAGAGAAGTGGCAAGATCGATGTGTCGCTAGGTATGTGCAAGGATTTTGTCCACCCGTTGCAATGCACGGGCCTTTTTGTTGGAAATATGAGCAATTTACCAAATGATTTTATTAACAGAAATACTAGATAAAGCATGACTAATATAGAAGAGATAAAACAAGTCATGTGTTCTGACAGAGAGAAGATAAATAGCTTCTGCATATATGAACCGTAGCCTACCATATCTAAAACAGACAGTATAGCAAGTAACATATATGAAGTAGAACCTAAAATGTGTAGGACAAGGACTAGAACAAGGAACTGCGGCAGAACCTTTAACAGGAAAGACAAGAACACGTATGGGACAGCAGCAGCAGAAGCGCTGGACTTGGGGTCGGTGTCCTTGCCTGCCATGTCGTCGAGGAGGTCGTGGACGTCGGGGAAGAAGTCGTCGGCGACCGGATCGTCCGTGATGAAGCAGCCAGTAGTCGCGCTGAGTGATGAAGCTATGTACCTAGGGTAGGGTCACGGACCTGTCTTAACTGCCCTACCCAAGGACACCTCTAGAATAAATCACCTTTCAATCGACTTGAAGGTGTTCCACTCGACAGACTCGAAGTCACTCGACCAAGAAGCGATCACTCGACCAAGATCCAACCACTCGACGGCCAGGAGACCTAAAGTCACCCCGCACGCTAACGGTCGGTCATTAAATAGCTTTTATGGTCATCATAGCATTTTATTACTAGCGTTACCAGTAACGCCCTGCCTTAATGTACATTGAACCCTTCATAACGTGGGCTGGTCGGGGTCCTGGCACACTCTATATAAGCCACCCCCCTCCTCTGAGACAAGGGTTCGCACCTCTATAACTCATACTCACATAATCCAGTCGACCGCCTCCGGGCTCCGAGACGTAGGTTTTTACTTCTTCCGAGAAGGGCCTGAACTCGTAAACCTTGCGTCCTTACAACTTCTCCATAGCTAAGATCTTGCCTCTTCATACTTACCCCCCTACATTACTGTCAGACTTAGAGCCACGACAGTTGGCGCCCACCGTGGGGCAAGTGTTTTAGCATTTTGTTGGAGGAGTTGCGATCTTTTCCGACCTGAATCATCATGGTTTTCAACAGAGTTCTGGTGGAGGGCCGCGAGATCCGTCTCGGCGCGCTCACGTTCATCGCCGACGACTCCGCCTGGCTTCAGGAGGCTCCGCTCGACGTGGACGCGCTCCCTGTCCGCGGGGCAACGCAGTTTAGCGCGTGCGTCCGCGGCGTTCTCCTGCGACAACCGTCGACCCCCTACCGGTCGGCTCCTGTGTTGTCCTCCCTCCCCGTTTCCCGCCGGCACAAGTGCTCCGGTCGGTCGAGACTTCAGCGGTGGGTGAGACACGCGGTGGCCCGTCAGTCGGCCACCCCTCAAGTCACGGCGATCGAGCCCGACGAATCCCTCTACGGCCTGTTCGACTGGCTCCGAAGAGACTGCATCCGAGTGCGACAGTAGCGATCCGGCGGCGGAGGTTCTGATGGTCGATGGACCGCCCAGTCCCCCCGGTTTTACCCGCACCGACGGAGGCGCAGGAGGAGGTGACCCGTCGCGTCCCCATGAGGAGTATCTTCCCAAGCCTCTCAAGTCGCTGCAGAGAGAAGAACTTCGCCGCTGGAACATGGATGCGCTGCACACTCCTATCATTGGAGAAACCCCCGAGGCTCGCGCCTTGGAGGACGCGCGCCTGGCAAACTTGGCCAAGCGCACTCGACTGGAGAACCTCCAGTGAGCACTCGACGAGCGTGCGCGACTACGGGTTCCCGAATCCAGTCGACGTCAGCTCTTCCCGCCCCCGCAGGTATATTGGACTCCGATTCAGAATTTAGCAGCTGCGGCCCGTATAGCGGAGTCGATTCAGCCTTCCCAGTTGAAGGCTGGCAGAGGCTTGCTGCAGATCAGAGCGTTACTCCGGGCAG
Organism: Triticum aestivum; assembly: GCF_018294505.1. Lineage (NCBI taxonomy): Eukaryota > Viridiplantae > Streptophyta > Magnoliopsida > Poales > Poaceae > Triticum > Triticum aestivum. Next base: position 396,756,971 of record NC_057806.1, on the reverse strand, counting down.
CAGGAGATCAGAATTCCGCTGTTTCTCAGTCGCGGAACAGAATTCACAGCAGATCTGTTGCCGCGGACACAGTCCAGTAGGCTCATAGCCTGAGATCGCCCTCGAGGCGTGAGGGACGTGGAGACCGGCGTGACCAGTATGGGAACCATGAGCAGTATGATCACTGAGTCGATCATGACGGTCGACGTCGAGTGCCCACGCCTCCCTCGAGGAGCGGGTCGTATGTGCCTCGCCAGCAGGATGACAGGCGCCCTCATAGTGGTGGGCGAAGGATTCCAGTCAACCCAGGCTTTGACGCAAGATCCATCCTCGTCCAAGGTCTGGTCGACAGGAACAGGGCTCACCGAGAAGGCCACGACAGAGATGCGCCTGCCAGTAGCAGAGTACATGTTTCGGGGCCAGAGTGTTTTAGTAGAGCCATCAGGGCTGTTGTGATTCCTCCCAATTTCAGGTTGGCGACTGGAGTCAGTAAGTTCACTGGCGAGTCCAAGCCCGATACTTGGCTTGAGGACTACCGAGTGGCCGTCCAGATTGGCGGCGGCAATGATGAAGTGGCCATGAAGCACCTGCCTCTCATGTTGGAGGGCTCGGCCAGAGCGTGGCTAAACCAGTTAGCACCTAGCAGCATTTACACTTGGGAAGATCTCTCCCGAGTGTTCGTCACCACATTTGAAGGCACATGCAAGCGACCGGCAGGACTGACGGAACTGCGATCCTGTGTGCAAAAGCCGAATGAAACTTTGAGGGATTACATCCAGAGATGGATCACGTTACATCACTCGGTGGAGAATGTGCCTGACCACCAAGCAGTTTGTGCTTTCAAGGAAGGCGTCAAGTACAGAGAACTGAATTTGAAATTCGGTCGAACCGGAGATATGTCCCTGAATCGGATGATGGAGATTGCTACCAAGTACGCTAATGGCGAAGATGAGGATCGACTTAGGAGTGGCAAGCTCAAGTCAGTCGCCCAAGAAACTGGAGGCAATTCCAGTCGGAAATAGAAGCGGAAAGCCGAGCTAGCGGCTCCCGGGGAAGCCTTAGCTTTGGCCCAAGGAAAGTCTAAAGGGAAACCTAAAGGGCCTTGGAACCCCAAAAAGGGTAAAGACCAGGAGGGAAATGATGTGTTGGACTTACTGTGTCTCGTCCACACGAAGAAAGATGAAGAGGGTAATTTTATTTACCCGAAACATACCACTCGGCAGTGTCGACTCTTGATCCAGCAGTTCCAGGGCAAGCAGCCCAAGGGTAAGGAAAAGGAGTCAGACAAGGTCGAGGACAAAGAGGACAGTAATGATGGATACCCTCAAGTCAATTCCACCCTGATGATTTTTGCAGATGTTGAGAGCAAAAGTCGACTGAAAGTTATTAACCGAGAGGTGAATATGGTCGCTCTGGCGACACCTAGTTACCTGAAGTGGTCTCAGACTACCATAACATTCGACCAGTCCGACCACCCAACGCACATCGCCACCCCTAGGAGGCAAGCTTTGGTGGTCGACCCAGTTGTTGAAGGCACTCAACTGACCAAAGTCCTGATGGATGGTGGCAGTGGTTTGAACATATTATACGCTGAGACGTTGAAGGGGATGGGCATTCCGATGTCCAGACTCAGTGCCAGCAACATGAGTTTCCATGGAGTCATTCCTGGGAAGAAGGCTGAATCACTCGGCCATATTGCTCTTGATGTGGTTTTCGGTGATTCCAAGAATTACCGCAAAGAAAAATTGACATTTGAAGTTGTAGACTTCCAGAGTGCCTATCACGCTATTTTGGGCAGGCCGGCTTATGCACGCTTCATGGCCCGACCATGTTACGTGTATCTCAAATTGAAGATGCCTGGCCCCAAAGGTGTGATCACCATTACGGGCAATCGGAAGAAAGCGGAAGAATGTTTTCAGAAGGGTTCGAAGATCGCCGACGCACAGATGGCAGTGGTGGAGTTGCAGGAATACCAGAAGACTGCAGACCTGAGTGATCTGTTGCGAGCCAAGAAGCCCGCTACAGAGTCAGCTTTCCAGTCGAATGGCGACACGAAGACAGCTCACATCCACCCGACCGACCCCAGCGCCGCCCCGACTCATATCTCGACAACACTCGACTCCAAATAGGAAGAAGCGCTCATCCAGTTCCTCCGTGAGAACTGGGACATCTTCGCATGGAAGCCTTCTGACATGCCATGTGTTCCCAGGGAGCTAACTGAGCATCGCCTAAGAGTCGACTCAAAAGTAAAACCTGTCAAGGAACATCTTCGACGGTCCGCCGTCCAAAAGAGAAAAGCTATTGGCGAAGAGGTCGCTCGGCTCTTAGCAGCGGAGTTCATCCGAGAAATCTACCACTCCGAGTGGCTCACCAACGTTGTCATGGTCCCCAAGAAGGACAAGTCACTTCGCATGTGCATTGACTTTAAACATATCAATCGGGCCTGCCCGAAAGATCATTTTCCTCTCCCCTGCATCGACCAGATAGTCAACTCGACTGCGGGATGTGAGCGACTGTCTTACTTAGATGCCTATTCCGGGTACCATCAGATCCGTCTATATGGACCTAACGAGATCAAGACAGCTTTCATCACTCCATTCAGGTGCTTCTGTTATGTTACCATGTCGTTCGGCCTCAAGAATGCCGGAGCCACATTCATGAGGATGATTCAGAAGTGTTTACTCACTCAAATCAGTCGGAACATGGAAGCATACATGGATGATATTGTGGTCAAGTCACGGAAGGGTTCCGACCTGCTAACTGACCTTGCTGAAACCTTTGCCAACCTCAGGAGGTATGATATCAAGCTTAATCCATCAAAGTGTACATTCGGAGTCCCTGGCAGAAAGTTACTCGGCTTTCTCGTTTCCGAACGGGGAATCGACGCCAATCCAGAAAAAGTTGGCACTATACTCCGAATGAAAAGCCCTGTGCGAGTGCACGACATCCAGAAGCTTATTGGTTGTTTGGCCGCCCTAAGTCAATTCATATCTCGTCTCGGTGAAAAGGCATTACCTCTTTACCGATTGATGAAGAAGTCCGACAAGTTCGAGTGGACTCCTGAAGCTGATGCAGCGTTTGCAGAGCTCAAAGCTCTGCTCTCCACCCAGCCGGTGCTTGCTGCCCCAATCAGCAAAGAGCCTTTGCTGCTTTACATTGCAGCCATGGGACAAGCCGTCGGTACGGTACTTACGGTCGAGCAGGAAGAAGAAGGGAAAACCTTCAAAGTTCAGCGCCTAGTATATTATGTTTCTGAAGTCCTGACCCCATCGAAGGAAAGATATCCTCACTATCAGAAGCTTGTATATGGGATTTATATGACCACCAAGAAAGTTGCTCACTACTTCTCTGATCATTCCATTACAATCGTCAGCGACGCTCCATTATCAGAGATCCTGCATAACAGGGATGCAATTGGTCGAGTGGCAAAATGGGTGATTGAACTCCTTCCCCTTGATATCAAGTTTGAGGCAAAGAAAGCTATCAAGTCCCAAGCAATCGCAGATTTCGTCGCCGAGTGGATTGAACAGCAGCTGCCGACTCAGATTCACTCGGAGCATTGGACTATGTTTTTCGACGGCTCCAAGATGTTGAGTGGTTCCGGTGCCGGAGTGGTGTTGGTCTCCCCCAGAGGAGATAAACTCAGATATGTTCTTCAAATCCATTTTGATTCCTCCAATAACGAGGCAGAATATGAAGCACTTTTATATGGGTTGCGCATGGCCATCTCACTCGGTGTTCGTCGCCTCATGGTCTATGGCGACTCAGATTTGGTGATTAATCAGGTGATGAAGGAGTGGGATGTCAGAAGTCCAGCCATGACTGGTTATTGCAATGCAGTGAGAAAGCTGGAGAAGAAATTCGAGGGGTTAGCGCTTCATCACATACCCCGACTGAAAAATCAAGCAGCTGATGATTTGGCAAAAATAGGTTCCAAAAGAGAAGCCATTCCCAGCAATGTGTTTTTGGAACACATCCACACACCATCAGTCCAGGAGGATCCCTTCACGGAAGAGGCCCCGCAGCCAAAAAGCGCCACGGATCCGACTGAAGTTGAAGTTCCAGCTGTGGTCAATCTGATAATGGAAGTGCTGGTTATCACTCCCATCTGGACAGAACCGTACATCGTGTACATCCTAAGGAAAGAACTCCCAGAAGACGAGGAAGAGGCTCGACAGATCGTCCGTCGATCCAAGGCCTTTACAGTCATAAAGGGACAGTTATATAGGGAAAGCGCGACTGGGGTCGGCCAGAAGTGTATCACACCAGAAGAAGGTCATATCCTTAACGATATCCACTCGGGGACCTGTGGTCATCATGCGTCCTCTCGGACCATTGTGGCTAAAGCATACCGGGCGGGGTTCTACTGGCCAAGGGCCAATGAGATGGCTAAAGAGATAGTCGACAATTGTGAAGGGTGTCAGTATTACTCCAATATGCCGCACAAGCCCGCGTCAGCCCTGAAAACCATTCCACTCGTCTAGCCCTTCATTGTTTGGGGGCTGGACATGGTTGGGCCACTGAGAACAGGCAGGAGCGGCTTCACTCATGTGCTGGTAGCAGTCGACAAGTTCACCAAATGGATTGAAGCCAAGCCTATCAAGAATCTCGATGCTTGCACCGCTATCAGTTTCATCAGAGAGTTGATATTCAGATATGGAGTTCCGCACAGTATCATCACGGACAATGGGTCAAACTTCGATTTCGACAAGTTCAGGGCCTTTTGCGCCTCTCAGGGCACTCGGGTCGACTATGCTTCGGTCACTCACCCCCAGTCGAATGGACAAGCAGAAAGGGCAAATGGCCTAATTCTCAAAGGACTGAAACCCCGATTGATGTGCGATCTCAAGCACGCAGCAGGTGCATGGGTCGACGAGCTCCCATCAGTCCTTTGGGGATTGAGGACAACCCCGAATCGACCGACCGGAAGAACCCCATTCTTTCTGGTCTACGGAGCCGAGGTAGTTTTACCAAGTGACCTGCTTCACAACGCTCCCAGAGTCGAGCTCTACTCAGAAGATGAAGCAGAACAAGCCCGACAGGACGCAGTCGACCTCCTAGAGGAAGAAAGAGAAATGGCCCTGATCCGATCGACCATCTATAAGCAAGACTTGCGTCGATTCCATGCCAGAAACGTGAAGAGCCGAGCCTTCCAAGAAGGAGACTTAGTCCTTCGAGTAGATCCGCAGAAACCACACAAGCTTGCTCCTACTTGGCAAGGCCCCTTCATAGTCACCAGAGTCCTCCACAATGGAGCATACCACCTCTACAATGTCGATCGACAGATTGATGAGCCACGAGCCTGGAATGCGGAGCTACTCCGCCCCTTTTATACTTGAATTCTCACTCAGATGAGATGTAATAAGAAAAACTCCTGTAGTTTATTTATCAAAGACAAGAGCGTTATAATTTTCCCAGTGATTATTATTGTTTTTGTTTGCGTAAGAAATCCCCTAGTGGGTGGCTTAGCTGCGAATCCGCTTCGCCTAAGTTTGAAAAATCCTACCGAGTGGAGAGCAATCCTCCCACTCGGGGGTTTAGCTGCGAATCCGTTTCGCCTAAGTTTGAAAAATCCTACCGAGTGGAGAGCAATCCTCCCACTCGAGGGCTTAGCTGCAGTCCAGTACTCGCCTAAGTTTGCTGCAGTCAGGCACTCGCCTAAGTCTGAAAAATCCTACCGAGTGGAGAGCAATCCTCCCACTCGGGGGGCTTAGCTGCAGTACAGTACTCGCCTAAGTTCTCCCACTTAGAGACTTAGCTGCAGTCAGGTACTCGCCTAAGTTTGAAAAATCCTACCGAGTGGAGAGCAATCCTCCCACTTGGGGGGCTTAGCTGCAGTCCAGTACTCGCCTAAGTTCTCCCACCTAGAGACTTAGCTGCAGTCAGGCACTCGCCTAAGTCTGAAAAATCCTACCGAGTGGAGAGCAATCCTCTCACTCGGGGGGCTTAGCTGCAGTCCAGTACTCGCCTAAGTTCTCCCACTTAGAGACTTAGCTGCAGTCAGGTACTCGCATAAGTTTGAAAAATCCTACCGAGTGGAGAGCAATCCTCCCACTCGGGGGGCTTAGCTGCAGTCCAGTACTCGTCTAAGTTCTCCCACCAAGAGACTTAGCTGCAGTCAGGCACTCGCCTAAGTTTGAAAAATCCTACCGAGTGGAGAGCAACCCTCCCACTCGGGGGCTTAGCTGCAGTCCAGTACTCGCCTAAGTTCTCCCACCTAGAGACTTAGTTGCAGTCAGGCACTCGCCTAAGTTTGAAAAATCCTACCGAGTGGAGAGCAACCCTCCCACTCGGGGGCTTAGCTGCAGTCCAGTACTCGCCTAAGTTCTCCCACTTAGAGACTTAGCTGCAGTCAGGTACTCGCCTAAGTTTGAAAAATCCTACCGAGTGGAGAGCAACCCTCCCACTCGGGGGCTTAGCTGCAGTCCAGTACTCGCCTAAGTTCTTCCACCTAGAGACTTAGCTGCAGTCAAGCACTCGCCTAAGTTTAAAAAATCCTATCGAGTGGAGAGCAACCCTCCCACTCGGGGGCTTAGCTGCAGTCCAGTACTCGCCTAAGTTCTCCCACTTAGAGACTTAGCTGCAGTCAGGTACTCGCCTAAGTTTGAAAAATCCTACCGAGTGGAGAGCAACCCTCCCACTTGGGGGCTTAGCTGCAGTCCAGTACTCGCCTAAGTTGTCCCACTTAGAGACTTAGCTGCGGTCAGTCACTCGCCTAAGTTTGAAAAATCCTACCGAGTGGAGAGCAATCCTCCCACCCGAGGGCTTAGCTGCAGTCCAGTACTCGCCTAAGTATGAAACGCATCTCAATCCTCAAGAACGACTAGGCGCAGGTCGACTGCCACCTTCTCCTGGAGAGCTTCGCCACAAATACAATGTGTGCTCCGTCCCACTCTGCAGTAACAGGGTGTGGGTCGACCGCCGCCTTCCCCTGGAGAGCTTCGCCACAAATACAAGACATGGGTCGTCTGCTTCCCTCTCCTTCGGGGCTGCGCTGCGAATACAGAAAGTTGTCTCGAATGAAGAATGTTTTCACTCAGCAGGAGACTCATAAAGATATTCAACGGTAAACCAAGTTGAGATAAAATTCTAAAGGTTCTGGATCACGGATCAAGGTACTCGGGCATGCAGCCCGAAAAAAGTTTAATGGTTACAAAAACCACTCGGCATTCCGAGGCAAATTTAAGGTAGCACACAAGAGTTTATTCACTCCGCGGGAGGAGGGCTGGTAGGCTCAACGAACTTGTCCAGGTCGACGCCATCGGCAATCCGAGTGGCGACAGCTATGAAGGTCTCCATAAAAGTTCGGAAGTCATGCTTCTGGGTGTTTGCGACCTTGATTGCGGCCAGCTTGTCTTGTCGCACCTCCTTGCAGTGGACACGAACCAAGGATAGAGCCACATCAGCGCCACAACGAGCAGAAGACTTCTTCCACTCCTGCACTCGGTCAGGGATTCCGTTAAGTCGAGCCATCAGAGACTCAAGATCGTTTTGGAGCATAGCCTCTGGCCAGAGTGCCGAGTCGATCGGTGACATGGCGACCTTCAGTCGAGCCAAGTAGTCCACAGCACCGTCGATGCGAGATTCCAGTCGGAGCAGATTCATGGCAGTTTCATCTTTCACTGGAGAGTTGATTGGATCCAAACCTGGTTCGATCCTCCCAGTCTCTTCTTCAAAGTTCTGGCAAAACTCTGCATTCACGATCCAAGGATAAGTCAATCTTCATACACTGAGTCGACACAAAAAAAATCAGTCAGAACTAAATGTGCACCTTCAAGCTTGATATACAACTTCTTGGCAAGGCTCCTCAGGTAGCTCTCCAGATCGTCCCTCATGTGAGCGATGCCTTCCATCTTTTCGCTCAGGTTGAGGTTTTCGTTCTTCCAGCGTGCACACTCCCTATTGGCTTCATTCAGAGCAGTCTTCAGCCTTGTATTCTCTTCTTCCAACTGGCCGACTGAAGCCAGCTTCTGTCCAGCCAGAGCGGTCCTGTCGTCGGCCTCCTTCTGGGCAGCAGCCAAATCTTGATCTTTTTTCGCCAAAGCTTCCCTTAGTTTTTCTGCAAAGAAATGACGATTGATTCAGAAATAGCAGAAGGATGCTCGAGCTGAAAACTGACCAGTCGACAAACTTGTCTTACCAGCGACGCCGTCTTTGACAGTCTGCAGTTCTGTCCTGGCCAGCTCCAAGTCAAGTTTCAGTTGAATCTGCTGCCTCTCCAAATCAGTGAAGCGAGCTCCAAGATCACAAGATTTCTGAAATCAAAGGGGAGAAATTATTCCATAGCAAAAACGACAAATACTAAGACTATAGTCGACTGCCCGCAGTCCACCATAGTCTCGGGGACTACACCCAGTGGGTGCACTTTGCGTGCCCCCACCGGTTCTGATTCCACTCGACCAGCCCGCCGGAGTCGAGTTCAAAAAAAAGAGAGACAAAGTAGAACTCAGACCACAGTCGACTGCCAGCAGTCGACCGCGGTCTCGGGGACTACACCCAGTGGGTGCACTTTGCGTGCCCCCACCGGTTCTGATCCCACTCGACCGGATCGAGCGGAAGAAACAAACTACCAGTTCGGTTTTACTCGACAAAATACAAAGACTACGTTCGACCGCCAGCAGTCCGCCGTAGCCTCGGGGACTACACCCAGTGGGTGCACTCAGCGTGCCCCCACTTGTCCAAAACTTCAATCGACGCACCCAGTGGGTGTACAGATGCAAAGATTTTTGGAAAGAATCTTCAGATAGCCGACTAACCTGAACGTTGCTCTGGAGAGCCGAGCTGGTATCATAGGCGGCTTGGCTGGCGTCCCGCACCGTCTTCATCTTCTCCATCATAATGCCCGCCTGGCGTATGGCTTCCCTAGCAGCATTCACCTCGTCCTCTGGGACATGATGGGTCGCAAAAACTAAAGGCGGGTCGACAGGGGCCTGAGCAGCCGACGAAGAAGGCAAGGCACTCGACAGGGGCTCGGCGAAGGTAACAGAACCCTGATTGACGTCACCAGTGTCCTGAATGACTGGTTCCGCCCTCGGCGTCGACTGTGGCGCCTCGCTTGCAGGAGCTCGCCTATTCTTCCTTGTCAAAGGCCTCTCGGGCTCTTCATCGTCATTAGGGAGGTCAATAATGTTGGGAGCTGTGCAAAGTTCAAATTGCCAAAATCACGTCACCCAATGATGCACGATGCAGTTGAATCGACCAAAGAAAGATAGTATGGCAGAAATCATACTCGGATTAGAAGTGACCGCATCCTCCATCACCTCATCATCATCCCTGTAAGCTGAGGTCCCGGAAGTGGCAGTGCTAACAATTCCAAAGTTCGTCCAGTTAAAACAAGAAAAACAAACAGCGCGGAGCATCGAGTGAATACAAGGAGAGACACTCACGCGGAGGCGACAGGGATATCGATCTTGATCTTTGGCAGCGCCTTCCGAGTCTTCGGTTCTGAAACTTTGGGGTGCTTTGGCGCCTTCTCAGTCGGGGTTGGTGAAGAGACCCGAGGACGCTTCAAAGACTGACCAGCCTGAGCAGTTGCCTTGTCGCGGGCACTCGGCCGTTCTTGGTCAAGCTTGGATCGTCTCTCTATGCAAGGAGGCGACTCGACTTCTTCCCCATCACTTGAGTCGTCACTTCCACCATCCCCTTCACCATCGGAAGTCCACTCGCCACTTTCGCCACCACTCGCCTCTCCTTCCAGAGCTTGCTCTTGCTCCCCGTTGGGCATCGAATACATTTCAATAATGGCCTGAAAGAAAGCAGGGAGAACAAAGTCAGTCGACGCAATACAGACAGCTGCGCGAGTGAATTCAGATTATAAGCAAAAACTCAGAATCAGACCTGCTCTGGTGCACGCAACTGGTCGAATGGGGGAACTCTCCTGGCTCCTCTGGGATTGTCCTTGTTCTCGGTAATGCTCGACAGCCACTTCTCCAGCGTGTCATCATCGACCTCCTCCGGGTGGATTCGAGTGGAGTCTTCTAGACCCGAATACATCCACATCGGGTGGTCTCGGGCTTGGAAAGGCTAGATGCGCCGCTGAAGGAAGACCTCCAAGAGATCCATACCAGTGACCCCGTCACGAATGAGCTGGACCACTCGGTTGACCAACACCTTCACGTGCGCCTTCTCCTCCGGGAGCACCTTCAAAGGGGAGGGTTTTTCCACTAGGTCCATGGTAAAGGGAGGGAGGCCAGTCGATTGCCCTGGCGTTGACTGGTCTTTGCAGTAGAACCAGGTCGACTGCCATCCGCGAACTGAATCGGGAAGAATCATGGCCAGAAAGGAGCTTTTTCCCCTCGTTTGGATGCCAAGACCCCCACACATCTAGATCACTTGGGTCCTCTCGTCACTCGGATTAGCCTTTTTCACTGTCTGGGAGCGACAAGTGAAAATATGCTTGAAAAGACCCCAATGGGGTCGACAACCCAAGAAGTTCTCACACAAGGAAATGAACGCGGCAAGATAAATGATTGAGTTTGGGGTAAAATGGTGGAGTTGAGCCCCAAAGAAGTTCAGAAACCCTCGGAAGAAAGGATGAGGAGGCAAGGAAAACCCACGGTCGACGTGGGTGGCAAGAAGAACGCGCTCACCCTCCGGGGTTGCGGCTTAGATTCCTTCCCCGGAAGCCGCGCCGAGTCGTAGGGGATCAGCCCTCCCTCGGCCAGGTCACCGAGGTCTTCTTGGGAGATCCTCGAGTGGATCCAGTCGCCCTGGATCCAACCCCTTGGCAGGCCAGTCCGCGAGGAAGATCCGCCCCGGCTCGTCGCCTTCCCCTTTGACCTCGCCGTCGCCTTCTTTGCCCGCTCCAGAGCCGTTTTCTTCTCCTTCACCATTGTCGCCGACAAGACGCGTGTGGCGCGGTGGCGCTGGTGCGAGAGCGAGCGTAGAGGAGAGGCGTGAGGAGGAGAAGAGATAATGGGGCGCACTGTTCGGGAGACTCCGGTCCAACGCCTTATATGAGGCCGCTTCCGAGTGGCTAACAGGTAGGCCCAGATGGCTCTGTCAAATCCCATAATGACCGCACAAGCGATACATGGCGAAAAAGGTGGCGTGGGGATCGAGGCGGCTCCGCTCTATCCCGTCCGATTACTGCGGCCTCCCCCGTCCCGCGTGCTTCCCAAAATTCGAATCCCACTAAATCCGCGGGCAGCAAATAACTTGTCAGACCAAAGATCTCCTCTGCACCGTCACTCGGAGCCTTACAAGTAAAGAAACTCAATCGGCGAAGAATTAAGAATGGATCAAGGCGACTGAAAAGGGAGTTGTTGTCATCACTCAGGTCCGTTGATCCAAAACAAGATATGCTCACGGCATAGAAAACGAGTCGGAGAAGTCCTCAACTCCTTCCCCACTCAAATCTCGATCCATTCGGGGGCTAATGATGAAGCTATGTACCTAGGGTAGGGTCATGGACCTGTCCTAACTGCCCTACCCAAGGACACCTCTAGAATAAATCCCCTTTCAATCGACTTGAAGGTGTTCCACTCGACAGACTCGAAGTCACTCGACCAAGATCCAACCACTCGACGGCCAGGAGACCTAAAGTCACCCTGCACGCTAACGGTCAGTCATTAAATAGTTTTTATGGTCATCATAGCACTTTATTACTAGCGTTACTAGTAATGCCCTGCCTTAATGTACATTGAACCCTTCGTAATGTGGGCTGGCCGGGGTCCTGGCGCACTCTATATAAGCCACCCCCTCCTCCGAGACAAGGGTTCGCACCTCTGTAACTCATACTCACATAATCCAGTCGACCGCTTCCGGGCTCCGAGACGTAGGGTTTTTACTTCTTCCGAGAAGGGCCTGAACTCGTAAACCTTGCGTCCTTACAACTTCTCCATAGCTAAGATCTCGCCTCTCCATACTTACCCCCCTACATTACTGTCAGACTTAGAGCCATGACACTAACGCTCCCCAAATTTAGACATCGGCTCGGCTCATTCCCGCAACACGCGGCGCGGCGCGGCGCGGCGGCGGAGGAGGAGCACGCGTGGATGTCCCTCTTGTTCTCATGCTCATACATGTGGGGAAAGAACCTCCCTTATAAAGAGGTCCAACTCCCTCTAAACTAGCAATGTGGGACTAAACTTTTGTTCCACCTCTTGCCTTGCACAAATGGGCTGCGTGGGCCTCTAGGATTTATTAGGAATTTCTGAAACTGTTATTGGGTTAGGCCCAAAATAGACAAAATTCCAGCACTTTTTTCTAGTAAATAAATAAAAGGGGTAGCAACCAAAATCATCCACTTGAAAGTCAATGACCCAAAATACAAATAATCGCCGTATGTTTCAAGTATAAGATGTTCTATTTATTTTCTTTAAAATTGAATGTAGGTAGATGCATCCATATTAAAATATCTAAAATATCATATAATTAGGAATGAAGGTAGTAAAATAAATGACTCATTAGTAAGAATACATCTTACATGATTTCACAACCCAAATTACAATGTTTTCGAAAAGGGGTGCTTTATTACTTAAAAGATTTAAGCATTACATTCGGCATCTGCATAACTAAGATGTACACAGCTAAATAATATCCTCTCACACAAAATAAAAATAAAAAGATGAATTACAACGAAACATGTACAGTCCGTATAACGCCTAATGTGGAGGGGGAAATCCTTAGATCATGATGCCACCCATGTTGGGTAAAAGTATCCCTCGCTGTAGCCTCCAATCGTGTATACACCCCCGTAAACAAGCCTCGATTCTTCAGCGTTGTAGAGAGGACCATAAACGAAGAGTCCCAGTACATCTGTACATAACCTGCAACAGAGAAGTACTTTTATCATTAAAAACCTTATCATTTCTACATAGCCAAAGCGACCAAATAACGGCAAGCACTCCCACCCTGAGAAGAGTTCTAAACCTGTGATCAATCCCATGTAACCAGTTTCCAAATACATTAGCAACACTACAGGGAGGATACAAGTCAGAAGCTATTTGGATGACTGGCCATATGGAACGAGCCAATTTGCATTGAAAGAATAAATGTTTTATTGTCTCCTCATAGTGACAAAATACACATTGCGGGGTTCCATGCCAATTCCTCTTGATAAGGTTATCTTTAGTAAGAATGACTCCGCAACGAAGATACCATGCAAAGATTTTATTCTTAAGATGTATCTTCATTTTCTAGATCTTCTTGTTATTAACAACTGGCACATCAGACTGAATTAACGCTCTATACATAGAATCCACTGAGAATTGTCCATTCCCATGAAGGTTCCATCGAAATACATCAGACCCATGTGACAATTGCACCGTGGACAACCGTTGGAGCAGGATATTCCACGATTAGAGTCTGGGTCCAATTAACTCTCTTCTGAACGTCACATTTGGCGGAAATGATTCCATTACCGTGGCGATAGTATCACCTTTGTGGCGTACAATGTTGTTTGCCTGATTTACATATTCTGGAAATTGTAAAAGCGAGTATAACAGGTTGTAACTTATTCTAGACGAAGAACCTGGACAAGAAACATAAGAAACACTAGTCTTATTTCAAAACTAATCACAACATTCTTTGTCCCTATTTTCATATTCCAATACATCTAAAATCTAGTGTAATAGGGTGTAACTTGTTCCGGGCATAATAACCTACCAATGAAGTAGGGACGCGGGCGGCGCGTGACAAACAAAAAAATTGACAAGAACTTCAAGAGCCTCCGCCCACCTTGCTTTCTCCATGTGTGGGGTAATATCGAGCGGACATGGTTGCTCTCCATTTTCTCTCCCCCTCTGTTCTCTCACTGGACCGTACTGAGCAAAGCTTGGCATGTTAGAGCAACTCTAGCCGAGTTGTTATATCTCTGATTGTCATATGAGATATTGAGCGTGCTCCATATGGATATGGAGGCCACAACCACTGTGCGCAAACATAGTCACCATAATGCGGCATCCATAAATTTCATCCTTTTTGTCATTTGTTCAATTTATAGGGGCAATTTAAGCTCAAATTAGTCTAACCAAACACATGTATTAGCACGATAACTTAACAACTATATTCAGTGGCCAAAATGCGTCTTTACATATAATTAGTGACTTGACATGTTGTTTAATAGCATTTTCAAAATAAGCAATGTCGCTATTTGAGTGACATTGCTACCCAGTACCACCTACACTAGTTGGTGGCCCGGTGTCATCTAGTCATCACCCTCCGTCTCGTCATTGTCCTCCTCCTCCTCCTCGACATCCTCGAGGAAGGCATAGGTGTCAGACTCATGAACGGAAACTGCAAGCTGCCGCTGCTCCTCCTCGTTGGTAAGTGTGGGAGCGTACTCTCGGAGGATGTGCTCCTCATTGTGAGCTTCGAGAGCGAAGAGCCTCAACACGGTGTCGAACGAGCCCTCAGGCCCCGGCACCGGCTTTGGTTGGGCCTCAACAGGGATGAGCGTTGTTCACTGGGACGAGGCGACTAGCGGAGCCGATAAGGACATCGTCCTCGTTCACCTGGAGGAGGGGGCTGGATCCCACGTGTCCTTCAGATTCGCAACTGTCGCTGGAGGAGGATTTAGCGGCAACCGCGACTAGTGCACTACAGGAAGAAATCATGCCGGTGCATCGCGTTTGGGATAGGAGGTTTTGATCCATCATCAAGTTGAGCTAATAGGATGCGTTCTTGCGCAGTGGCATTGTCTCTGATGATGGATAAGATGGGAGAGGAGTAGGCGGCGGGGATGGGGAGTAGGCGGTTAGGGCTTTGGTGATGCGGATGACATGCCGCCGGAATTTTATAGCCGAGGATGAAGATGTGTAGTGGGAGCGGTTGAGACCATTAATGGGCGGCTGGTTATCGGTCATGTTGCCCCGCTCGTCGATCAATCAGAACACATAGATGCGTGTACGAGCGGCGTGCGGCTTCAAACCCGGCCATAGCACGAGGAGGAAGAAGTTGAACCTTCCCCCCCACGCAACTGAGTATGGAGCGAGCTCTATATCGAGGCTCCTCAGCCTCCAAATATGAAGCCTACGAGGTTGTTTATGAAGTAGAGTTTCGGAAATTATGGCGATCGGGAGCAATATGGCGACTCTGTTAGAGTGATATTTTGACCAAAGTTCACCGTATTGTCTGTTAAAAATTATGACAATAGGGAGCAATATGGCGACTCTGTTAGAGTGATATTTTGACCAAAGTTCACCGTATTGTCTGTTAGAAATTATGGCAATCGGGAGCAATATGGCGACTCTGTTAGAGTGATATTTTGACCAAAGTTCACCGTATTGTCTGTTAGAAATTATGGCAATAGAGAGCAATATGACGACCCTGTTAGAGTGATATTTTGACCAAAGTTCACCATATTATCTGTTAGAAATTATGGCGATAGGGAGCAATATGACGACTCTGTTAGAGTGACATTTTGACCAAAGTTCACCGTATTGTCCGTTATTATGGTGATGGAGGCCACATGACGACTCTGCTAGAGTTGCTCTAACAAGCTGATATGTTGGAAAAAACTTGCAACCAGTTCCATGCAACAACAGTAACATAATTCAATCCAAACAATTGAGCTCTTCGACTAAACTGCTTTGGGTCAAGGTTAGAAACTACTACTCCGTCCCATAATGTAAGACGTTTTTGGAAGCTAACATAGCTTGTAAAAACGTCTTACATTATGAGACGGAGGGAGTACTAATTAGGGAATAGTTGGGCTAGAAATGGACACACCAACATGAGCAAGTGACGAAGCAAATGGCACAAAAATTTGAATGAATCCGCAAAAGAAATCAGTTGACTGTAAAATAGCATAACCGAATTCTTTCAGTACAACCTTACTGACATGGTAGAAACAGGATGTTTTTTTCTTCTGAATTCCATTTCTCCCCTTTTCCTCCATAATTCCCCTGATCCACGGACGTCACAAAAAATTGCACTTGTATGGTTAAAACTTGGGTGCAATGGGAGGTCATGCCACAAGCAAACTCATGCTGGGTTGGGTTTAGCCACTACTCGAAGATGGTTGCTGAGTATTGATGCAGTAGTTGAAGAGTAGACTTGCAGCAGCATCGTCAAGCAGGTGCGCGCTTGTTTAATCGAGGCGGTCGAGTTAATTGATTCCCAGCAATTCTCCATGACCCAACTGCTGCCTACATTAAGCTAAGAAGTGGCCTGCCTTTACGTTGCACCATACAACTGCAGGTAGCAGTACTCCACTTGGCCTTAACAATTGCGCAGTGGCAACAAAAAGGTTCACCTAACCAGTAACCACTGATCATGCATGGACCGGCCAGCAGTTGCATCAGCCATCAGCAAGCCTCCACAGTCGTTTGCACGTTTGCCATATTATATTTAGATTGCCTACTAATCCTTTTCATGATCCCTGCGCATAGTATCACTATGCTATTGATTGATACCGCTGATTTCAAGGAAAGGTTGATTGGATCCCTGCAAAACAGAGAAGGTTGATTGATATGGTGAGAGCAAGTACGCACTCCCTCTGGCCGCATGCAAAGAGAGCCTTGGCTCAGTGGTTGGGCATGCGGTTGTGCAGCCTAACGACCCAAGTTCAATTCCTAGAATTGATAAGTGATGCACAGGGGTTTTCCCCCCTTTATTGAGGATCAAGTTTGGTGTGTGGTGAAACCACTCATCAAGAAATATCTTGATACTCATTTAAAAAAAACCGAGGACCATGTTTATCTTGGTACTCATACTAAAATGGTCGTATGCATTCCTAGTTGGTGCAGAGGCCGGGAAGAGAAATTCTCTCCCATTTTTAATCAGAGAGGCTGGAGGTGGAGCGGCTTCATCTTGCACGGAGTTTCGGTGGAGATGTCAAGTCATGCCTGACCGACAGGTGCTACGCTTTGTCATGCCTGGTCGGCAGGTGCTACGCACGACAGATCTTCCAAAGACTTCAAGCTGTGTCGGCTGGTGGTACTTGGCAGCATGGTGCTGAGGTGTATCAGTGGCGACCGCGACGTCCTCGGATGTTTGCGCGCAGGGAGGAGGTGCCGTTGGGCGCCGTGGTGGCGTCGACGATAGCTGGACTGAGTAAGGTTGATGCATTAGTACAGTTCTGAAGATGGAGCGGTGGAAGTTGGTGGCGGCGGCCTCTGAGTGCATGCCGGACCGATGAGACCCATGCCCGGCAGGCGTCCTGGATGGGATCTCAGGTCTTAGATGTTAGGTTTGGCTGCGATGCCTGTTTAGTATTAGGCCCAAGCTATCTGCGCCCCTTCATCAACTGGATAGAGTGGCTTAGACGGCGGCTTTAGTCTTACTGTTGTATTGCTCTGTAAAGTCTTGTGAGAATAATTAATAAAGTGGCCGTATGCATCGCCCAGATGCAGAGGCCGGGGGTCATCCTCCTTTTCTAAAAAAACTCCCTCTGTCCGCGAATAAGTGTACATCTAATTTTTGTCTTAAGTCAAAATTAAAACTTTGACCAATTTTATAGAGAAAAGTAGCAGCATGTATGGCACTAAATTAGGATCACTAGATTCATTATGAAATGTAGTTTCATAATATACCAATTTGATGTCATATATGTTACTACTTTTTTCTATAAAGTTGGTCAAAATTTTAAAACTTTAACTTAGAACAAAAGGTAGAAGTATACTTATTCGTGGACGGAGGTAGTACAATAGAGCTGGGTCAGCTGGTTATAAGAAATAAACTAGAATATACTTACTTAGTTGAAGGAAAAAAAAGATGAGAGAGAAGGTAAGCGGGCTCATGATGAAAAGCCAGCTCTAGCACGTGCTCCTATGTACTTTGTGAGAGTGAAAGATGGGCCATATAATAAAAAATAATACATTTTTCTAATCAACTATTATATATATTGGCTATAAAATGGACTGTAGATGACATATCAATGACTTATAGCCAGCAGTTGACTATACTATTAACCACCCTCTGATGTTTCAGTTTGACAGATCACTTGATGTTAAAATGGGGCATGCAAAAGCTTGACAGTCAGTACATGTGCTTCTTTTACTCGTCGTCTAGCCATGCTTAGCTGCAACCCACCACGGACGCGGTACTAAAGTGCACACGATAGCTTATTTAAACAGAAGCACACCAAGTTTCCAGTTCATCGACCTCCTGAGTCCTGATGCTACTCATTATAAAAACTAATTGGGTGATTCAGCCTGCACAAACTAGATGCGATTTTGCATCATGGCAGAGCGAGAGAGATGCATCGTGATTAGGTCAAAAGAAAACAGGGGAGATAGTGGGCAGAAGGAAAAATTTGCTGCTACTAGATCTTAGGCACCCTCCTTTCTCTGTGGACTGAGTTCTCTAGGACGGGATTAGGTGCTTAATAGAAAGAGACATGTCATGGTGCAGAAAGAGGTGTGATATATGGCGGAGAAAGTAAAGTACATGCTACAGGGCCGTGTTGCGGAAGCACATTTCATTTCATCAGCCTGTCGGTGGGTTAGGTTGATCGATTAGGTAACGCACGGAAACTAAAGAGTTAAATACACCAAGAGTCATAGAATTTGCACGTGACGGTCAGTTTGGTGCACAAAGTTGTAAAATACGTGTTTCTGATCATCAAACTTGCACAAACGTTCATATACGGTTACATTTCATGTACGCAGACGTATCCATGGCCTATGTGGCATGCCAGCATGGCCAGGGCCCACTGTAAGCCCACCACGCATGGTAGATCTGTAGGCTTTTTCTTTATTTACGTATTATGCACCTATTTTTTAACTTATTAAGCCCCTAAAATAAAATGATTTTTTATTTACGTATAAAACCCCTAAAATAAAATGGAAAAATAAGGGATGGTTCGGTTACAAACTAGGGACGTGCCCCTACTAGGCTTGGGTTAACAACCACCAAACCAATGACCATTCATGTCTAGATAGCACGAATAGTTTTTATATCATATAACACGGCCGAAAAATCAATTTTGCAAGAAATGTAACCCCAAAAAAGGGAGCACCATGGCTCGACTATGTGACCTCGTGGTCAACGTTAACTAGGATTACCACCGGGCTTCGACAACACAACATATCAAATGGGATAAATATTTTTCATGTTGTTATTCCTTCTTGTTCTATGTAAGAAAAAAAATTATATTATTGTGTTTGTGATATTTAATAAATGTTTATGTGTTGCAAAAAAAGGTGTGTGACATTTAAAAAAAATAAACATTGTAAACCACATTTGTGTAATTAAAAATGATACGTTGCATTTTAAAAATGTTCATGCATTTCAAAAAAACTGGTCATGACATTTTTTAAGTGCCTATACAATGTATAAAACAGGTTGTGTAGCTTTAAAATGTTTCGTACCATCCGAAAATGTTAAAAACATAGTTGAAAAAAGTTTCAAGACTTTTCAAAACTTGTATTTGAAAAAAATGCCAATCATACACTTAAAAAGTATTAAGCATATATTTTTTAAATACTCCAAACATAGATGTATACTGGAGTATTTAAAATATATGTGTATCAAAACATAGATGTATACTGGAGTATTTAAAACATCAAAAGATATATATATATATATATATATATATATATATATATATATATATATATATATATATATATATATATCACATGGAGTATATGTTTCAATACACATAAGTTTCAAAACTTGTATCTGAAAAAATGTTAATATGGACGTGTTGTGTTGATTAACATTTTTCCAAATACAAGTTTTTGAAACTTTTTAAAATGCCGCGTACCTTTTTTGTAACACATAAATATTTTTTGAATGTCACAAACACAAGAATATAAATTGTTTTCTTACATCTGGACGTGTTGTGTTGTCAGTGGTAATGTTAGTTAACCTTGAGCACAAGGTCACATGGTCGAGCCACGATGCTCATTTTTTCCGTGTTACATTTCTTGTAAAAATTATTTTCAGTCAATGTTTATATGATAGAGAAATTAGTCATGCTACATAGACATGAATGATCAGTAGTCTGGTGGTTGTCCACGTATGACTACTAGGGCACGTTGCAGCTTCAAGACCCCACATCGCTTGTTTTTTCATTTTATTTTTAGGGGCTTAATACGAAAATAAAAAAAGCCAAAGGCTTCTCTGCAGATCTACATGCTACAGCGGATGACAATGGGCTCTGGCCACACTGGAATGCCACATAGCCCATGGATATGTTCGTGTACATGAAATGTGATCGTATATGAACGCTTGTACAAGTTTGATGACCGGAAACATGTATTTTACAAGTTTGTGCACCAAACTGACCATCGCGTGCAAGTTCTATGACTTCGGGTGTATTTACCTCGAAACTAAATCATACTGCGAGCTGCAGTGGTACAAGTACAACAGCATGTCCTCTTATTTAGAAGGCAAGGTAAGGTATGCGATAAAACATTTCGTGATGCAGCTCACCGGGCTGCTTTCAAGTGGTTTCGAGGATAAATTTGAGTGTTAACTTCCATTAAATTTTTGCAAAAGGTATGGATAGGTCTCAATCGATTAAGATTTAATCAAATCTTAGTCAAATGTTATAACATTTAAGAAAGGACAAAGAAAAGACTAAAAAATTTGCACGGATCTAATTGTATAATCTCATGAATATAACGTCGGCAAAGAGTCTGAAACATAATAAAGTTTTAGTCGATTGAGACTTAGCAAGGCTGTTTTGTGTTTGGGTGACACGGGAAGGGCAGGAACACAAGTGGAATTCCCATGAAACCGAGACAGATACTGCATGGCAGCAATATTCTCTGCCGGGCTGCTGCCGCCTGCCGGTGCCCCCTGGCCAGTCAATCAGCCCTGCTAGATTAAGGAGCAGGAACAGCAGAGACGCATCAGCATCAGAGACTGCAAAGGAGGAAACTGAAAACGAGCCATCAATGCAAAAAAAGAGAGAGAGAAATGAGAGAGAGTTGCTAAACAAACAAACCTGGAGGAGTGGTGCCAACAAAAGCGAGCCCAAAGGCGAAGCTGAAAGCTGCCTTCCCATCCATCCATCAATCCGCGCGCTTTCTTTTCTTTTAAAGCGCCTCTTCTCCCTCCTCATCCTTCCCTTTCCCTGAAGCCACCGGCCGCCACTGCTGCCTGCCGGAGCGGGACAGGACTAGCAATGAAGAAGATCAAGGCGGCGCGCGGGGGAGCGGCGGCCACGGCGCCGACCGACCTGCTCGTCTGCTTCCCCGGGCGGCAGCACCTGGCGCTGATGCCCAAGTCCATGTGCAGCCCGTCCAGGGCCGCCCTGGACAAGGCGGTAGCCGCGCGCCGGAGGCAGCTGCAGTTCCCGGCCGCGCCCGCCGCGCGGTACGGGGGAGGAGGGCGTGGCAGTACTAGTAGCCCGCTGTTCCGCGGCTCTAAGGCGAAGCAGAGTGTCGGGGACGACGAGCCGCAGTCGCCCAAGGTGACGTGCGCCGGGCAGATCAAGGTCGGCCGGCCAAAGAAGCCGAGACCGGTGGTGGAGAAGCACGGTCCTAAGGGCGACGGCGGCAGTGGCAGCAGGTGGGTCACCGTGGCGGAGGAGATCGAGCGGCTGCAGGAGCGGAGGAAGAAGGCGAGCTGGCTAGAGACCGTCGGGATCAGGAGGGACGCGCTGCCCTTCCTCGGCGGCGCGCTCTGGAGCCTTCGGCACAAGGTGAGGTGCTTCGGGTCGTCGCTCCCCGCCGCGGTGGACTCCTCGACGGACGACGACGATGACGTGGGGGAGCGTGGGCGCGAATCCACCGCCGTCGGAGGCAGCGCCGCCGCGAGCGTGTTCTCCAAGTGGCTCATGGTGCTGGAACGGAGCCATGAACCCCACGAGCAAGACGACAACGACGACAAGCCAGACCAAGAAGACGGGCGGCCGAGCAATGAGGCGGGAGACGACTGCTCCAAAGCGCCGTCAGTGCCGCCGCCGAACGCTCTGCTCCTAATGCGGTGCCGGTCGGCGCCGGCGAAGGGCCTGACGAGGAAAGGAGCAGAACCGGCCGGCGAGGAGGCCGCGCAGGAGAAGGGGGGCGTGGAGGAGAAGAGGGACGAGCTGGTGTTCATGAGAACGGCGCCGGACTTCCTGAAGCTGTCCATCGACATCGCCAAGGAGACGTGGGTCGTCGGCGGCGTGGACCCCCTCGCGCGCAGCCGGAGCTGGAAGAGGTGACCTCTAGTCGCGCGCCGGTAGCCGTTGTACAGAGCTCTACGTGTGCCTTCCCTGTGCCTCGCCGGTTCCAGTGTTCATTTTCCGCTTTGCAAAGCATAAATCCGAGCTACAGAAAATGTTGTACGGTAGTATGTTTCTCCGCGATTCAATGTCGACACGATCGTAAGAGAATCTGTGATTGAAGTGACGCGGTGGTGAAAGGGACATGGCTTCTTGCTCTAGGCCCCGCGCATTGGAATGCTAAATCAATCTAGGCATCTAGTGATCTGCACGCATCACAATCACAGCCAAAAGAAACAGAGCAGGAATCAGAACTGCAGAATGTGAAGGAAAGAAAGGTCGTCCGACGCTGCAGAGTGAGAACCTGAATGTCCTGCATCAGAATTATTACTGCGGTAGCCGTCAGAAACACCGCGGCCTCAGCGCGGCAAAACCTGCTACGGTTACATCACCATCGCAAGATCACCAAATAATCAACATATGATAACGGATGGTCTCTAGATCTATAACCCAAACTGCAGGCATCAGTTTACAGCAAACGCACGCCCACAGGTTAGTTAACTTAATCCTACACCGAAGGGTGGCTAAAGATCCGCATACATGTCAACACTTAGCAAAGCAAAAGTAGCGTAAGAAATGAGCGTGCCCAACTTGTAATGGCGGCAGGTGGAGTATGTCCAGCTGTGGCCAGACACGGCATATAGATATCGAGTACCTGCAAAAGGGAAACGGCAGAGAAAGCTACGTTCTACTTCTAGCCCTGGTCACTGCACTGGAAGAACCTACACACCCTTGAAAAGCTAAATCGCTCACAGATCGGAGCGCTTGTGCTGAAAATTTGTTTCTCTGAAGGTATTATCACATGACAGAACATGGGCTGTAAAGCTTCTTGTTCACCTGTTCATCCAAAAGGCATTAATGAGTTGCTGAGTCCGTGCTACGGAGCATGATTACATCTGGTTTCAGCGCATCGAGTTAGATGAGGACACGATGGTGTGAAAATCACTCAGGCAGGCATTGCCAAACTGCAGGTGGTTTGTAACTTCGTAAAAACATTCGTCGTCCCGTGAGGCACTCTACACTTCTGCTCAAGTCTAGTTATACAGCAAAGAGCGAGGATAGGAACAGGATCCTGAATCACTTGAAGGCAGGGCAAAATGAAGGGTTCGCCATGTCACCGGCAAAAGGCTGCACAGGAGTAGGGGAATTAGGCCCTGGAAAAGTTGTTGTAGCGAAACTGTGTTAGCACCATTACTTAAACTTATACATCAAACTCTTTCATGCACACACACAAAAACTGTGCAGAATATGATGCGTACTCTATCTACAGCACAGTAGAAATTTTAGATGAAAAACAGAAAGATTGTACGAAAAATCTGCCTGTGTATGATCAAGTGTAAGTCTTGATCAAAATAACAAGAATAAATGAAAATAATGTGGGGAAAAACACGCTGCCAACAAAAATTGGAAGACACTGACATATTTTAATTTTTTCAGCTGGCAGCAGGGTCTAAAACCTAGAAGCAGAAATTACACAAGTAATTGGTGATAAAAATAAAATAACAAGCACTTCTCGACAAGTATTACCAATTAACCATCAGAAGACAAATTCTTTCACCATCACATCTGCAAAGCTACCTAAGATAAGAAAGGTTACAAATCTATTAGTACGCAGCTACTCCAGAAAGGAAAAAGGTCAGCAAATACAAAAAGTACAGGTATGCTTTAATATCTCGATTATAATTAGCTGAAGCAAATAAAAATCAAGAGGTATACCACAGGCAACATACTAGACTACTTTGCTGCTGAATTGGATGCTTTCTGGATCTCCGTTGTTATCGCCTCAGCAAGGTCTGATGCCTTATACTCAGCTCCAAAGCATCTTACTGTCTCCAGGCATGGATCTAGCAAGTACCTATAATCAGACAGTCAAGTTCTTGAATCTTTATCAAAAAAGGAAGTTATATGAAGACTCTCACATGCTCTTACATGTTATGAGAACTCTCTACAATATAATCCTGACCAACTTCACCAACTTTTTTGAAGAAAATGCGGTATTCTTGTGCCATCTGTCTTATTGCATCAACTGAGCCAGTTAAGCCTGTTATTCTTGGGTCGAACTCTGCAGTTCAAATGAGACAAATCATCACTTCCAAATGTAGTGCAAAACTGAAGGTTCCAATGACATAAAACAAGCAGGGAGGCTTACCACTAAGATATGCTTTAAGCTGAGCAGGTGAATCACGTTGAGGATCAAGTGTGACGAAGAGTGGTTTAATCTTGATATCATACTTTGACTCTATGAAACAAAAATAAAAGGTTCGTAAGAGATCATGAAGATAACAAACCAATAAGCAGAATATAGCACACAGAAAATAGATGCTTTAAATTGTGGATTGTCAGCAATTTTAAGCACAACAGGCAATTAGTAGTTCAGGCTGGAGCATGACTGAGATAAGAAAAGGATTAGTTAAAATAGCTTCGACAACATAATTGTGACAAAGAACTTAATACTAAGTTACACAAAGAACTATATATGATTGGGAATTAGCATCAAATGTTTTAGCAAAATTGGATGCTTTTAGCCCAAATGCAATGAACAAAACATGCATTTGTGCACTCATAGACCAAAATAATCATATGCAGTATGCATAATAATGGTGTTAACTAATATTTTGGAACGGAGGTAATAGATCTGTACAAGAAGAACAGAGAGATAATGATATGATAATAAAAAATAATAATATGTCAAAAGATGAGGTGCCTCCAATAGTGTATTCAGGATGTGGCATATAGCAACACACCTAACAGCTTAACAACATCAGCGATCTTCTCAACTTCTTTCGGCCCCACATCTGGGGATGACGTATAGCCAAAATACATCAGCGTCCAATTCCCTCGAAGCTTTGATTCAGTCACCACATTGTTTTCTGTATCATAGAGCTTAAATGGTCCTCCGATTGCAGGTCTGTTGGTAGTGCACCTTTTGGGAATACTGGTCTGCTGTGCTTGTTTACCTGGAAACACCATGATATGAAACAATACAGAAATAATAATATACTCAATAAGACACAATAAAAGGGTTAATGAAAACTGGTTTTCTTTCAAGCTAAGCTACAATGTACAGCTGAAAAGTAATAATGAAAACTGCATCTCACAGAAGCTAAGAATTTTTGGTATTCTAATATCAAGATTTTTTTTAAAGCAACACTGACTACCAACGTTGAACTGGCTGAAAAGATTAATACATCAAAATGTATTACTTCAGGAAATAACAAGAAACATCACTTCTGAAGAATTTGTAAGTACCTAAGGGAACTGCACGCCTCTCATCATTATAGTGAACATAAGTGGCTAGTCCAACAAAGGCTAGAATGGCAGATGGCTGCAAAACCAACATTCACATGTACATAAGAATATGATGTTTGGCCAAATCACAGTCCACATGTCAAATAAGAAACTATCGAAGTTCACCAACAAGCCATGATAATAGTTGGCAATACCATAAAAAGTATGATCAATTGTAGTTAAGGGGAAACTGATAAAATAGGAAGATTGAGCAGGCCAGGAAAGCAACATACGACAATGTAATATATTAGTGGCTGAGAATTTGACTCGTTCTCTTCAGCAAACTGTCTCATCGGTCTATCATACTTGGAGCTTCCTCCGGTAGAATAACCTCGAGGCTGGTAACCCCGCACCGGAAATTGCCTGCACAACCAAATTCTAAGGATTACAAGAACTGCAGAGTTAAACAAACAGAAAATGCCTAGGTTGAACAACATACATGCAAACAGGCTTGTGAGAATATTGACAGGTAGGAAGCATTCAGATCATTCAGGTTTTAAATTAAAGCTTATAATAAAGTAATAAAATGATGAGTAATGACTAATGACATTCAATTCAAGGTCTACCATTCATAAGGGGCGGGAAAATGATTATCAAATGAAATTCGCCATGGCATAGCTTCAATAATTCATTCATACCATGATGTAGGCACTTATGACAGTCAGAGCCATCAACAACAGAGCATGTAAATCAACTACAAAATGTTAAACAACAGAGCATGTAAATCAACTACAAAATGTTAAACAGCAGTGCAGCGAAACTGAACAGTAGGACATGATCATAACCGACCCACATATCAAAAGCCATTTTAAGCAATCACTAATCACATACACACAAAAAATGCAGCACCTGAATCTGAATGAAGAACCCAGACTGCATAGTGAGACATAAAGCGTACAGGGGACACACAATTGTGGCGATTCACTAACCATACTTCACGGAAATTGCCCCCCTAATTAATTTACTCCCAACTCCGACGAGTCTACACAGCGATTGGCAGGCCCGAATCCTCCCCGTTCCTACAACGTACAGACGGCTCGCGTTCTTCCCCAGGCAGAGCAGCACCCTACGGGCCTAACCAGCAACCGAAACGAGGACCGGGCCGGACGAACTAAGGAGGCCGCCGCGGAAACGCCCGATGAGGCAACGGCACAAACAGGTAGCGCGCGCAGGACAGGAGCATCACGCGGAAAAAGCGACCGAGACACGAGGTAAGCCAGCCGTACCTGGTCTGCCACGGCGGGGGCACTCCGGCCGCACGGGCGGTGCCGAGGCGGCGTAGCAGCGAGAGCTTGAGGAAGCGCGCGGGCAGCATGGCGGTGGCCCGGGAGGAGGCTCCGGAGCGAGGAGGGGCGGGGGCGAGGGATGGAGTGGAACTGTGGGAGGGGAGGAATTGGAATTGTTTTGGAGGTTTTGGGGGGTCTCGGCTCTCGGTCGGCCGTGTTCGACTTCTTCTGGTCCAAGAAAGCAGGTTTGATCTTCGTGCAGCCCAAGATATCGTTTTGCTGGGCTGGCTGGTTCATTTTCACAGTCCTTTATTTTCTGTTTCTGAAAAAAAATCATTTATTTTCTTTATTTTTTATATAAAAGAAAACAGTGAACGTTTCACTTTTTCACTTTTTGTGAGAAGTAAATTTTACGAGTCACTTCGTGTTCGTTTTATTAGGAAAAAAAATCCTATACGACCTAGGTCGTACGAACGCAAACTGGAGACCCTTATCCACGCATGACATCTGACAAACCGAATCTCAAAGCAGCACAAGGGAGACCAGCAGTTGGGACAGTGCCGCGAGCTGGACCATCGACGAATGTGGCCTCTTCCGGTGGGGATGGAGCAGCACGAACAAGGGAGTTGTCCCCCGGCGTTGAGGAGCAAGCCCGTGGGCGGATGTGGCGACTAAGGGCGGGGCCGTGAGCCGGGCCGCCAACAAACGAGGTCCTTGCCGGCGGGGATGAAGCTCGCCTAGCTGGGGAGTTCCGCCTAGCGTCGAGGAGCACGGCGGTGGCGGTGAGCAGCTGGGGCGGATCTCACCGGCGGCTGGAATATGGGGACGTTGGATTTGCAAAGGGGAATTATGGCTACTGTGTTGCTGCTTTGAGATTCAGTTTGCTACGTGTCATGCATGGAGGAGGGTCTCCAGTTTGCGCTCGTACGACCCGGGTCGTATACAGGTTTTTCCCGTGTTATTACTAGTAGTTTAGGTCAAATTTTGAGATTCCATGAAATTCAAATCCTCCTCATTTTTCTAGTTGTGTGTGCTAGTATGTGTCACATTCATAAAAAATAAATAAAAGTCCAGTTCCAAGCATGTATACACTTACATGACAAAATCGCATTCATAAAAAATAAATAAAAGTCTAATTCGAAGCACGTATACACTTACATGACAAAAAAAAGACAACAAAACGTTAATCTTTACACAAAAGACCATCAGACAAAAAGTAAAACTACTTGTACAATAAGAAGAAGAAAAAGTAAAAATGCAATCGAGACAGAAGATTATCCTGAGCTTGACGGCAACGCTGTCATCTGCCTCAGGGGCCGCCGTAGCAGTCACCAAGGAAAAATATGACGGATCGCCTCTTCAGCCAAGCTTGACGTGACTCCATCGCTGATATGCAACTTTTCAGACCTCAAAGTGGTTACCAAAGGCGAATAAATAACCTTTGAAAGAATCTGGTCAGGGCAGCACCCTAAACACGCCATCAAACTTCATATCTAGCACTCTCACTCGACTAAAATGTCAAAGGAAGAAACCATATATGCCAACCGCAAACCACGAACCCAGCACACAATCCATCGTTTTCCAAATGTCATCGTTGCAGACTGCAATCAGCCACTCCTGCACTACCTCCTAAGCTCTACGTCGGCGTTGAAACAAACGTCGCCGCAACGGCGGAGACCGAAGACACAAGTCCACCACAAAGATGTCGTCGTTGCCACGACATCCCTGGTTGAACAGACTAGTTCCCAAACCAACATCGATAGCAAGACACCTTGTAGAAGAAAGATCTGGAGCTTCTTTATTTTGTTTCAACGACGTTGTTGTCGAAGCCAAGACGTTGAAACATCGAAAAACCTAAAACTAACTTGGCCCTAAACCTATAGCTACACACCTCCGCACGTGTGAGATCCGACAACCAAGAGTTCGTCAGCAGAGAAGAGTCGTTGGGAAACGACGTCGAAAAACGAGTCGCCCTAGCAGTGGCAGCAAGATCACCTTTCTTTCTTTGGAAGAAAGGAAATTAGTTGTGTCTAAATTATATGAAGGAAAAGCCAGTGGCGACAGCTGTGCTATTCAATCCTCCTCCTCTCTGCAACACAAATGCATAGAATTCCAAAAAAATACAAAAATACGACCAAAAAATATGCGGGCATCTTCGACGGATCCCAATTACATAGAGGGAGGAGGGTTGTTGGAGATGCTCCAAGTGCATGTAAAAGTAAGTGGAGGTTTGTTTGGCTCATTATCTCTACTCCTAATGGACGAATTGGTTGAATAGTCCCCCCCACTTTCAACCGGTTTATTTTCAACCGGTTTTTCTTCGTCCCACCTCCCACCAGCCCCTCCCACCGGTTTTTCTCTTTTCTCGTCTGACCGGCAATACCCAATGTATTTATGGTAATCAATCATAATTAATCCACGTATAGTAATAAATCAATCCAGGTATAGTAAGGTCATAACTCAGGAAATTTTGAATATGGCAATTATATGGTAATAAATTTAAATTACCCCAAAGGCTATCAATCCAGATATGGTAAGGCCATAACTCGGGAAATATCGAATATGGTAATAAATTTAAATTACCACCAGGTATGGTAAGGCTATCCACGTATAGTAATAAATCATATAATAATAAATCATAATTAATCAACGTATAGTAATAAATCAACCCAGGTATGGTAAGGTCATAACTCAGGAAATTTTGAATATGGTAATAAATTTAAATTACCCAAAAGGCTATCAATCCAGGTATGGTAAGGCCATAAATCGGAAAATATCGAATATGGTAATAAATTTAAATTACCCCAAAGGCTATCAATCCAGGTATGGTAAGGCCATAACTCGGGAAATATCGAATATGGTAATAAATTTAAATTACCACTAGGTATGGTAAGGCTATCCACGTATAGTAATAAATCATATAGTAATAAATCATAATTAATCCACGTATAGTAATAAATCAATCCAGGTATGGTAAGGTCATAACTCAGGAAATTTTGAATATGGTAATTATATGGTAATAAATTTAAATTACCCCAAAGGCTATCAATCCAGGTATGGTAAGGCCATAACTCGGGAAATATCGAATATGGTAATAAATTTAAATTACCACCAGGTATGGTAAGGCTATCGATCCAGGTATGGCACGCCCTCACCTGATCACCTATCACAATCTCCAGCCCCACGCACGCACCAAAGAACCCACCCGGCACCAAACGCAGCTCCTCTCGACCCCCTCGAGTAAACCCCGCCACCGTCGTGCGATCTTCCTGACACAGACGCCGTCGCCGCCTCCTTCCCACCTACGGCGTCCCCCACGTCCATGGTGACGGCGCTCGCGTCCTACACTGACCCTCCGCCTCATATAGGTTGGTCGTTGATGGAGTGGGATGTGCCGCTGCGGTTTGGGGAGGCGCAATCATGATCTAGTTGGGATCTCAGTGTGGACTCGTTCTCTACGATGAAGGATGGCGTTGCCTCCCTGGCAAATGGGATCGAAGGAAGGGGCTCTACGTCGTGAATGTCGGCAAGGCAGCGGCCGAAGGCGAGCCCAACGGTGAGCACGGGTGTTCGTCCCATGAAATAGGCGGCCACGGAGGGCGGATCTGAGGCCACCCCAATCGCCGGTGGCCCTTCCTCCCATCGCTCATCGCCTCCATTCTCTCTCTCCTCTAAATCTTTGTCGCCCCTGCCTGATTCTGGCCGACGCCATCCGGCTCTCGCATCGACCACCACCAGCACGGCTGCGGACGAGGCGCAACCGCAGCCGCCGCCGCCGCCATCCTCATCCACCTCCTCCACCATCCTTCCCAGCCGTCGTCGGGGGCACCCGCCATCTGCACTCTAGCCCACCCGCTCCCTCCTATCCCCTCCCCCTGCCTGCCAGCCCCGTGATCCATCGCACAGATGGCAGGTACTACAGCGACCTCCTCCCCAGCGGATCCGACCTCCTCCGATGGAGATCCATCCTGGGCACCGCCTTATTCTCATGCGTGCACGTCTATATCAACGTCTCATTCCACCTCACCTCACCTGAGCCTTTACCTTCCCACCTCTGCTTCAGATCCATATCACTTTGCAAGGTATGTGCTTGATTGTTCCGAACTGGATCGATGGATTATGCAAGGTACTTTGGGTGTCGTCATTGACGGCAATTGTCACGCCATGCTACCATCGGAGGGGTCCCTCATCGATGATTAGGGTCTTCCGAACTGCACGAGCTCCATTGAGAAGGATGTTTTTAATTCTGGTTTTGCCTACATGCTTTCTTTGCCTGTATCTACTTAGCTAATGTCTTCTTATAGATAGTAGCTGCTGAAGTGGTGATCAAAGTTGTTCACTATAAGGAAACAACCATGATAACAAAAGTGTATATTCCCTGACCTTTGACCTGAAGTACTTTTTCATTAGAAACTTGCAACAGCTAGGCATTGAAATTAGCAACAGCTTCGTACGTACTGAACTAATTTGCAGCAACACGTACTGAACTAAGTTAGGTTATGCTCATCGTTCCAACATGCTTAGTGATAACCACCTAGCAAGCTGATCAAACATGAAAAAATTGAAGTGCTACTGCTAATTGTACTATTTTGAATGTGAAAATCTATTTAATTGGCTCTTCTCTAATTGTACACTTGCATAAATCTCAGATCTTACAAATTACAGTATAACCATAAAAGTCATGCTTTGACTCCTATAGGGCCTTTTGCACTTTAATATGACTAATAATTTGCCTTAATATCACAGATTGTATTACTACCTTTCTAAGTGAATGACATTCAAGAAGGTCATTAAATAAAACCAAGAAATCCTTCTGGTATTGGAGTGTAGGAAAGTTGAGACTATAAAACCAAAAGGTTATATTTACGTTTATTAGAGAAGGTTCTTTACTTTTTATAGGAAAACACAAAATGTTGCGATGTAGAGTCTAGGTGGTGGGCCTCCTTGATCCACTTGGTGGATGAGGGCGACTCCGGTCCTGGCACCCATAGTGCCAGTGATCCAAAAATCATAGGGCCTGGATATAGCTCTAGCAGACGTATGCGGCTTGCGCATCGAGCTTGGTCGTCTCGAGCATGGAGATAGGCGAGTTGTAGACCAAGAGCTGGTACAGAGATAGGCGAGTTGTAGACAAGAGCTGGTGGGCAGCAAGAAACGCATGCACACCAAAGAACAAATCTGAGTCACATGCCTACTTCTATTGGTTTCTACAAAGAGCGGCTAGCTTAGATCTTAGACCAGTCGGTCACTGTCGAGGTCGCCAAGGTGATCTTACAGCACCGCCGTGGGGATTTCTCATGATTTTATGTAGGCAAGCCGCAAGCGGTGGTGGTGATTGGCTGGGTGGTGTCGCTGCCTTGGGAAGAGACGAAGTGATGGTAAAAGTAAGCAGGATCCGATGATTCTTCCATGGGGATAGCCAAAGTCAAGATGTCGACTACAGACTCGTCGCAGACTTGCAGTGAACCTGGATGCGGCAAGCCTGATTTGTGGATCGATGGCGGGTCTTGACTTTGTTAGGCCGGGATTGGATGGTTGCGGAGGGTGGTGTGCTTGATTGGGTTCCCATGGAAGAATGTGGCCTCCTCGTGGATCTGGTCATGCCCATCCTAGAGAACATTGTTTCCCTAGCTCCCTCGAGGAGCAAGGACAGTGCAAGCGGCAGCAGGGGGTAGGGGTAGATGTGGGGAGGGATGTCGGCGGCTGCTCGAGGTCATCATGATGAAACCCTTGACGTCCCATCTTTATCAATGGAAGTGGAAAAGCACGAAGTCGAGATTGGATAGAAGTTTGAGTTCTTTTTGGCACCGATCGGTTCCCCACTTTAGAGATGTATTTTTTTGCGTGCGAGCAAATAGTTGGTTGATTCTAAAAGGGATAGGCACTTTTCAATAGAAGTGCATGACGGACCAAAAATATGACCTCATTTTATTTGTTTGATAGATATCGTATTATTCGTTGTTGTTCGTTCGGTGAAATTTCCTAATATTTGATTGTTGTGTTTCTAATTAGAGCACCCCATAATCACCCAATATGAGGGGATGATAAATGAAAGATACTGATTATAAATTTTAAAGAGCCCGTGGCAACGCACGGGCGTTATACTAGTATGAATTGTATATATATGATGTGATGATGTTACATATGCAGTGCGTCCATAAATTCATAGTCTGAGACAGTGGTGGTGCCAGCACCAAAAAGCTATGGGTTCAAATGCAGTAATCTCTCTAAAATGTCTTATTTTTTGCACAAATATGAGTAGAACTAGGCTTGCAATCCAAAAGGTTGTGGGGTCAGCTGACCCCATAGCATATAAATAGAATCGCCTCTGGTCTGAGACCCTCCCCGCATCTATGAATAATACTCCTCTCCAAGACCACAAGCAAAGTATGTATCTCTAATCATTAAGTAATAAAACAGACTATTGCTTTGTGCAAGATGGCATATAGTCGATAATATATTCTCTTTACGTCCAGCTCATCGCCCAAACAACGAGTCCACTATCCTTTTATCCTTACTGAAAGTAATACAATTACAAGCTTTTTTCTCTTACCCCTAGAAAAGCTTTTTTCTCTTACTGTCACCAAGATACTCCACTCATAAAGATTAAACTCAACTAATGCACACTCTCTCACCGTTGATTAACCATCTAAACTGGCCAATGATTAAATAAACAATGGAAGAGCAATATAAACTATAATCCATGGAGAAGCATCACATATAAACTTATCAGAAAGTAAAATTCATCACATAAGCCAACCGCCAATAATACATCAGATTGATCACAATCATGTGTAGCACAGCTGATGTGATCGTTGTACCAAAGCATTAGGAAGATATTATTTCATGGCTATTGCTATGGACCCGTAGTCCAAAGGTGCACAACTCACACTTTAGCATCGGGGGACCGAATATCAATGTTGATGAAGACGACGATGAATCCCTCCTCCTGGAGAGTATCAGAACAAGGGTGAACTGTTCGAGTGAATAGGTGGGGGTATAAATAAGATGGATAGGAAATCCGACAGTTATCAACTTTATTACATAGCTGGGAGGATCCGAAGGATCAGCTCGAAAGCACTGACATCAATAATGGAGGCAACTTTCAAACGGTTCGAATGGTCTGACCAAAGAACATTCAGAGGATCCTAAAGGAACACTTCAGTATTTGTAGACTCTATGTTGTCACTTTAGAAATTCTGACCAGATGGCTTCAGAAATTCCGACAAGGCAACTGAAGATTTGCTAGACGCTGCGGTGATTTTGAATAGGATGTTTGGCATCTCCGAATGGAAATGGATTTGCAATGACTATATCTTGTAACTATTCAACGGTTCCTGCAAGAAGAGCACAGAAACTCCAAGGTGTGAAAGGTTAGGTCGATATAGTGGAGGAGCTTTGAATGGTTTTGAGGATTTTTGGAGTTTGATTTTGAAGCACATGGAGAAAGAAACTCACCACAACATCCTCATACCATTATGGTAGTATCAACATGCCAATGAATTCAATGTGATCTTGAATCATGACAATAATGAAGAATCCACTGGCTTGACCAACAGTTGTTTTTTTGTAATTGTAGGGGTCACCTTCCATTCCTATGTTGCACCCACAAGAATCTTCATGAAATAAACTTGTAGTGCGCATTATTTCCTTGAGATGTCTTGACATCAAGTACTAAAATCCATCAAAGGGGTTAGATGCACTTTCAGTATGACGCCACGGAGATGACCATCCGGGAAGGCCTGGCTAAGGTGAGAGAATGGAAATGTGAAATTTTTTAACAAGAGTAAGAAAATTTTACATAGGAGGTGGCGGGTCGAGCTCTTGAGGAAGAAGTGGTAGATGTCACATGGTATCAAGTAGACTAACAATAGGAGATGTAAATATAATGGAGGATTCCTGCATCTGCATGGATTAGACGGCTAGGACTCCACAATCAAGATACACATTTTTTGCCTTTACAGAAGAATTTGTTGTTCCTTACGTGTCAAGACGCATCAGTAGGTTAGACGAATTTCAAGCTATGCATCTACGATTGAATGTGGATGCTCAAAGGGTGCATTTGATTAGTATGTATACTAGAAGGATTGGACGCGCTTTGTTGTGCCATTGGTGTTGTTGGGTTTCTTAAAATAATTACTCACTATATTTCAAAATATAAGGTGTATTTAAGAAAAAGTAAAATATTTTAAGTTTGATCAAAATTATAGAGAAATATATCAAAATTCATAATACCAAATCGTATGATTAGATTCATCATGAAATGAATCTTTATATTTTTTTTCTTTAGTATTGTGGATGTCGATATTTTTTGCTTTGAACTTGATCAAAGTTAAAGAATTTTTACTTTTCAAAAAACTAATACCCCTTATATTTTGGAATTGATGGAATATTTAGTTTGGCGGATGGGGGGATGGAGTGTGTTTTATTTTTATTTATAATGCGGCGATTTGATGGGCCTTTCATGGTGTGTGGTTCTATTTATTATCCGCTAACCAACATATATTTATGTGGGGTGATTTTTGCGTCGATGGCAGCATGTACTATATTGGTGCTACACTATCATATAGTGGCATTTTTTTCTAGGTGGGGAGAGGTTGCGCGGGATTGATATGTTTTTATAGGCCGGTTGTTGCTGATTGATTTAAAAAATTGTTGGCCCGATCAAAATTTTAAACTAAATTCAAAATTGAATATCTTAATTGAATGAAAGATCTTCAAAATCAGGGATCATAGTAAATTAAAAGAAATGAACGGGAGAGCTCCTTAAGAAATTGTAGACCAGGTTAAAATTGGGTGACCTAATTTTAAATTGAAAACCTCAATTATTTGTGGGACCTTAAAAAGTAGGGAGCATAGTGTATAGTATAAAAGAATTGAATGAGAGGTGTTGGGGATATAACTATCAGGTATGACCCGCCCAGGAGGGGCCGGGTCAACCCCAATGGTGGGTTACAAAAAGAAGCCCAGTAATATTCAAGATGATAGTTTATTAGGACTTATAGAAAGCCTAAGCCCAGAGGCGGCTTAAGGTCCAATATTGCGAACCGTCATATGTAGAGAAAGACTTGTAAAGAAAGGCATATAAAAGAAGTCACCAAGCCGAACACGTTCTATGAGCCGGCCGGGACTCTGTAGGCCGTCAGGTGCCAACCTGTGTATATAAGGGGACGACCCGGCGACGGCTTAGGACAAGAAACAACAGATTGATAGCCAAGCTAGCGGATTCGCTCCTTGGTCATCGAAACCTAGCAATACAATATCAACTGGACTAGGCCTTATGAGGGAGTCCTGGATTAGGGGGTCTCCGGACAGCCGGACTATATCCTTTGGCCGGACTATTAGACTATGAAGATACAAGATTGAAGACTTCGTCTCATGTCCGGATGGGACTCTACTTGGCGTGGAAGGCAAGCTAGGCAGTACGGATATGGATATCTCCTCCTTTGTAACCGACCTTGTGTAACCCTAACCCTCTCCGGTGTCTATATAAACCAGAGGGTTTTAGTTCGTAGGACACAGCAATAACATACAATCATACCATAGGCTAGCTTCTAGGGTTTAGCCTCTCTGATCTCGTGGTAGATCTACTCTTGTACTACCCATATCATCAATATTAATCAAGCAGGACGTATGGTTTTCCTCCATCAAGAGGGCTCGAACCTGGGTAAAACATCATGTTCCCTGCCTCCTGTTACCATCCGCCTTAGACGCACAGTTTGGGACCCCCTACCCGAGATCCGCCAGTTTTGACACCGACATTGGTGCTTTCATTGAGAGTTCCTCTGTGTCATCGCCGTTAGGCTCGATGGCTCCTACAATCATCGATAGCGATGTAGTCCAGGGTGAGACTTTTCTCCCCGGACAGATCTTTGTGTTCGGTGGCTTCGCACTGCGGGCCAACTCACTTGGCCATCTGGAGTAGATCGAAAGTTACGCCCTTGGCCACCAGGTCAGGTTTGGAAGCTTAAACTACACGGCCGATGTCCGTGGAGACTTGATCTTCGACGGATTCGAGCCTCTGCCTTATGCGTCACGCGGTCATGATGAGTATGATTTAGCTCTACCATCAGATCGTGTTCAGGAGATCGCACCGGCAGCCGCTCTAACCCTCAATTCGGAGCCAGTTGCGCCGTCCATGGACGGGTGGATAGACCCCGCCATGGAGGCCTTACCCTCAGCGGCGATCGAGCCGAACATCAACCTTACCCCGCACGAGAGCCGTGTTGTCAGACTGCCGGATCCTTCTCCGGCCACGGACTCCGAACCGCCTGCGCCCGTTCCTAGCGAATCCGATTGGGCGCCGATCATGGAGTTTACCTCCGTGGATATTTTTCAGCACTCGCCCTTCGGCGACATACTGAACTCATTAAGGTCTCTCTCCTTGTCAGGAGGATCCTGGCCAAACTATGTCCGGCAGGATTGGGATGCGGATGACGAAGAAATTCGCTGCCCACCCACCACCCACTTAGTAGACACTGTCGACGACTTAACCGACATGCTCGACTTCGACTCCGAAGACATCGACGGTATGGACGACGATGCGGGAGACGAAGAGGAACCACTGCCCACAGGGCATTGGACAGCCACCTCGTCATACGATATATACATGGTGGATACACCCAAAGAAGGTAATGGAGACGAGACAGCGGAGGATGACCCCTCCAAGAAGCAACCCAAGCGCCAACATCAGTGGCGCCGCTCTAAGTCCCGCCAAAGCAAAAGTGTTGATACCGGCACAGGATACAATAACACTCCGGATAGTGCCGAAGATGGCAACAATCCCCTCCAGCAAGATTTAGAGTAGGAGGATGGAGGAAACATCCCTCCAGAGAGAGCGGCAGATGGAGAGGCAGAGGATGATAATTACATGCCCTCCTCCGAAGACGAGGCAAGCCTCGACGATGACGAATTCGTCATGCCAGAGGATCCCGTCGACCAAGAGCGCTTCAAGCGCCGGCTTATAGCCACGGCAAATAGCCTTAAGAAAAAGCAGCAACAGCTTCAAGCTGATCAAGATCTACTAGCTGACAGATGGACTGAAGTCCTGGCGGCCGAGGAATTTAAACTCGAACGCCCCTCCAAAAGTTACCCAAAATGCAGGTTGCTACCCCGACTGGAGGAAGAAGCGTATGATGCGGCTGATCGGCCACCCCATGGCCGCGACAGAGAGGCATTCCAGCCAAAAGCTCAGCCTGCACCCCGACGCCATTCAAATAAAAAGGCATGGGGAAATATTCCAGACCTGCGAGACGTATTGGAGGACAAAGCAAAACATGCAAGATCGATCTACGGATCATGAGGGCGCGCCACTATGCAAGACGATAAATGTCACGCCGGATACAATAAAAGTAAATCCGGCCGGGCCAAACACAGCGGGCAAGACCCATTCGAGCTGCGTCACGGTGTAGCCCAATACAGAGGTGCCGCACACCCCTTATGCTTCACAGACGAAGTCATGGATCATCAAATCCCAGAGGGTTTCAAACCTGTAAATATTGAATCATACGACGGCACAACAGATCCTGCGGTATGGATCGAGGATTTCCTCCTCCACATCCACATGGCCCGCGGTGATGACTTACACGCCATCAAATACCTCCCACTAAAGCTCAAAGGACTAGCACGACATTGGCTTAACAGCTTGCCAGCAGAGTCCATTAGCTGTTGGGAAGATCTGGAGGCCGCATTCCTCGACCACTTTCAGGGCACTTATGTGCGACCACTAGATGCCGATGACTTGAGCCACATAATTCAGCAGCCAGAAGAATCGGCCAGGCAATTCTAGACTCGGTTCCTAACAAAGAAAAATCAAATCGTCGACTGTCCGGATGCAGAGGCCCTAGTAGCTTTCAAACACAATATCCGCGACGAGTGGCTAGCCTGGCACCTTGGTCAGGAAAAGCCGAAATCTATGGCAGCCCTCATGACACTCATGACCCGCTTTTGTGCGGGAGAAGACAGTTGGCTGGCTCGCAGTAATAACATATCATAGAACCATGGTACTTCGAATACCAAGGACGGCAATAGCAGGTCACGTCGCAACAAACATAAGCGCCGCATTAACAGCGACAATACCGAGGATACGGCAGTCAATGCCGGATTCAAAGGCTCTAAACCCGGTCAACGGAAAAAGCCATTCAAAAGAAGCACTCCGGGCCCGTCCAGTTTGGACCGTATACTCGACCGCTCGTGTCAAATACACGGCACCCTCGACAAGCCAGCCAACCACACCAACATGGATTGTTGGGTGTTCAAGCAGGCCAGCAAGTTAATTGCTGAAGACAAAGATAAGGGGTCACACAGCGATGACAAAGAGGAGCCCCGGCAGCCGAACACCGGAGGACAGAAGAGGTTCCCCCCACAAGTGCGGACGGTGAACATGATATACGCAACCCACATCCCCAAGAGGGAGCTGAAGCGTGCGCTCAGGGACGTATATGCGTTGGAGCCAGTCGCCCCAAAGTTCAACCCATGGTCCTCCTGTCCGATCACCTTCGATCGCAGGGACCACCCCACTAGTATCCGTCATGGCGGATTCACCGCACTAGTACTAGACCCAATCATTGACGGATTTCACCTCACTCGAGTCCTTATGGATGGTGGCAGCAGTCTGAACCTGCTTTATCAGGACACAATGCGCAAAATGGGTATAGACCCCTCAAGGATCAAACCCACAAAAACGACCTTTAAAGGCGTCATTCCAGGTGTAGAGGCCCATTGCACAGGCTCAATTACACTAGAAGTGGTCTTCGGATCCCCGGATAACTTCTGAAGCGAAGAATTAATCTTTGATATAGTCCCGTTCCGCAGTGGCTATCATGCACTGCTCGGGCGAACCGCATTTGCAAGATTCAATGCGGTACCGCATTATGCATACCTCAAGCTCAAGATGCTAGGACCTCGGGGGGTCATCACAGTTAATGGAAACACAGAGCGCTCTCTCCGCACGGAAGAGCACACTGTGGCCCTCGCAGTAGAAGTGCAAAGCAGCCTCTCAAGGCAATCCACCAGTTCGGCATTTCAAGACCCGGACACCTTCAAGCGCGCTCGGAGTAATCGGCAACTAGACCGCCTGGCACGATCTGAGCTCGTGTAGCAATGCGGCCCCCACCCCGGACCAAGCCAAATGGTGAAATTCGTGCCACGCGTACATAGTTACGCATTAAAAATACCATGGGAACATGCGGGGAGGGAGGCACAACTACGGCACGCCCCAATACGCGGCTTAAACCACACTAGGGGCATCCCACTTTGTTATTTTTCTCTTTCAGGACTTTAATCTCTGGAAACCCGGTCCGGCAGCACGATTGCCGAACACATGATGCAGCAACCAAGGAGGCGGAAAGCTACGTCACACCACGAAACTCCCAGGTGGATTACGATAACGAGTGAAATATTTGCTTTAATACTATTCCTCAACTTGCCCTTGGAAGGGACATAGTCCTACTTTTTGATTATCACAGTATCTGTATCATTCTGCTTTAACGCACCTTTTTGAATAAACAATGCATAACATTATGACTATTATTGCATTCTTGTTTTATATATATGTGTTCATTAATGACGCCTTGCAACCGTACACTTTGGTACGGCCAATACACCAGGGGCTTAAGTACCCCACAATATGGTGTGAGAAGTCCGAACACTTTCACAAGTGCGGCACCCCGAACTTATAGCATTATATGCATCAGCTCCGAATCATGTCTTTGGTCAAATGTTGGGTTTGCCCGGCTCCTATGTTTTGGTACCTTACGTTCCGCTCTATCGGCTAAGGTAGCGCTAGGAGAACTGCTGCGATTGTGCCCCGGTTCTGCTGGGCTAAGCACCTCAGTAGAGAAAGCTAAAACTGACTGTCATGATAAGGCGAGAGACTGGTCGCTGTTCGGCGAGGTTTCGAGTCCCTAAAGACTTATGCCGCTTAGAGCGAGGAGCCGGTCCTGTCCGGCTTAAAGGCATGTATCGCGTCCTGAATTCCGCCTTCCGAATACCAGGGGCTTTGCCGAAACTTAAAGTTATAGAATTCTATGGCTAAGTGAGAGTGATAAAGCATTATTAGTCCGGTTGCCTTGCTTGTTGTGCTGAGCACCTCCCTCAAAGGACCCAAAAATGGGAACAAGAGTGCTCAGGTTTATCCCGAACACCCCAGCACTCGCGGCATGGGGGCAGAAGCCGAGGACTAGCCATCTCTCAGATTAGATAAACAGCCAAACAGAAGGTAATATTTTAAATTCAAACAAGCGTTGCATAGCGCATATGAAACAAGTTTTCATCATACAGGATCACACGAGCAAGTTTACTCAAATATACATCCTTTGGACATTCGTCCGCTACAAGACAGGCACCCTTCAGGACACCCTCATAATAAATTTCGGGGGTACGATGCTCCTTGCCCTGCGGCGGTCCTTCCTTGATCAGCTTCACGGCGTCTAGCTTGGCCCATTGCACCTTCACACGGGCGAAAGCCCGGCGTGCACCTTCGATGCAGACGGACCGCTTGACGACTTCTAGCCATGGGCAGGCATCCACAAGCCGCCTCACCAGGCCGAAGTAGCTGCTCGGAAGGGCGTCGCCAGGCCACAGCCGGACTATAAGGCCCTTCATGGCCTGTTCGGCCGCCTTGTGTAGCTCGACCAGCTGCTTCAGCTAGTCGCTCATAGGCACCGGGTGTTCGGTCCCAGTATACTAAGACCAGAACAGCTTCTCCGTTGAGCTTCCCTCCTCGGCCTGGTAAAAAGTTGCGGCATCCGACACGCTGCGGGGCAAATCTATGAACGCTCCTGGAGAGCTCCAGATTCGGGTAAGTAACAGGTAATTTACTTTCACATGCTTGCTTCGCATATAGAATGCCTTACCTGCCGCTATCTTCTTCATCGCATCAATCTCCTGGAGGGCCTTCTGTGCTTCGGCCTTGGCACTCTTTGCACTTTCACGAGCGGCGGCAAGCTCGGACTCTCGCGTCTTCGAGTCACGCTCCAACGCCTCCTGCTTCAACACGAGAGCTTGGAGCTCTTGCTGTACCTCGCCCACTGTCGGTGTCAAAACTGGCGGATCTCGGGTAGGGGGTCCCGAACTGTGCGTCTAGGCGGATGGTAACAGGAGACAAGGGACATAATGTTTTTACCCAGGTTCGGGCCCTCTCGATGGAGGTAAAACCCTACTCCTGCTTGATTAATATTGATGATATGGGTAGTACAAGAGTAGATCTACCACGAGATCAAAGAGGCTAAACCCTAGAAGCTAGCCTATGGTATGATTGTTGTTCGTCCTATGGACTAAAACCCTCCAGTTTATATAGACAGCGAAGAGGGCTAGGGTTACACAGAGTCGGTTACAATGGGAGGAGATCTACATATCCATATTGCCAAGCTTGCCTTCCACGCCAAGGAAAGTCCCATCCGGACACGGGACGAAGTCTTCAATCTTGTATCTTCATAGTCCAAGAGTCTGGCCAAAGGTTATAGTCCGGCTATTCGGACACCCCCTAATCCAGGACTCCCTCAGTAGCCCCTGAACCAAGCTTCAATGACGACGAGTCCGGCGCGCATATTGTCTTTGGCATTGCAAGGCGGGGTTCCTCCTCCGAATACTTCATAGAAGATTTTGAACACAAGGATAGTGTCCGGCTCTGCAAAATAAGTTCCACATACTGTCGTAGAGAGAATAATATTTACACAAATCTAATCTGCTGACGTATTCTGTAGCGTGTCATCACGCCACAGCCAAGTCTTTATTTGAACCGTTTTTACTGTCCCACCTCAGTGCGTTTTGCGAGGCGGTTTCCTTGGCACGTCTTGTCGAAGCAGAGATCGTGTCCCCTTTATTTACGGGATTCTCATCAATACAGACGTGGGTAACCCAACCGCGCCATTGATTACGGCGCTTGGGAGATAAGCGAGTTTTACCAGGCTGGTGGGGACGCATAGTTTCGTCTGCCCATATAAGGGGATAAGGATCCGCCTTTCGATCCACGCCTTCTTCCTCCTTTGCTCATCCATTTTCGCGCACTCAAGCTCCAGCGCCCAAGTCCGCATTCCCCACCTCAACCTTCTCCAGCCATGTCCGGAGCGGGAGGCAAGTGGATGGTCTCCTCCGTTACGGAGGGACACATCAAGAAGCTGAGGAAAGCCGGATACTTGTCTGACGACATCGCGCACCGGCTCCCAGACGAGGGGCAGCTCATCCCCACCCCCAGGCCCCATGAGAGGGTGGTGTTCCTCACCCATTTCCTCCGCGGACTAGGCTTCCCTCTCCACCCATTTGTCCGGGGACTCATGTTCTACTACGGCCTGGACTTCCACGATCTGGCCCCGAACATCATCCTCAACATCTCGGTGTTCATCGTCGTGTGCGAGGCCTTCCTCTGCATCCAGCCCCACTTTGGCCTATGGCTAAAGACCTTCAATGTCAAGCCGAAGGTAGTGGGCGGCCGCCAGGCGGAGTGCATAGGCGCCATGGTGGGCAAGATGCCCAACGTCCTATGGCTCGAGGGCTCCTTCGTGGAGACCATAAAGGGGTGGCAATTGGGGTGGTTTTACATCACCGAGCCGCGTGACCCTGAATGGGTCGCAGCCCCCGAGTTCCGATCCGGAATGCCTACGCAGATCACCTCCTAGAAAGAGAAGGGCCTACCGTGGGGTAAAAAAGGAGAGCTGACCAGACTCCAAACATGCGTCCAAAACCTGGTGAGCAAGAAGCTCAAACTTGTTAACATAGTCCAGGTCATGCTCATCCGTCGGATCCTCCCGTGCCAACAATGGGATTTCAGCTTGTGGGAGTTCAACCTGGCCTAGCACCAAACTCTGAGCAGGCTCTTCGACACAACGTACGAAGATGCCTGGAAGGTGCTATTCAAGAGCGTCGAGGCTCCCGCATCCGCTACCGAGGATCACGGATTCAGCATGCAGCGTCGAGCCAACGCGGTAAGCTGTTTTTACCTCTTACATGATATTTGTCTTTCATAGTTTGACTCTATGCGGGATCTAAGCCCCCATGCCTTTGACAGGACTGGCAGAGGACGGCCGAACAGATCAACTGTCCGGCTCCTTTGGCCGAAGACCCAG
Organism: Triticum aestivum; assembly: GCF_018294505.1. Lineage (NCBI taxonomy): Eukaryota > Viridiplantae > Streptophyta > Magnoliopsida > Poales > Poaceae > Triticum > Triticum aestivum. The sequence goes on along the minus strand of NC_057806.1, from coordinate 396,713,310 downwards.
CGGACGCCCGCTTGGCGGAGCTGCTGGTTCCGGCACCTTACGTGGTGCTAGAGAAGAAGGCCAAGAAGAAGGCCACGGGAACCCGGAAGAGTTACCGGCGCCAGGTGGAGTCGGACTCATCGTCCGATGACTCCGAGGCGCACTCCTCCCATGAAGACGAGGAGGAGGAAAGAGAGGTCTCTTCCCCAGCAGAGGTAGAAAAGAAAAGGAAGGCCGCCCCAACTGGGGAGGCCGGAGGGTCCAAGAAAGGCAGGACCCTCCCTACAGACTACTCCACCAACGCCGACGACGGCGATAAGGAGTGGCCGCTCAGGGCCAAGCCCCTGGCAAAATCGTAAGTATTCGGATACCTGAGTGACTCATGGCGTTCCTTTATTGCATAGCTTCTCCTGACGCCGAATATAATTATGCAGTCCGCCCAAAGCCCGGCTCGACGTGTCGTCGAGCGGCTCCCTGGATTCGTCGGATGTGAATAGTTTTTCACTTCCGACCGCTACCTCCCCTCGCCCTACGGACGACGCCGAGGTGTTGTCCCAAAAGGTTCCAAGCCAGGAGGAGGTGGTCCTGGAGGCGCCGCAAGGCGACCTCCCGGACTCTAGGCGCAAAGGGGAAAACCCCCCAAGGGCTCCAAGTCCGGCCCTGGGCCGGACACCGCACCGGAACCTTCAATGGTTCTGGAGTCCGGCAGGCGGCCCCCTAGTAAGAAGGGCAAGCCTACGACGCCGGTGACCTCCGCCCAACCGGAGGCACCGGATAATTTGCTGGAGGTGCTTAACGGCGCCTCCATCAACGAGGAGCACCGCACTATTATGAGTGCGGTGATCCAGAAGGTTTAGTCCGCCAAAAGCGGGCTGACTGAAGCCTGTGCCAGCCTGCTAACAGGCTTTGAGGTATGTGAAAAATATGTGAAAATATTACCGCATAGACAGTAGCCCCTGATGCTCTGTTTGGCGTTTGGAAAGAAAAGCCGAATAGAGGATCTAACAACATTCGTAGGAGTCTAACATAATTAAGTCAATATGTGTATGCAGGCTTCGCTGCTGGCCTCTGCCGCACTGACTGCGGACGTGGATGCGCTGAAGCAGAGCCTCGAGCAGTCCGAGCAAGAGCTCGGCCTTGCTAAAAAGGAGCTCGAGGAAAAAGAAGGTAAGTAATACCTTGTGGAGTATATTTAAAAAGATGCAGTTGCAAAAAATGACAGGATCGCTATTGGTGTCCTAGGGGCCACGACTGAGGTGGCGACCCTTAAGCAAGCGCTTTCCGAGGCCGAAAAGAAGGCGGCCACGGAGCGCACCGAGCGGGAGAAACATGAGGCGCAGGTTGGCGAGGTGCAGCAAGAGCTCTAGGCTCTCATGAAAAAACATGAGAGTTTGGAGCTTGACTCAAAGACGCGAGAGTCCGAGCTCGCAGCGACCCTTGAAAGCGCCACGTTTGCCAAGGCCGAAGCCCAGAAAGCCCTCCAGGAAGTTGAGGCGATGAAGAACATAGCGGTGGGTAAGGCATTCTTTATGCAAAGCAAGCACGTGAAAGTGAATTACTTATTACTTACCTGAATCCAGAGCTCTCCAGGAGCATTCGCAGATTTGCCCCGTAGCGTGTCAGATGCCGCCGCCTTCTACCGGGCCGAGGAGGGCAGCTCGACGGAGAAGGTGTTCTGGTCTCAGTATGCAGAGGCCGGACACTCGGTGCCCTTGAGCGACCAGCTGAAGTAACTGGTTGAGCTCCATAAGGTGGCCGAGTAGGCCATGAAGGGCCTTAGTTCGGCTGTGGCCTGGCGAGGCCCTGCCTGGGAGCTACTTCGGGCTAGTGAGGCAGCTGGTGGATGCATGTCCGTGGCTTGAAGTTGTCAAGCGCTCCGTCTGCATCGAAGGTGCCCGTAGGGCGCTTGCCCGTGCTAAAGTGCACTGGGGCAAGATGGATGCGGAGAAGCTTGTGAAGGACGGGCCACCGCAGGGCAAGGAGCATCGCCACCCCGAGATGTATTATGAGGGCGTCCTGAAGGGCGCCCGCCTTGTGGCGGACGAATGTCCCAAAGATGTAATATTTGAGTGAACTTGTTCGTTTTATCATGTGCGCTGAAAACTTGTTCATATGCGCTATGCAACACTTGTTTTAATTTAAAATAATACCTTCTATGTGGCTGTTTATCGAGTCTGAGAGATGGCGAGTCGTCGGCTTCTGCCCCCATGCCACGAGTGCCGGGGTGTTTGGGATAAACCTGAGCACTCTTTTTCCCATTCTTGGGTCCTTCGAGGGAGGTGCTCAGCACAACGAACAAGGCAAATCGGACTATAATGCGTTATCACTCTCACTTAGCCAGAGAATTCTATAATTTTAAATTTCGGCGAAGCCCCTAGTGTTCGAAAGACCGAGTTCGGGGCGCTATACACACCTAGGCCGGACAAAGCCGACTCCTCGCTCTAAGAGGCATAAGTCTTTAGGGACTCGAAACCTCCTGAACATCGACCAGCTCTCGCCCTATCATGACAGTCAGTTTTAGCTTTCTCTACTGAGGTGCTTAGCCCGGCTCAACCGGGGCACAACCGCAGTAGTTCTCCCAGCGCTACCTTAGCCGATATAGCGGAACGTAAAGTACCAAAACATGGGAGCCGGGCAAACCCAACTATTGACCAAAGACATGATTCGGAGCTGATGCATATAATGCTATAAGTTCGGAGGGCCGCACTTTGTGAAAGTGTTCGGACTTCTCACGCCGTATTGTGGGGTGCTTGAGCCCCTGGCGTATGGACCGTACCAAAGTGTACGGGTGCTAAATGTCATAACTGAACATATGTATTGAAAAAGAAATGAATAGAGAATGCAATAATAAGCTGAAGCTAAGCATTGTTTATTTTAAAAGGCTGTTGTGAAAGCAGAACGATACAAATAGTGCGATAAGCAAGAGATGGGACTATTTGACATGTCCCCCTCCAGGGGTGAGCTGCGAGACGGTATGTAAGACAGGCATTTTGTTCGTTATAGAGACCACCTGGGAATTCAACGTAGCTTTCTGCCTCCTTGGTTGTTGCATTGTGTGTTCGGCGGTTGTACTGCCAGACCGGCCTTACAAAGAGTGGAGTCTAAAAGTAGGAAATAATGACAAAATCGGGAGCCCCTAGTGCAGTTGAGCCGCATTTTTGGACATGTCGTGGTCGTGCCCCTCCCCCTGTGCCCATGGTATTTTCATAGCGTAGTTGTGTATGCGTAGTACTGATTTCACAGTTTCGCGAGGGTTGGGGTTGGGGCCGTATTGCTACGCTTGCTCGGAATGTGCCAGATGGTCTTGTTGTAGGTTACTCCAGGCGCGCTTGACGGTGTCCGGATGTTTAATAGCCGGACTGGAGAATTGCCTTGAGAGGCTGCTTTGTACTTCTGCTGCAAGGGCCGCCGTGTGCTCCTCCATTCGGAGAGAGCGTTCGGTGTTTCCATTGACCATAATGACTCCTCGAGGGCCTGGCATCTTGAGCTTGAGATATGCGTAGTGCGGCACCGCATTGAACTTTGCAAATGCGGTTCGTCCGAGCAGTGCATGATAGCCACTGCGGAACGGGACTATGTCGAAGATTAACTCCTCGCTTCGGAAATTATCCGGGGATCTGAAGACCACTTCAAGTGTAACTGAGCCTGTACAGTTGGCCTCTACACCTGGTATGACGCCTTTAAAGGTTGTTTTTGTGGGTTTAATCCTTGAGGGATCTATGCCCATTTTCCGCACTGTATCCTGATAAAGCAGGTTCAGGCTGCTGTCGCCGTCCATAAGGACTCTAGTGAGGTGAAATCCGTCAATGATTGGGTCTAGAACCAATGCAGCGAATCCGCCATGGCGGATGCTAGTGGGGTGGTCCCTTCGATCAAAAGTGATCGGGCAGGAGGAACATGGGTTGAACTTTGGGGCGACTGGCTCCAACGCGTATACGTCCCTGAGTGCACGCTTCCGCTCCCTTTTGGGGATGTGGGTTGCGTATATCATGTTCACCGTCCGCACTTGTGGGGGGAAGCCCTTCTGTCCACTATTGTTCGGCGGCCGGGGCTCTTCGTCCTCATCACAGTGCAGCCCCTTGTCTCTGTTTTCGGCATTTAACTTGCCGGCCTGCTTGAACACCCAACAATCCCTGTTGGTGTGATTGGCTGGTTTTTCGGGGGTGCCATGTATCTGGCACGAGCGATTGAGTATACGGTCCAAACTGGACGGGCCTGAAGTGTTCCTCTTAAATGGATTTTTCCGCTGACCAGGCTTAGAGCCTCTGAATCCGGCATTAACTGCCGTATCTTCAGCGTTGTCGCTGTTAATGCGGTGCTTGTGCTTGTTGTGACATGACCTGCCATTGCTGTCCTTGGTATCTGAATTACCAGGGCTCTTGGTCATGTTATTGCTACGAGCCAGCCAGCTGTCTTCTCCCGCGCAAAAGTGGGTCATGAGTGTCGTGAGGGCTGCCATAGATTTCGACTTTTCCTGTCCAAGGTGCCGGGCAAGCCACTCATCACGGATGTTATGCTTGAAGGCTACTAGGGCCTCTGCGTCCGGACAGTCGACGATTTGATTTTTCTTGGTTAGGAACCGTGTCCAGAATTGTCTGGCAGATTCTTCTGGTTGCTGAATTATGTGGCTCAGGTCATCAGCGTCTGGTGGTCGCACATAAGTGCCCTGGAAATTGTCGAGGAATGCGGCTTCCAGGTCCTCCCAACAACCAATTGATTCTCCTGGCAGGCTGTTAAGCCAATGCCGAGCTGGTCCTTTAAGCTTGAGTGGGAGGTATTTGATGGCGTGTAGATCATCGCCACGGGCCATGTGGATATGAAGGAGATAGTCCTTGATCCATACCGCAGGATCTGTTGTGCCATCGTATGATTCAATGTTTACGGGTTTGAAACCCTCTAGGATTTGATGATCCATTACTTCATCTGTGAAGCATAGTGGGTGTGCGGCGCCTCTGTACTCGGCTATATCACGACGTAGCTCAAATGAGCTTTGTCTGCTGTGTTCAGCCCAGCCGAATTTACTGTATCTGGCGTGACGGTTATCATCTCGTGTCGTGGGGTGCCCGCGCGATCCGTAGATCGATCTTGTTTGCCTTGCCGTCTTCCAACATATCTCGCAGGTCTAGCGCATTTCCCCGTGCCTTGGTGTTTTTGGAGCGACGCTGGGGTGCCGCTTGAGTGGAGGGCCGGGAGGACTCTCTGTCGCGGCCGTGAGGTGGCCGGTCAGCCGCATCATGTGCTGGTGATGTAGGCTTAAGTGCTTCCTCCTCTAAACGGGGTAGCAACCTGCGCTTTGGGTAGCTCTTGGAGGGGCATTCGAGTTCGTATTCCTCGATCGCAAGGACTTCCGTCCATCTGTCGGCTAGCAAGTCTTGATCAGCTCTAAGTTGTTGCTGTTTTTTCTTAAGGCTACTCGCCGTGGCCATAAGCCTGCGCTTAAAGTTCTCTTGTTCGACGGGATCCTCAGGCACGACAAATTCGTCGTCGCCGAGGCTTGCCTCGTCTTCGGAGGGAGGCATGTAATTATCATCCTCTTCTTCTCTGTCTGCCGCTCTCTCAGGGGGGGGGGCTGGCTTCTCCATCCTCCTGCGCTGAATCTTGCTGGAGGGAATTGTCTTCGACACTGTCCGGGGTGTTATTATCTCCCGTGCCGGCATCACCATTTTTGCTTTGGCGGGACTTAGAGCGGCGCCGCTGACACCGGCGCTTGGGTTGCTTCTTGGAGGGGTCGTCCCCCGTTGTTCCGTCGCCATTGCCTTCTTTAGGTGTATCCACCATATATATGTCATATGACGAGGTGGCTTTCCAGTGCCCTATAGGCGTTGGTTCATGTTCGTCTCCTACATCGTCGTCCATACCGTTGATGTCTTCGGAGTCGAAGTCGAGCATGTCGGTTAGATCATCGACAGTGGCTACAAAGTGGGTGGTGGGTGGGCGTCGAATTTCTTCGTCATCCGCATCCCAATCCTGTTGGCCATAGTCCGGCTAGGGCTCTCCTGACAAAGAGAGAGACCTTAGTGAATTCAGAATGTCGCCGAAGGGCGAGTGCTGAAAGATATCCACGGCGGTGAATTCCATGATCGACGCCCAATCGGATTCGATTGGCAGGGCGCCGAAGGTTCGGAGTCCGAAAATGAGTCCGGCACCTTGGAGTCACGGGCTTCGCAGAGGATGAGGCTGGTGTTTGGCTCGATCGCCGTTGAGACTGCAGCCCCCAAGGCGGTGTCTAGCCACCCGTCCTCGATCGGCGCAGTTGGCTCCGAGCTAAGGGTCGGAGCTGATGCGGGCGCAGCCTCTAGGGTACTGTTCGGCGGCAGAGCTAGGTCATACCCATCGTGATAGTGCGGCGCGCCCGGCTGTGGCTCGAATCTGTCGAAGATCAAGTCTCCGCGGATGTCGGCCGTGTAGTTCAAACTTCCAAATCTGACCTGATGGCCAGGGGCGTAGCTTTCAATCTGCTCCAGATGGCCAAGCAAATTAGCCCGCAGTGCAAAGCCGCCGAACACGAAGATCTGTCCGGGGAGAAAGGTCTCACCCTGGACGGCATCGTTGTTGATGATCGGAGGAGCCATCGGGCCTAAAGGTGCCGACACAGAGGAACTCTCAATGAAAGCACCAATGTCGGTGTCAAAACCGGCGGATCTCGGGTAGGGGGTCCCAAACTGTGCGTCTAGGCGGATGGTAATAGGAGACAAGGGACACAATGTTTTTACCCAGGTTCGGGCCCTCTCGATGGAGGTAAAACCCTACTCATGCTTGATTAATTTGATGATATGGGTAGTACAAGAGTAGATCTACCACGAGATCAAAGAGGCTAAACCCTAGAAGCTAGCCTATGGTATGATTGTTGTTCGTCCTATGGACTAAAACCCTCCGGTTTATATAGACATCGGAGAGGGCTAGGGTTACACAGAGTCGGTTACAATGGGAGGAGATCTACATATCCGTATTGCCAAGCTTGCCTTCCACGCCAAGGAAAGTCCCATCCGGACATGAGACGAAGTCTTCAATCTTGTATCTTCATAGTCCAAGAGTCCGGCCAAAGGTTATAGTCCGGCTATCCAGACACCCCTAATCTAGGACTCCCTCACCCACCCGTGCCTCTTGCCTTTCCCGCTCGGTGCGCTCCTTGGCTGCTTTGTCTTCGGCCTCGGTTAGCGCTTGCTTCAGGTCTCCACCTCGGTCGTGGCTCCTGGCAAGTATATGATGATCCTGTCATTTTGCAATCGCATTCTTTTTATGCATATCCATAGATTAGGTACTACTTACCTTTGTTCTCCTCGAGCTGCCTCTTGGCAAGGCCGAGCTCGTCCTTGGACCCTTTAAGGTCCTGCTTCAGTGCGGCGACCTCCGTAGTCAGTGCGGCAGATGCCACCAGCGAAGTATGGATACGCATATTGACATACTTATATTACACTCCTGCGATATTGTTTGATCCTCTGTTCGGCTTTTCTTTGTGAACACCGAACAGAGCATCAGGGGATACTGTCTATGCGGTAATATTTTTCCTATATTTTAACACTTACCTCAAAGCCTGTTAGAAGGCTGTCACAGGCTTTAGTCAGTCCGCTCTTGCCGGACTGAACCTTCTGGACCACCGCACTCATAATAGTGCGGTGCTCCTCGTCGATGGAAGCGCTGCGAAGCGCTCCCTACAGATTGTCCGGTGCCTCTGGATGGACAGAGGTCACCGGCACAGGCGTCTTGCCCCTCTTGGAAGGTCGCCTTGAGGTGCCTCCGGGACTGTCTCCCCCCGACACGATGCCTCTTGAGACAATACCTCGGTGTTGTCCGTAGGGCAAGGGAAGGTGGCGGACGGAAGTGGATCGCTATCCATATCCGACGAGCCCAGGGAGCCGTCCGACGATACGTCGATACGGGCTCGTGGCGGTCTGCATAGTCATAATTCGGTGTTAGGAGAAGCAGTGCGACAAAGGAATGCTATGAGTTACTCTGGTATCCGAATACTTATGATTTCCCCAGGGGCTTGGCCCTGGGCAGCCACTCATCTTCGCCTTCGGCGGAGGTGGTAGAGTAGTCTGGAAGGAGAGTCCTTCCCTTCTTGGACCCTTCGCCCCCCCGGTTGGGGCGGCCTTCCTTTTCTTGTCTTCCCCGACTGGAGGGGGAGTGTCTTCGTCTTCCTCCTCGTCTTCGGGGGAGGAGTGCGCCGCGGAGTTATCGAACAACAAGTCCGATAAGCCCTGGCGTCGGGAACTCTTTTGGGTTCCCTTGGCCTTCTTGGTCTTCTCTGGCTCCTTGTAAGGAGCCGGAGTCAGCATCTCCGTCAGGAGAGCGCCCGCAGTGTCTTCGGGCAAAGGGGTCGGATAGTTAATCTGCCACGACGTCTCCACCAGGTCCTGTCAAAGGCATGGAGATCAGACCCCGCACATGATTAAGCTAGGGGAAATAAATATCCTACGAGATGTATTGAACTCACCGAACGCGCTAGGTGCTTTGCGCTTATCCCGCGGTCCTCGGCGAGAGAAGGAGGGACCTCGGCGCCCTTGAACAACACCTTCCAGACGTCCTTGTGCGTCGTATCGAAGAGCTTGCTCAGAGTCTGGTGCTGGGCCGGGTCGAACTCCCACAAGTTAAAATCCCGTTGTTGACACGGGAGGATCCGGCGGATGAGCATGACCTGGACTATGTTGACAAGCTTGAGCTTCTTGCTTGCCATACTCCGGATACATTTTTGGAGTCCATCCAGCTCCACCGATGAACCCCACGACAAGCCCTTCTCTTTCCAGGAAGTGAGCCATGTAGGGAATCCGGATCGAAACTCGGGGGTGCCGCCCATTTGGCGTCGCGCGGCTCGGTGATGTAGAACCACGCCGATTGCCACCCCTTTATGGTCTCCACAAAGGAGCCTTCAAGCCATATAACATTGGGCATCTTGCCCACCATGGCTCCGCCGCATTCTACTTGTTGGCCTCCCACCACCTTCGGCTTGATATTGAAGGTCTTTAACCACAGGCCGAAGTGGGGCCGGATGCGGAGGAAAGCCTCACACACGACAATGAACGCCGAAATGTTGAGGACGAAGTTCGGGTCCAGATCATGAAAGTCCAGCCCGTAGTAGAACATGAGACCACAGACGAATGGATGGAGGGGAAACCCCAGTCCGCGGAGGAAGTGGTGGAGGAAAACTACCCTCTCATGAGGTTCCGGGGTAGGGACGATCTGCCCCACAGCGGGCAGCCGATGCGTGATATTCACGGCTAAGTATGCGGCTCCACGCAGCTTCTTGATATGTCCCTCCGTAATGGAGGAAGCCATCCATTTGCCTCCCGCTCCGGACATGTTTGGAGAAGGTTGAGGGAAAGGATGTGGACTTGGGTGTTGGAGCTCGAGTGTGCGAAAATGGATGAGAAAAGGAGGAAGAAGACGTGGATGAAAAGTTGAATCCTTATCCCTTTATACGGGCGGACGAAACTATGCGTCCCCACTAGCCTGGTGTCGGTGTCAAAACCGGCGGATCTCGGGTAGGGGGTCCCGAACTATGCGTCTAGGCCGGATGGTAACAGGAGACAGGGGACACTTTGTTTTACCCAGGTTCGGGCCCTCTCGATGGAGGTAATACCCTACTCCTGCTTGATTAATATTGATGATATGGGTAGTACAAGAGTAGATCTACCACGAGATCAAGGAGGCTAAACCCTAGAAGCTAGCCTATGGTATGATTGTCGTGTATGGAGTTGATTGCCTACGTACTACAACCCTCCGGTTTATATAGACACCGGATAGGGTTAGGGTTACACAGAGTCGGTTACAATGGTAGGAGATCTTGAATATCCGCATTGCCAAGCTTGCCTTACACGTCAAGGAAAGTCCCATCCGGACACGGGGCGAAGTCTTCAATCTTGTATCTTCATAGTCCAGGAGTCCGGCTGAAGGTATAGTCCGGCTACCCGAACACCCCCTAATCCAGGACTCCCTCAGTAGCCCCCGAACCAGGCTTCAATGACGATGAGTCCGGCGCGCAGATTTTTTCGGCATTGCAAGGCGGGTTCTTCTCCAAATCTTATGTACCTGTAGGAATAATGTCTGATTTCTGTAATGTAGTCCTCCTCGGCTTCCATGCCCAATAATGGCCGTCTTCCACGTGTTCAAACAAATGCGAAAAGCCGGGGCGTTTTTACATCCACACCCCTAGCCGTATAAACGAGCCGCCTATTAATGGGATGGGGATTTAGGTCCAAACCACATCTTCTCCTTTCCGCGAGTTATCATCAGAGCGCTTCCAGCAAAGGTCCATTCCAACATGACCAGCCGTCGCAGCTCCTCCCCTCGCCCCTCCGGTCCCAAACCCGGGGACTGGGAGAGTTGCACCATCCCGCATAGCAAGTTAGCGTCGCTTCAGGCCAAGGGATTCCTCCCTCAGGCATACATGGTCCCGGTCCGAGCCGGTCTCGCCACCTATAATGGCGGAAAACAAGTGGAGAGCACCCCCAATCCTTCTAAAGGAGAGCGGTGTGCCTCGTCCCCTATCTAATAAGGGGACTGGGATTTCCAATTCACCCGTTTCTCCGCGGGCTTCTAGAGTTCTACGGCCTCCAGCTGCACCATGTCACGCCCACCTCTGTATTGCACATCGCAGGTTTCGTCGCCCTTTGCAAGCTATTTTTAGGCGTGGAGGCTCATTTCGCGCTGTGGAAGAGGTTATTCTGCCTGGTGCCCCGTTCTGAAAAGGGGTCTATATATCAAGTGGGCGGAGCCGAAGTATGGCGCATCGCCGGGACCGGATACCTATCCGGAACCCCAAAGAAGGCGTCCGAGGACTGGCCTTCGGAATGGTTTTACATAGATGACGTCCCGCTACCGGACCCTATCCGGGTCGGTCTCCCTGAGTTCAACAGTGCCCCATTGAAGAAACGCTTGAGCTGGCGTCCGCGGAGCTCTCAGAGAGAAAGTGACAGAGATGTCCTTTACCTGATGGGCCGGATAAGACTGTTGGCTCATTCCGGACTAACCATGATTGGAGTCATGGCCTCATGCATTATGCGGGGGGTGCAACCGCTTCAATATAGAGGCCACCCCATGTGGGATTTCAACGGGGAGGATGACGCCACACGTTACGGTCGTAAGGGGCTGGACTCAGCCGCCGCCTTAGTAAAGATCTTATCCTCTTTGTATAAGGGAGAAAAGGAGGAATTCCTCCATGTCAATCCGCAGGCCGGATTTACTATGTACGATCCTCCAAGTTGGGTAAGTGAATAATTGTGCTTGCCTGTTTGTTCTATACTCCCACGGTTAGATATGTAGTCTAACGACTTCAGTGCAGGAACTGCGACAGGAGGTAAAGGATATAAACAGCCACCCTCCATAGCCCGACGACCCAGAACGGTCCCTCGATCCGGACTCCTAAGAGGATCCGGACATATCGGTGGAGCTTATCGACGGGGTGTTCCATCAGCTAAGCAAGGACAATACCTTGGTAGCCATCACGGCTGATTACCCAGGGTTAATCCCGGCCTCCCAGGTGACAGAAGCCGGAGTCTCATTCCCTCGAGAGAGATTGCACTCTCGCGTATTCTGGTGTTTCTGATGACAACCGTGTTTTGCAGGGGAGTTTTCCAAGGCAGGAGGCCGAACCTGAGGTGGCCAGCCAACGAGGGGCCGCAGGGCCCCGTGGGGCAAAAAGGAATGAAGTCCAGACTGAGATGCCGGTGCAAAGGTATAGCGCACCCTCTGTTTCCCTGGTGTTATTCTGTCAGGGCATATTAACTTTCGTGCTATCTTCAGAACGAAGAGACCTCGCCAGACTACATCCGGAGAGGTTGCCAATCGCGCCTCCACCAGCCAGGCTCCAACGGCTAGCCAGGAAGCGGAGGCGAGCACAAGGCGCATACCGGACGCTCCTCCGACAGAGGATGAGGACAGGCTGTCTGCCACAAATTCTGAAGTGGAGAGTGCCATGAACCACAGGCGTCGCCGGACAGTTCTACGCGACGCTTGTTTCTCCCAAGAGGCTTTAGATGCCTTTAATTCGGGAGATGCGTACCTCCGTGCCGCTCAAAATGGTTTAGCCAGAGCCACAGAGCAGTATGTAAAAGACATACGGGTAAGAAAATTTTGGTCAAATATATATATACCAGTAGCCCCCGAGACTTGAAACAGTTAGAGCAACTGATTTAAGGATCTTTTAATATGCAGGTTCTTACAAAGAAGAATACTGTACTGTCCCAGGAGCTGGAAAAGTGCAAGGCCCAACTAGAGGCCGCACTAGCCGCAACAGGGGAGTCCAAAGAGACCCCCTCAGGTAAGATATACTTTGAAAGATTAGTATTGTGTGGTGTGGGTGTAAATCTGACAAATCATATTGCAGATGGCGCCGGACTCGATCCGAACAAACAACAACTCTTACGCCAGCTAGAGGCCGGTGAGAGATGTTGACAAGGGTGAGGCGAGAGAAGAATGATCTTCAGGATGTCAACACCAAGCTGGACGTCGAACTTAAAGATGTTCGTGGCCAGCTGTCGGACTCCACGAAGGAGAATCAGCGGCTTCGACGCGGCATTTTTAGTAAGTGCTTGAACGAACTTTGAAAAAAGAGTTCAGCGAAGAAGTCGACTAACAGAGTAATGTCTGTAGGTATGCTCACAGGTCGTCCTGCAGAGGAGATGCCCGGTTCTACGGGTGACCTTCTTCTCGAACTCATGCAACTGCATGAGCGAATTCGGCAGGCGATGTGAGGTGTTGCCCAAGCCTTATGGCCTGCCCACTCCATGCCCGAGGGCCTTGGAGAGCTTGCGGAGAAGCTAAAGGGAGCTCGGCGGCGCTTCCGGTTGTGGAAGATATCGGCTTGCCGACAAGGCGCTAGGGAAGCCTGAGCCATGGTGAAGACCCGTTTTACAAAGTTTGACCCAAACCACATGGCCGAGGTCGGACCAGTGGGGCCTGACGGGAAGGAGATCCCTGTGAGCTTAGTATACGGCCAAGTAGAGTTGGCCGCGAAGTAGTCCCAGTAGGACTGTAAATTAGACAGCCTGTTAGATGGTATAGAAGAGGAATACAATCAGTCAGAATGACTATGTAATTTTGAATTGACATGTGTAATGCCTTCTAGTCGGATTGTAGATCGTTTGTCATTGCCGACCTTTTCGCTTCGACCTCGGGACCTGATGGTCCGGAGTGTGTCCGAATACCATAGCGGTTATATAAGAACCGTGGTATGCATGGAGACCAGGCGTAGGGGTCATTAGTGCTTTATCAGACAAGTGCCCAACTAGTTATGTTATATTACATGGTTAGTAAGAAACATCTTCCAGAGAGAATAGTTCCGTTAGGGGTTCCTTTCGCTGGGAGGCATGCCCTAAAGTGCATGTCCGGTCTGCGTAAAAAGATGCAGAAAAAAGCATCTAGGGGCGCGTATAAAAAAAGATCATCTTTTATCTCACCGACCGAATATTCCCTTAAGAACGCTAGCTTTCGGCTTCACCCAGTCTGAGGTACACATCCGGCTGACCCGGCAGTAACAATCGCAGAGGTGCTCCCTTTACCACCTAGCCGAACAATCGGGAATGTAGGGGTAAGCACAGGAGCCAGGCAACCCAGCTTGGCCAAAACTTAAGTCATATCGATGCATATAATGGTGAAGAAAAAGGTACATGCAGAAGTTTGATGCATGTGTTGGGCGTGAAGCCCGTATAAATAAGCTTCTGTTAAAGAAGCCCCCAGGTTTAATGAGCGCGAGTCGCGTGTCACTAGATAAGCCTTTAAGGGCTATAAAAGAAAAGAGGGGAAGGAGAGAAATGTAAGACAGAAAAATGCAAAAAATGGACAGAGGAAGGAGACGAACACAGAGTCCGACGCTAGGCATAGAATCTTCGGAGACGGGTGGCATTCCACATGTTTGGCTCGAGTCGGTTATCCGATGCATCTCACAGGCGGTACGCCCCGCCAGTCAGGACTTGTTCGATTATGAATGGACCTTCCCACTTGGGCTTGAGTTTGTCCTTTTTCTTATCCGGCAGGCGTAGAACTAGTTCGCCAACATTGTAATTTTTGGCCTGTACTTCTCTGCTTTGATATCTTTGGGCCTGCTGTTGATAAAATGCGGAACAGGCTTTTGCCACGTCGCGCTCTTCCTCCAGGGCGTCCAAGTTGTCCTGCCGATCGAGCTCGGCTTCTCTTTCTTCATACATGCGCACTCTAGGTGAGTCATGAATTATGTCGCAGGGCAGAACTGCCTCTGCGCCGTACACCATAAAAATGGTGTCTATCCGGTGGTGCGATTTGGCGTGGTCCGCAGCCCCCATAGCACGGAGTCGAGCTCCTCTACCCAGTGTGTGTTAGATTCCTTGAGGGACTGCACCAGTCTGGGTTTAATGCCGCTCATTATAAGACCATTTGCACGTTCGACCTGGCCGTTGGTTTGTGGGTGATAGACGGAAGCATAATCGAGCTTGATGCCCATGTTTTTGCACCAGAGTTTTACCTCATCGGCGGTAAAGTTTGTACCATTATCGGTTATGATGCTGTGGGGGACGCCATAACGGTGTACCACCTCGGATATGAAGTCTATCACAGGTCCGGATTCGGCCGTTTTAACAGGCTTGGCTTCTATCCATTTGGTGAATTTGTCCACCATGACCAGTAAGTATTTTTTCCTATCGGTCCCACCTTTAAGGGGTCTGACCATGTCAAGTCCCCAGACCGCAAAAGGCCAGGTGATGGGTATACTTTGGAGTGCGGTGGGTGGCATATGGCTTTGGTTGGCAAAAAGTTGGCAACCAACGCATCGTTGGACTAAGTCCTGAGCGTCTGCCCGGGCCGTCGGCCAATAAAAGCCTGTACGGAAAGCCTTGCTAACAAGGGACCGAGCAGAGGCGTGGTGACCACCGAGTCCGGCATGAATTTCAGCCAGAAGGTTCCGCCCTTCCTCTTCGGAGATGCACCTTTGAAGGACTCCGGTAGTGCTTTTCTTGTAAAGCTCTCCCTCATGGACTCTATAGGCTTTAGATCGCCGCACTATGCAGCAGGCCTCGTTTTGGTCCTCCGGGAGTTCCTACCTAGTAAGGTGGGCTAGGATGGTTCTATCCACGGGGCGATGACCGCCATTATTATGTGGGCTGAAGGTGTAATTTCATTGGCAGAGCCTCCAATTGTGTCAGATTGTTCGGCGTCGAGTGGTGCGGCTGGGTCCGGGCTGTTATTTACGGGTTCCCCCTCCCATGTTATGGATGGCTTGAACAATCTTTCCAAAAAGATGTTGGGGGGGACTGCATCGCGTTTTGCTCCGATGCGTGCCAGGACGTCCGCTGCTTGATTGTTTTCTCGGGCTATATGGTGAAACTCCAGCCCTTCGAACCGAGCTGACATTTTTAGGACGGCGTTGCGGTAAGCTGCCATATTTGGGTCCTTGGCGTCGAAGTCTCCATTTATTTGGGATATCGCGAGGTTTGAATCCCCGCGTACCTCTAGGCGCTGGATACCCATGGATACTGCTATCCGGAGACCATGTAGGAGGGCCTCATATTCGGCTGCATTGTTGGAATCCATGTACATGATCTGGAGCACATATTGGACTCTGTCTCCTGTGGGGGACGTCAGGACGACGCTAGCCCCCAGTGCGGCCAACATTTTGGAGCCTTCGAAATGCATAATCCAGTTTGAATATGTGCCGTACTCTTTAGGGAGCTCGGCCTCCGTCCATTCTACGACGAAGTTGGCCAAAACTTGCGATTTAATAGCTCGCCGTGGCTTATAGGTTATATCGAACGGGAGAAGCTTGATGGCCCATTTTGCAATCCGGCCCGTTGCGTCGCGGTTGTTGATAATATCGTTGAGTGGTATTTCCGAGGCTACTGTTATGGAACACTCTTGAAAGTAGTGTCATAGCTTCCGGGATGCCATGAATACCGCGTATGCAATCTTTTGATAATGCGGGTACCGTGATTTGCATGGAGTGAGGACAGTGGATACGTAGTAGACCGGCCTTTGAAGGGGGAATTTGTGTCCGTCCGTTTCCCGCTCGACAACGAGCACTGCGTTGACAACTTGATGTGTTGCTGCAATGTACAATAACATTGGTTCATCGGTGTTCGGCGCGGCCAGGACTGGGTTTGTTGCCAATATGGCTTTTATTTCATCAAGTCCGGCCGTGGTGGCCTTCGTCCACTCGAAGTGTTCGATGCGCCGAAGGAGGCGATAGAGGGGTAGTGCCTTTTCTCCCAAGCGGGAAATGAAGCGGCTTAAAGCCGCCACACATCCAGTTAATTTTTGTATTTGTTTGAGGTCCTTTGGGATATCCAATTGTGACAAAGCTTGGATCTTGGCTGGATTAGCTTCAATTCCTCTACCGGATACAATGAAGCCCAAGAGCTTTCCGGCTAGAACGCCGAAGACGCATTTTTCCGGGTTGAGCTTGATATTGTATTTTCGGAGGTTATTGAAAGTAAGCCTCAAGTCGTCTATTAGAGATTCGACATGTCTTGATTTGACGACCACATCATCCACATACGCCTCCACTGTTTTGCCGATCTGATTTGCCAGACATGTCTGGATCATGCGCTGATATGTTGCGCCGGCGTTTTTCAGCCCGAAGGGCATTGTGTTGAAGCAGAATGGGCCGTATGGTGTGATGAATGATGTTGCAGCTTGGTCTGATTCTGCCATCTTGATTTGATGGTAACCGAAGTATGCGTCGAGGAAACACAACGAGTCGTGTCCTGCGGTGGCATCGATAATTTGATCGATACGGGGGAGGGGGAAGGGATCCTTTGGGCAAGCCTTGTTAAGGTCTTTAAAATCGACACACAGGCGCCAGGATTTGTCCTTCTTTGGTACCATCACCAAGTTTGCTAGCCAGTCCGGATGTTTTATGTCTCTAATGAATCTGGCCTCCAATAGCTTGGCTAGCTCCTCTCCCATAGCCTGTCTCTTGGGTTCGGAAAAACGCCGAAGGGCTTGTTTGACAGGTTTGAATCCTTTTAGGATATTTAGGCTGTGTTCGGCCAGCTTGCGTGGGATCCCTGGCATGTCTGAAGGGGGCCAGGCGAAAATGTCCCAGTTCTCTCGTAGGAACTCTCGCAGTGCGGCGTCTACATTAGGGCTCAGTCGTGCCCCGATGGAAGCTGCTTTATTGGGGTCCGTTAGATGGACCTGGAATTTGACTATTTTGTCAGCTGGCTTGAAGGATGTGGATTTGGATCTCTTATCGAGTATCACATCATCCCTGTTAACCATGGAGCGCAGCGCAGTCAGTTCCTCGGCCGCTAGGGCTTCGGATAGTGCCTCAAGGGCTAATGTGGCCGTCTTGTTTTCGGCGCGGAGTGCAACGTCCGGATTACTAGCTAGAGTGATAATTCTGTTCGGCCTGGGCATCTTAAGCTTCATGTACCCGTAATGGGGTATTGCTTGGAAGATTGTGAATGCTTCCCGTCCTAGTAAAGCATGATGTCCACTTTTAAACGGGGCCACTTGAAACGTGACTTCTTCGGACCTGTAATTATCCGGCGTGCTGAACACCACATCTAGTGTGATTTTTCCTGTGCAGCGCGCTTCCCGACTGGGGATTATTCCTCTAAAGGTTGTGCTGCTTCGCTTGACGCGGCTCCAGTCTATTTCCATTTTTTGAAGGGTTTCCTCATAAATGAGGTTTAGTCCGCTGCCTCCATCCATGAGCACCTTGGTGAGGCGAAAGCCGTCCACTATGGGACTAAGGACCAATGCGGCTGGTGCTCGGGCTGTTCGGAATTTAGGTTCATCACTTGCGTTGAAGGTAATAGCAGTGTCGCTCCATGGATTTATTGTTGCAACTTGATAAACTTCGGCGGGGCTGCGGAGTGTTCTTTTTCGCACATTGTTTGATGCGAAAGTCTCGAAGACTGTGAGAACGCTACTGGTGTCCTCGGGCTGGCTTTCTGTGGCCTCCAGGCTTAAGAGGTCCTCGCCGATTTTGGCCACCTGCCGGAGTATCCAACATGCTCTGAGGCTGTGAGTTGGTGTGGCGTCCTCTGTACTGTGAATTCTACAGGGTCCATCAAGCCACCTTTCCAGTACGGTTCCATGCCCTGTAGAGGGTTTTGGCTTTTTGGTGCTTATCCCGGGTGTCCTATGATGATGCACCCTCTTAGTTCGGACAGGATTACTATTCAAGGCCGGATTATCCCAAAATTTTATTTCGGTTTTCCAGGCGCTTTCCATCGCACAATATTTTTGTACTATGGACGCCAAGTCAGCGAAGCATGTAATATCACGATGACTTACGATGTTAAGGATTCCCTCGTCCGTGCAATTACTGCAGAAAATTGAGATTGCGTCTTCCTCGCGACAATGCTTTATCCTGTTCATAACCAGGAGGAATCTGGCCCAGTAATGATGTACTATTTCCTCGGGCCTCTGCCTGATTTGGGAGAGATCGCTTATGTTCGGGTGGGCGGGTGTCGTTGAATCTGAAACCTCACCCAATCCAAGATTTGGAGGCCGAAGAGTTTCCGAACTCTGAAGTTCGGATTCTTGGATGTTGTTCAACGAATCTAGCCCGTTGCCTGATCCTAAGCTCAGGTCTTGAGTTACATCCTCCCCTTCGCGGGTATCCGGCTTGGAGGAGTCGGGAATTCAGACGTAGCTAGTCCTTAAAATAGATGAAGGGTCGCCGCACTGCGCCTCTACCACGGCAACATGGTGGGTGACTTGGGGAGAGTTAATTTCTCTTAGATCGGGTTTAAGCCCAACCTGGTCGTAATCCGTAGCGACCCCTAGGGTGGCGATGCGATCCAAGAGCTCGTTTATGGAAGAGAGCTCCATTGGATCTAGCTTCTCGACGAGCTCCGAGCTGACGTGTAGGTTGCTTTTGATGACCCGAGAGGTCACCGTCGGCGCAACAGCCGAACAGGTGGTCATGAGGAAACCACCTAGCCGGAGGGTCTGGCCAACAGCCAAGGCTCCCTTAGCAACGGCACTGTCTTTAAAGATGGGAAGAGGCATCCTTCCTGATTGTGACGGCATAGAGGAACTCTCAATGAAAGCACCAATGTCGGTGTCAAAACCGGTGAATCTCGGGTAGGGGGTCCCGAACTGTGCGTCTAGGCCAGATGGTAACAGGAGACAGGGGACACTTTGTTTTACACAGGTTCGGGCCCTCTCGATGGAGGTAATACCCTACTCCTGCTTGATTAATATTGACGATATGGGTAGTACAAGAGTAGATCTACCACGAGATCAAGGAGGCTAAACCCTAGAAGCTAGCCTATGGTATGATTGTCGTGTATGGAGTTGATTGCCTACGGACTACAACCCTCCGGTTTATATAGACACCGGATAGGGTTAGGGTTACATAGAGTCGGTTACAATGGTAGGAGATCTTGAATATCCGCATTGCCAAGCTTGCCTTACACGTCAAGGAAAGTCCCATCCGGACACGGGACGAAGTCTTCAATCTTGTATCTTCATAGTCCAGGAGTCCGACTAAAGGTATAGTCCGGCTACCCGAACACCCCCTAATCCAGGACTCCCTCACCTGGTAAAACTCGCTTATCCCCCAAGCGCCGTAATCGATGGCACGGTTGGGTTACCCACGCCCGTATTGATGAGAATCCCGTAATAAGGGGGACACGATCTCTGCTTTGACAAGACGTGTCAAAAAACTGCCTCACGTTATGTGCGGGGCTAGTTAAAGGAAACGGTTCGAATAATCACCGGGCCATGGCATAATGTCATGTTGCCAAAACAAGTCAGCAAGTTGGATTTGTGGAAATATTATTCTCTCTATGATGGTATGTGGAACTTATTTTGCAGGGTTGGACACTATCCTTGTATTCAAATTCTTCTGTGATGTGTTCGGAGGAGGAACCCGCCTTGCAATGCCGAAGACAATACTGCGTGCCGAACTCATTGTCATTGAAAGCCTGGTTCAGGGGCTACTGAGGGAGTCCTGGATTAGGGGGTCTCCGGACAGCCGGACTATATCCTTTGGCCGGACTATTAGACTATGAAGATACAAGATTGAAGACTTCGTCTCGTGTCCGGATGGGACTCTACTTGGCGTGGAAGGCAAGCTAGGCAGTACGGATATGGATATCTCCTCCTCTGTAACCGACCTTGTGTAACCCTAACCCTCTCCGGTGTCTATATAAACCGGAGGGTTTTAGTCCGTAGGACACAACAATAACATACAATCATACCATAGGCTAGCTTCTAGGGTTTAGCCTCTCTGATCTCGTGGTAGATCTACTCTTGTACTACCCATATCATCAATATTAATCAAGCAGGACGTAGGGTTTTACCTCCATCAAGAGGGCCCGAACCTGGGTAAAACATCATGTTCCCTGCCTCCTGTTACCATCTGCCTTAGACGCACAGTTCAAGACCCCCTACCCGAGATCCGCCAGTTTTGACACCGACACCTTACCTTCACCATAAGGGGGCGAACCAGTATAAACCTCTCGTGTCCTTTGTCCCGATCAACCCCTTTAAGCTTCCTAGTTGCAATGGCCCTACAACTAAGTCCTTTTGCTAGGACATCTGCCGTGACAATTGCACGATAGTTGGCGCCCACCGTGGGGCCAGCGCACAGTGGATTTGAGTTCTTGAAGGGCAACTTCGAAGGGCTCAAGGGATACGCTGTGGGCCAGATGACCAAGAGTCGTCGCGGAAAACTCTACATCGACGGCGAAGGTTGGGGCCCCAACGCCGGCTCAATCGAGTACGGGTACCGGGTCCCCTTCGGCGGAATCCACGTCTTCATTGGTCGGATCGGCGAGCTGGGCCCTGAGCCGGACATCTGCACCGACCTCATCAAGATAGCTCAGCGAGCGAGACCCGCTCGGGCTCAATCGGCCTTGAGGCGTGCCTTCGTGGGTTGCATCCATGGAGCGGAGTTTTCTGAAGGATCGATAGACGGTGGTGAGACGGCCATCTGTTCTGACGCTACGTAATCAACATGCGAGACAGATCCTTTGTATCAGCTGCAAGATGGCATGCTTGGGGGCTGTTCCGATGGCAGCAGTATTCCGGACCCCTCTGAGCCGCCGAATCGAGCCGGAGTCTTCATGGCTGGCACTCAACCCGAGCAAAACTCTACGGCTGCAACAGCAATAACCATCGGGTTGGCAGCAGCCGGGTCAGGAGACCCCGTGCGCCCTCTGGCTCAGATAATAATGGACCTCATGGATAAGTTGACGGCTCTGTTAACTGTTGTAGTGGAGCCGACGGATAAGGCTCAACATGACGCGGAGGTGGCACGACTACACGAAGAGATGGCATGGGCCAAGGAAAATTTAGCAGTAGAAGAAGTCAGGATGGCTGTGGAACGGGCGGCTTTGGATGCCCGGGCTTAGTAGCTTCAAGCAGAGACTTTCCGGCTCTTGATGGATCTGAACACGTCAAACGAGGTCATGAGGAGAAGACACCAGAAAACTCAGTCACGTCTACCTCTGGATTACGATCCCAGGAACCTTTTCCACACACCCGGGGCCGGTCCCAGCAACCCGCCAGAGGCAAACCGGATCACAACACCCAGGGCGGGGGCGCCGGTTCAGCCAAGGGCCATGGAACTACCCCGTATGAATACATCTCCGCCTCATTACACGCCAGTACCACCAGGTCACTTCTCTAACCCGTTGGATAATTTAATTGCTGCGTCGGCCCGTCTGGCGGCTCTCCTAATGGAAGGCGACTCTCCAACGGCGATCGAAACACGAAGGGTCAGAGAACTTCTTTAGACAGCCCTGGCGCAATAGTATGCGTATTCTTATAGTCGAGACAAGATCCATTCAACCCCTCACCCAAGCCGGAGCCCGAGCTATAGCAGGCATATGGATTCAGCGGCTATGTCAAGCAATGCCCAATGTTGTAACCAACCGCGCAGGCATGACCCGGCTCAGGACGGAGCTTTGAACTTAGGGGATCAGGAGAGGATCCGTCAGGAAGCTGAGCGGGCAGTTCAACCGGCAGCTGAGTAGGCGGCTCATCAAGTTTTTCCGGTTTATCCAGCAACTTTTGTCGAGGCCGGAGTGGCCACAAGGACAGAGGTGTCCCTTGCCTGGTGCCAGCTCTACATAATGAGCGCTTGCCAAAAGATTTTAAGGGGCCTCGTAAGGTGCCTAACTACACGGCCGACTTGCAGCCTGGGGTATGGATTGAGAGTTATGAGATGGCGATGGAGCTATTGGAGGTCAGCAACGCAGCAATGGCTAAATATTTCACTATGATGTTGGATGGAATAGCTTGCACTTGGTTGAAAGGGTTGCCACCCAACTCCATCGGCCCATGGGCGGAGTTAAAAGCCCGGTTCATTCAAAACTTCAAGGACACCTATAAGCAACCCATGTCAATCGTGGACTTAACCAACTGTAAGCAAGAGGAGGGTGAGTCCACGACCCATTGGGTGCGCTGGGTCAAGGAGATAATATACTCATCTGATAAGATGGATGCCGGCTCTGCGGTCTTAATGTTGGAGAAAATTGCTGTTTTGAACCTCTGAAGCAGAAGTTGGGGTGGCTCAAGCGTGATTGTCATGACATGGGCCAGTTGATGGCGGCTCTAGTCAAGTATGCTGATTTAGATAGTACCAAGGATCCCACGTCTGATGAAGAGAAGGCAGGGAAGGGAAAAAAGAACGGCAATGGCAAGGGTCACCAGCATAACCTAGCGAATCAAGGAGGTAATAAACGTAAGGCTAACGAGTTCATGGCTAACACCAATACACATGGCAACAACCAACGGCGCAAGGGGAGGCCATCGCCTCGATCAGCTGGGTCAGGTCCCACCCTGGAGCAACTATTGAATGAACCCTGTCCTAGACACGGCACCCGGGAGAAGCCAGCTACCCATTTATGGAAGGATTGTACAATTATGAAGGCGTTTAAAAATTCCAACATGTTTGATGGCAGCCACGTCCTAGTGGTGGTTCATGCGGAGACGGCTTTCATGGCCCGGGCGCCGGCCCAGGCGGAGTCGGTTTTCACGGCTAGGGTCATCCGGGTAACTAAGGTCATTATAATCAGCAGTCCGGCCAAAGTAATCAGCACTAACAGCAGCAGCAGTCCGGGTACCAGAGTAACCCAAATAGCTGAACAGTGGGCAATACCACGTATTTACCACTAGTTTGTGCAAGAGGGACCAGAAACTTCATAAGAGGGTTGTAAACACTGTTGAGCCGGCGGTTCCACATTATTTGAGATGGTCAGAATAGCCTATTGTGTGGAGTAGGGAGGATCACCCTCCCCGGGTTGATAATCCGGGTCACTTGGCTTTGATGGTGGCGCCTCAGGTTGGTGGATATAAGTTTACTAAGGTACTCATGGACAGAGGCAGTAGCATCAACATCCTCTATTATGAGACATTTCGTCGCATGGGATTGACTGACAAGAGTCTTAAACAGTCCAACATTGTTTTTCATGGTGTTGTACCTGGTAAATCGGCATACCCAGTTGGAAAGATTGAGCTGGAAGTAGCCTTTGGGGATGAATACAATTCTAGGGCTGAGAAGTTAACTTTTGAAGTGGTTAAGATCAAAAGCCCATATCATGCCCTATTTGGACGGCTGGCCTATGCCAAGTTCATGGCCCGGCCGTGTTATGTATATCTTCAGCTCAAGATGCCGGGTTATAAAGGCACCGTCACAGTACATGGAAGCCGGAAAATAGCCCTAGAATGTGAGCTGAGTCTGTTTGTGCAACAGAGGAATTAAAGTTTTATAAAGATAATGTTGACCCGGCAGACATGACGTCTTTGAAGAAGCCAACCACGGAACATGAACCGGTCTTGAAATTCAAGTCAACTGATGACACTAAAGCGGTTGATTTTGTGCCTAGCGACTCATCCAAACAGTTCATTATCAGTGCCAACTTGGATCCAAAATAGGAAAGCACGCTCATCGAGTTCATCCGTGAGAACCGGGACATCTTTGCATGGAAACCTTCTGACATGCCAGGTGTCCCAAGAGAACTCGCTGAGCACACTCTCAATATTGATCCGAGATTTAAACCGGTCAGACAGTTTCTTCGACGGTTTAATGAGGAAAGGCGCAAGGCGATTGGAGAAGCGGTGGCCCGGCTCTTGGTGGCCGGGTTCATTGTTGAAGTTTTTTACCTGGAGTGGTTGGCTAACCCGGTGCTTGTCCTCAAAAAGAATGGCACCTGGCGTATGTGTGTGGATTACACCGATTTAAACAAAGCTTGTCCGGCTGACCCTTTTGCCCTCCCTCGTATTGATCAGATCATTGATGCTACAGCGGGTTGCGAGCGTTTGAGTTTTTTGGATGCCTATTTGGGTTATCATCAGATCAAGATGGCAGTTAAGGACCAGGAGAAGACAACTTTCATCACTCCGTTTGGAGCCTTCTGCTATGTGTCTATGCCTTTTTGGCTGAAAAGTGCCCAGGCGACTTATCAACGATGTGTACAGAATTGTCTTCACAGTCAGATTAGGCGTAATGTTCATGCTTATGTGGATGACATGGTGGTGAAATCCAGAGAGAAGGAAACCTTGATAACTGATCTGAAGGAGACCTTTGATAATCTCCGGGTCTACAAGATGATGCTTAACCCGGCCAAATGTGTTTTTGGAGTCCCAGCTAGCAAACTTTTGGGTCTTTTGGTGTCTAACAGAGGTATTGAGGCTAACTCGGAGAAAATTAAGGCAACTACATCTCTGGCTAAACCGGCATGCATCAATGACATTCAGCGGTTAGCGGGTCGCGTCGCAGCCTTAAGCCGGTTCAGAAGCCGGTTAGGGGAAAAGGCGATGCATTTATATCAAATGATGAAGAAGGTGGATAACTTTGTCTGGAGTGATGCTACTAACTCTGCTTTTGAGGATTTGAAGAAACAGCTCGCTAAGCCGCCGGTTCTTGCTGCTCCGGTTGAGAAAGAGCCGTTGTTGTTGTATGTGGTTGCTAACTCAGGTGCTGTCAGTGTGGCTGTTGTTGTGGAGCGTAGGGAGGCTGGCAAGGAACATCCGGTCCAACGGCCGATTTACTATGTCAGTGAGGTGCTCATTGAATCTAAACAAAGATATCCACATTGGCAGAAGCTCGTGTACGGGGTGTTCATGGCAAGCCAGAAGCTCAAACATTACTTTTAGGGTCACCCAATCACTGTGGTTTGCTCTACTCCTCTAGGAGATATTATTCAAAATAGAGAGGCCACAGGACGAGTCGCCAAGTGGGCTATTGAACTTGGATCTCATGGTTTGAAGTATGTGCCATATACTGCAATCAAATCTCATGCGCTGGTTGACTTCATTAATGATTGGACAGAGTTGCAGATGTCAGAGGAGAAACCAGACAACACATATTGGACGATTCATTTTGATGGGTCCAGACAGTTGGAAGGCTCGAGGGCTGGAGTTGTTTTAACTTCTCCTTGAGGTGACAAGTTTTGTTATGTGTTGCGATTGATGTTTCCTTGTACTAACAACGCAGCAGAATATGAAGCCTTGCTCCATGGTCTTCGAATGGCTAAAGAAATGAGTCTGAGCCGGGTACGGTGCCTTGGCGATTTAGATTTGGTGGCTCAACAGGTGTCAGGCAAGTGGGATTCCAAGGATCCTCTCATGGCGGCTTATCGCCGCAAGGTCGACGCTGTTGCGGGGCATTTTAAGGGTTATCAAGTGGAGCACATTGACCACAGAAAGAACGAAGTGGCCGATGCCTTGAGCCGGTTGGGATCTCAGCGTAAGCCGGTACCGCCTAACACCTTTCTGGATGTTTTACATAACCCGTCTGTTAAGTTGCCTACAGAGGAAGATTTGGCCATTCCTTACCCGGAGGCACAGTTAGTGGCGGCTCTTCATGTTATTCCAGATTGGATAGTACCGTTCTTGGCTTATATGACCCGGGGCGAGTTGCCGGAGGATGAGACCCTGGCCCGACAGATAACCCGACGGTCCAAGTCAATGACAATTTTTGACGGTGAGTTGTATCACCGCAGCGTCACTGGAGCGTTTCAACGCTGCGTTTCTCCTAAAGAAGGGCAAGAAATTCTTCGTGAGATCCATGAAGGGGATTGTGGTCATCACGCTGGATCAAAGTCTCTTGCGGCCAAAGCTTTTTGTCATGGGTTTTACTGGCTAACGACTCACGCTGATGCGGAGGAGCTGGTCAGTAGGTGTGATAGATGTCAAAAAATTCACGACGAGTGCACATGCTGACTCAAGAGTTGCATATGATTACAATCACTTGGCCATTTGTAGTCTGGGGGCTTGAAATGGTTGGGCCTTTCAAAAGGTCCAAAGATAAAAAGACACATCTTTTGGTAGCAGTTGACAAATTCACAAAGTGGGTTGAGGCGGAGCCAGTGAGCAAGTGTGATGCAGCCACGGCGGTTCAGTTCATGAAAAGGGTGATTTTTCGCTTTGGTTTTCCACACAACATTATAACCGACAATGGCACTAATTTGTCTCAAGGTTCTAGGAGGAGTTTTGTCAACGTGAGCATATCTGGCTTGATGTTTCTTCAGTAGCTCACCCCCAATCCAATGGTCAAGCTAAGAGAGCAAATCAAGAAATTCTAAAAGGTCTCAAACCCCGGCTTATGGTTCCCTTACAACGGACTCCAGGTTGTTGGGTAGAGGAATTACCTTCGGTGTTGTGGAGCATCAATACCACCCCTAATAGGTCTATAGGTTATACACCTTTTTATCATTTATGGGGCAGAAGCAGTGTTTCCTAGTGACATCCGTCATGACTCGCCTCGCGTGGCGGCTTACATTGAAGCTGATAATGAACAAGCCCGTCATAACGCACTTGATTTGTTAGATGAGGAGAGAGATTTGGCAGCGACTCGATCAACAATTTATCAACAGGACCTGTGCCGTTATCACAGCCGCCGAGTTAAGTCTAGAACCTTTCAAGAAGGTGGCCTGGTGCTCTGGCTCATCCAGGATCTGTCTGATGCACATAAGCTATCCCCACCTTGGGAAGGACCCTTTGTGGTCAGCAAGAACTTAAACAACGGGTTATATTACCTCATTGACGTTCGAGAGCATAAAGACTCACGTAAGTCAGAGGAGGAGACCCGCCGGCCATGGAACATTGCTCAACTTCGGCCATACTATACTTAAGCCACCAGCTCTCATCATGTATATACTTTGACGTTGTATATATTATGATAAGTAATAAAGCAGGACCTTTGTCCTTTTTTCCCTTTCAATGATCATATATCTTTATTATTTTCATTGTGTAAAACGACCAAAAGGGGGCTGATCGTATCTGAATCTAGCTTCATCCTTTTGGTCCGGCTCATGATCGTATTCGAATCTAGCTGTAAACCTCATGGTCACTTGGGGGCTTCCTGTTCAAACATAGGTCTATTCAAACCAAAGAGAACACAGCTGCCGTAACCCTTTTGATCGGCTCAAGGCCAAACTCACTAGGGGGCTTCTTGATCATATCCGAATCATAGCTTAACCCCTTTTGGGTCCGACTTGGTTCGTATTCGAATCAGGGTCATTAAAAACCTCCGAAGGTCATTTGGGGGCTTCCTGTTCAAACCTAGATCGCATTCGAACCAAAGAGAACATAGCTGTCAGTACCCTCTTGATCGGCGCAACGCCAAAGCCACTGGGGGCTATATGATCGTATTCGAATCTTAGCTTAACCCCTTTGGTCCGGTATAACGATCGTATTCGAATCAGAAGCCTCTAGATTTTAAATAAATATTTTGATTTACATTGTCGGAAGCTTAATGTTTTTGTCTTATTGATCTCGAATCTAACTGTCAGTATGGTTTCAAATTAAACTGGCTCGGTTAGTTGACAATGAATCGCCAAGGCATAACAGTCATCAGACATATGGAAGTATTGATTTCTATGATAGATTGGGTTATCAACCTCATATCCGGGTCATGAAAACCGGCAGTCTAGAACACAGGTATGACAGTATTGTTCACGAACAGGTTTTCGTGTGTTTTTCATTAATCACAGGGTTTTTCAGCCTTGTTTATCTTTTCCACTATGACAATTTCATAAATACATATACCGGGTGTTTTTGACCCGTCCGGTGCTAAACCGCCAGGCTAGCTCTTTCACTTTTTGTAGGAGCAAAGTTAAAACATTGCAGATGTAATCACAGATGTGCTGCATATTTATATTGACATCGTTGGCAAAGAGTCGTATGCTACATTTTATGTGCGATGGCATAGGCAAAACATGCAGTTTTCAAGCTAAATCCATACAAGGCTTTGAGAGCCCACAAGATGGTTATGACTCTCCCCTCGCCGGTTCACCTCCCTCTACTGATTGGAAGCTGCGATTGGACCAGTCAAAGCCGTTCAGAGCAATGAACTCCACTTCATCATCAATCAGGCCGGCCGGGTCAACTTCCGGAGCAAAAGTGTGTTGACGAACCGACGGGATAAGGTCTGTCACCTTATAAGAGGGAGTCACCATCTTCTTATTCTCCATATCAAAACCCGGCCGATATTTATCGATGTTGGTTTCCTCTCCAAGAATAGTAGCTTGAGGACGAACTCCCCTCACACAGGCAATAATATCATCTTGTTCAAATGGAGTCCCGTCTTCCATCACGGCAGGGTACCCCTTAGCCACATCCACCGGGTCCAGATTTGGCACCCAGGCTTTGGAGCAGCTCAGAGCAGTCAGGGCTCCGGCTCTGGCACATGATCATTTGACCTCTTGAAACCTGGCGGGTAAGATCGATAACTTCTTCAAGACATCGCTCAACCGATTGGGTCCTTGGTTGGCAGGGGAGATAGTGGCAAGTGCTCGTTGAGCGCCAATATACAATTGCTCCACCAAGGTATAAACCACCTTCAGCTTCGTCACACTATCTTGGCTCAGATTTCTACTTCGTGGACCTGCGAGTGTTTTTTAACAAACGTTCAGCAAGCGGCTTATATTCCTAGCCAAAATAAAGTATAAGTGATTAATACAAAAGACTTACCGAAGATGGCGGAGACCATTTGAGACACACGGTTTTTTAAACCGGTGAGCTCCGTGGTGACCTCCTCAAGAGCTGCCTCAGCTGTCTCAACACATTGTATCAGCGGCGTCTTCTCTTCGTCTCAGGACTTCTTCTTAGCAGCTAAGCTGGTCTTCAATTTCTCGGATTCAGAGAGGCTCAATTGGAGTTTAGAGTTAGTGATTTTTATCTCTGTCTCCTGCTCCGCCAACCGGGTCTTGGCATCTGTCAATTGAGAGCCCAACTCAGATAAGGCGTTCTACAAAACATTCACATGTGTGTCAAGACTTAAAATGCAAGGTCATAAAGGTTCAAGTCTCAAGTGCTTTGCTCTGCAATACCACTTGATACTTGGGGGCTAATGTCTACCAAAGCAATTTTTTATGGCTTTTATATGTTTCAAGTCCCAAGGGTTTTACAAAGTAACAACGCTTGGCACTTGGGGGCTAATGCATAATATTCAGAAAGTTTTTTACGATTGAGCCGAATCTCAAAACTTATTGAGACTAGTCAAAGACAGTTATGTGATTAAGTACCAGTTCATTTATAATAAATTGAGCCGGCCCTTGGGGACTATAGGTGAAGTTTACGTTACTCTATTGGACTTCTGAAAAGCCTAGAGGTAAAGTGTCAACTTATATCATAAAGTCTACAGATCATTCAAGTTCATCATCTGAAGACTTGGGGGCTGGCAGAGTATAAGTAAACTGGAGAACATACCTCATATGTTAGCTGCAATTGTTTGACCATCTCGATTTCCGAATCACGGCTGGAGTGCACATGACTGAGATAGCCGGACAACACATCATTGACATCGAGGTGAGTGTAATGGGATATATCAAAACACACTTTCTGCTTCTCCAAGGCTTCTTGCTTAGCAGTGTGTCGGGCTAATACAGTGGGGATCCCTGGTTCAACAAACCGACTACCAGTAATCAACACGTCACTATCAGAAGTTGTTGGCGGGTTAGCTGAGCTAGATGGTTCAGTGATAGTCGGATTAAGGGTGATGTCATCGGCTGAAAACTCAGGAGGGTCCAATTGAGTATGAACAGCTGGGTCTTTAGGTGCTTCAGCTTCAGAGGGAGGAGTTGGCATGGCCGGCTCAGGTGCAGGAACCTTCGGGTCTTCTGACGGCTTAATCACCTTGGCCTTCTTGGATTTGGCTTGGCCGCTAAGAAAGGTTTTATGAGACAGTGATACGTCTCCAACGTATCTATAATTTTTGATTGCTCCATGCTATATTATCTACTGTTTTGGATGTTTATGGGCTTTATTATACACTTTTATATCATTTTTGGGACTAACCTATTAACCCAGAGCCCAGTGCCAGTTTCTGTTTTTACCTTGTATTAGGGTTTCGAAGAAAAGGAAAACCAAACGGAGTCCAATTGACCTGAAACTTCACGGAACCCATTTTTGGAAGGAAAGAAGCCCAAAAGACTTGAAGTGCACGTAAGGGAAGCTTCAAGGAGGCCATGAGGTAGGGGGGCGCGCCCTCCACCCTCATGGGCCCCTCGTGGCTCCCCTGACGTACTTCTTCCGCCTATATATCTCCATATACCCTAAAACATCCGGGAGCACTATAGATCGGGAGTTCCACCGCCAGAAGCCTCTGTAGCCACCGAAAGCCAATCTAGACCCGTTCTGGCACCCTGCCGGAGGGGGCAATCCCTCTTCGGTGGCCATCTTCATCATCCCGGTGCTCTCCATGACGAGGAGGGAGTAGTTCTCCCTCGGGGCTGAGGGTATGTACCAGTAGCTATGTGTTTGATCTCTCTCTCTCTCTCTCGTGTTCATGAGGTGATACGATCTTGATGTATCGCGTGCTTTGCTATTATAGTTGGATCCTATGATGTTTCTCCCCCTCTACTCTCTTGTAATGAATTGAGTTTTCCCTTTGAGGTTATCTTATTGGATTGAGTCTTTAAAGATTTGAGAACACTTGATGTATGTCTTGCCGTGCGTATCCGTGGTGACAATGGGATACCACGTGATTCACTTGATGTATGTTTTGGTGATCAACTTGCAGGTTCCACCCATGAACCTATGCATAGGGGTTGGCACACGTTTTCGTCGTGATTCTCCGGTAGAAACTTTGGGGCACCCTTTGAGGTTCTATGTGTTGGTTGAATAGATGAATCTGAGATTGTGTGATGCATATCGTATAATCATACCCACGGATACTTGAGGTGACATTGGAGTATCTAGGTGACATTAGGGTTTTGGTTGATCTGTGTCTTAAGGTGTTATTCTAGTACGAACTCTAGGGCTGTTTGTGACACTTATAGGAATAGCCCAACGGATTGATTGGAAAGAATAACTTTGAGGTGGTTTTGTACCCTACCATAATCTCTTCGTTCGTTCTCCGCTATTAGTGACTTTGGAGTGACTCTTTGTTGCATGTTGAGGGATAGTTATGTGATCCAATTATGTTATTATTGTTGAGGGAACTTACACTAGCGAAATTATGAACCCTAGGCCTTATTTCCTATCATTGCAATACCGTTTACGCTCACTTTTATCATTAGTCACCTTGCTGTTTTTATAATTTCAGATTACAAATACCTTTATCTACTATCCATATACCACTTGTATCACCATCTCTTCGCCGAACTAGTGCACCTATACAATTTACCATTGCATTGGGTGTGTTGGGGACACAAGAGACTCTTTGTTATTTGGTTGCAGGGTTGCTTGAGAGAGACCATCTTCATCCTACGCCTCCTACGGATTGATAAACCTTAGGTCATCCACTTGAGGGAAATTTGCTACTGTCCTACAAACCTCTGCACTTGGAGGCCCAACAACGTCTACAAGAAGAAGGTTGTGTAGTAGACATCAAGCTCTTTTCTGGCGCCGTTGCCGGGGAGGTGAGTGCTTGAAGGTATATCTTTAGATCTTGCAATCGAGTCTTTTAGTTTCTTGTTTTATCACTACTTTAGTTTATAAAAGAAAATTATAAAAAATGGAATTAAGTTTGTCTCATTTGCTTCACCTTTTTAATATCTTTCGTGAGTGTGATGGAAAGGAAAATTGTCTCAAGTGCTAGAAGAAGAAATCTATAAAATGTTTGGCACTAAATATTTGAATGATGAGCATGATTGCAATGTTGTTAGTATGAATTCCTTGAATATCCATGATTCTAATGATATGCAAAGCCACAAGCTTGGGGATGCTATGTTTGATGAAGATGATGTTTTTGAGAATATATTTGCTGCAATTAATGTTTATCCCAAGCTTGGGGATGCTACGCTTAATGAAGATGATATTTTTAATATCCCAAGTTTTGATATGCAAATTTATAATGATGATAGCATGCCTCCTACTTATGATGATTATTGTGACGATACTTATGCTTTAAAAAGAAGTGATTATATTTATAAAACTTGTCATGATTATGATTACCCCTTCTCTGAACATTACTCTTTTAATGTGGAAACAATTTATAGTATTCGAGTCTATTATGATGCTCCCACTATTCCGAATGAGAAAATTTTTGCTTGTGTGGAGAGTAATAAAATTTCTATGCTTGTAGATCATGAAAAGAATGCTTTAGGTGCTGGTTATATTGTTGAATTCATTCATGATGCTACTGAAAATTATTATGATGGAGGAATATATGCTTGTAGGAATTGCAATAATATCAAGTTTCCTAACTATGTGCTTAAAGTTTTGAAGTTACGCTTGTTTTGCCTTCCTATGCTAGTTGATTATTGTTTCCATAAGTTGTTTGCTCACAAAATCCCTATGCATAGGAAGAGGGTTAGGCTTAAATATGCTAGTCATATTCATCATGATGCTCTCTTTATGTTTCAATTCTTATCTTTTATGTGAGCATCGTTGAAATCATCATGCCTAGCTAGAGGCGTTAAACGATAGCGCTTGTTGGGAGGCAACCCAACTTTATTTTTGTTCCTTGCTTTTTGTTACTGTTTAGTAATAAATATTTCATCTAGCCTCTTCTTAGATGTGGTTTTATGCTTTTAATTAGTGTTTGTGCCAAGTAGAACCGTTGGGAAGACTTGGGGAAAGTCTTTGCGATCATGCTGTAAAAACAGAAACTTTAGCGCTCACGAGAATTGCTGCCATTTTTTATTGGATAGTGATATTTAGTTAATTCTTCTTGAAGATTATTAATAGATAAATTCCTCAGGCCCAGCAATTTATTTGAGAATTTTATGAGTTCCAGAAGTATACGTTTGATCCAGATTACTACATACTGTTCTGTTTTTGACAGATTCTGTTTTTCGTGTGTTGTTTACTTATTTTGATGAATCTATGGCTAGTAAAAAAGTTTATAAACCACAGAGAAGTTGGAATACAGTAGGTTTAACACCAATATAAATAAAGAATGAGTTCATTATAGTACCTTGAAGTGGTGATTTATTTTCTTATACTAACGGAGCTTAAGAGTTTTCTGTTAAGTTTTGTGTTGTGAAGTTTTCAAGTTTTGGGTAAGGATTCGATGGACTATGGAATAAGGAGTGGCAAGAGCCTAAGCTTGGGGATGCCCGAGGCACCCCAAGGTAATATTCAAGGATAGCCAAGAGCCTAAGCTTGGGGATGCCCAGGAAGGCATCCCCTCTTTCGTCTTTGTTCATCGGTAACTTTACTTGGAGCTATATTTTTATTTACCACATGATATGTGTTTTGCTTGGAGCGTCAATTTATTTTGTTAATATTTTCTTGCTGTTATTTAGAACAATGTTTTGCATCTTTTATTTCAATAAAAGTGGCATTGATAGCCTTTACTATGCCTATTTTAGAAGTCCACATGTTGCTGTTTGAAAACAGAAAGTTTACCGCTGGTGCAATAATTCCCTAGAAAAGTTAGAATGTGATAAAATTTTGAACCCTTTTGCATGTTAAGATCTGATAAATTTACTACAGTGGGAATTTTCTTTCATAATTTTTGGAGCTAGGGAAGTATGGATGTTGCTGCATTCTTTACAGACTGTCCTGTTTAGGCAGATTTGCTGTTATGTTTGCATTGTTTGCATATGTTTGCTTCTTTAATGATTCTATTTGAGGATAGGACTATTAAATATGCAGAGGCATTTAGTATGCAATGTTGAATAATAATTTTAGTGATTTTCTACAGTAGAGTATGATAAGGTTTTTTGCAATGTGTTATGCTAACTTATCTCACGAGTCCTTGTTGAGTTTTGTGCGGATGAAGCTTTTGAGATTTAGGGAGACCATGATATGAGAGGAATTAAGGCCCTGTTTGGAACTTGGCCGCTCCTCGGAGTTGGGGAGCTGGGTTTTAGCAGCTCCATCAAATTAAGCTAAAGTCTTGTCCACTCTCGGAGTGGAGTTAAAGGAGTAGAGAGAAACCGAACGCAGCCTAAGGAGACACAAAAGCTCAAGCTTGGGGATGCCCAAGGCATCCCAAGATAATATTTCAAGAAGTCTCAAGCGTCTAAACTTGGGGATGCCCTGGTTCGCATCCCACCTTTCTTCTTTAACAACTATCGGTTAGTATCGATTGATCCTAAGTTTTTGCTTCTTCACATGATGTTTGCTATTCTTAGATGTTATTTTATTTAGTTTTGCTTGCTGTTTAAATAAAGTATCAAGGTCTGAAATTATTAAATGGGAGAGTCTTCACATAGTTGCATAATTATTCGACTACTCATTGATCTTCACTTATATCTTTCGGAGTAGTTTGTCATTTGCTCTAGTACTTCACTTATATCCTTTTAGAGCACGGTGGTGGTTTTATTTTATAGAAATAGATGAACTCTCATGCTTCACTTATATTATTTTGAGAGTCCTAAATAGCATGGTAGTTTGCTTAAATAATCCTAATATGCTAGGTATTCA
Organism: Triticum aestivum; assembly: GCF_018294505.1. Lineage (NCBI taxonomy): Eukaryota > Viridiplantae > Streptophyta > Magnoliopsida > Poales > Poaceae > Triticum > Triticum aestivum. The sequence goes on along the minus strand of NC_057806.1, from coordinate 396,678,636 downwards.
AGATTAGTAAAAACTTTCTTATGAGTGTGTTGAATACTAAGAGAAGTTTGATGCTTGATGATTGTTTTGAGATATGGAGGTAATAATATCAAAGTCATGCTAGTTGAGTAGTTGTGAATTTGAGAAACGCTTGTGTTGAAGTTTAGAAGTCCCGTAGCATGCACGTATGGTAAACGTTATGCAATAAATTTGAAACATGAGGTGTTATTTGATTGTCTTCCTTATGAGTGGCGGTCGCGGACGAGCGATGGTCTTTTCCTACCAATCTATCCCCCTAGGAGCATGCGCGTAGTACCGAGGTTTTTGATGACTTGTAGATTTTTGCAATAAGTATGTGAGTTCTTTATGACCAATGTTGAGTCCATGGATTATAAGCACTCTCACCCTTCCATCCTTGCTAGCCTCTTCAGTACCGTGCATTGCCCTTTCTCACATTGAGAGTTGGTGCAAACTTCGCCGGTGCATCCAAACCCCGTGATATGATACGCTCTTTCACACATAAACCTCCTTATATCTTCCTCAAAACAGCCACCATACCTACCTATTATGGCATTTCCATAGCCATTCCGAGATATATTGCCATGCAACTTCCCACCATTCAGTTTATCATGACACATTCATCATTATCATATTGCTTTGCATGATCATGTAGTTGACATCGTGTTTGTGGCAAGCCACTGTTCATAATTTTTCATATATGTCACACTTGATTCATCGCAATCCCGGTACACCGCCGGAGGCATTCATATAGAGTCATATCTTGTTCTAAGTATCGAGTTGTAATTCTTGAGTTCTAAGTAAATAGAAATGTGATGATCATCATTTTCTAGAGCATTGTCCCAAGTGAGGAATAAAAAAAAGAAAGGCCATACAAAAGAGAAGGCCCAAAAAAAGAGAGAAAGGCCATAAAAAAGGGAAAAGGCCCAAATAAAAAAATAAAAAAATAAAAAAAGATGAGAGAAAAAGAGAGAAGGGACAATGCTACTATCCGAGGATTTTTTATTATTTTTTCTAAGATGTTCCGTGGAGTTTCAGGTCATTCCGAGAATATTTGTTTTCTGCACATAAAACAACATCATGGCAATTCTGTTGAAAACAGCGCCAGTCCGGGTTAGTTCCATTCAAATCATACAAGTTAGAGTCCAAAACAAGGGCAAAAGTGTTTGGAAAAGTAGATACGACGGAGACGTATCAACTCCCCCAGGCTTAAACCCTTGCTTGTCCTCAAGCAATTCAGTTGACAAACTGAAAGAAAGAAAAAAAACTTTTACAAACTCTGTTTGCTCTTGTTGTTGTAAATATGTCAAGCTAGTATTCAAGTTTTCAACATAGATCATAACTAACCACATTTGCAATAATTCTCAGGTCTCACAATTACTCATATCAATAGCATAATCAACTAGCAAGTCATAATAATAAATCTCGGATGACAACACTTTCTCAAAACAATCATAATATGATATAAGAAGATGGTATCTCGCTAGCCCTTTCTGAGACCGCAAAACATAAATGCAGAGCACCTTTAAAGATCAAGGACTGACTAGACATTGTAATTCATGGTAAAAGATATCCAATCATAGTCATACCCAATATAAATTAATAGTGATGAATGCAAATGACGGCTGTGCTCTCCAGCTAGTGCTTTTTAATAAGAGGGTGATGACTCAACGTAAAAGTAAATGGATAGGCCCTTCACAGAGGGGAGCAGGGATTTGTAGAGGTGCCATAGCTCGGTTTTGAAATAGAGATAAAATGTATTTTGAGCGGTATACTTTCATTGTCAACGTAACAACTAAGAGATGGCGATATCTTCATGCTAAACACATTATAGGTGGTTCCCAAATAGAATGGTAAAGTTTCACTACTAGGAAAAGGGCTATAGATGGAATTGACACTAATGGCGCACCAGACATGTGGTGCGCCATTACTATATACTAATGGCGCACCATGTGTTGGTGCGCCATTAGTATTCACGTCCATGGTGCGCCATTAGTAATTTTTTTTTAATTTTTTCAAAACTACTAATGGCGCACCGTGGGAGTGGTGCGCCATTACTAGTTGTACTAGTAATGGCGCACCACATCCACGGTGCGCCATTAGTAATTTTTTTAATTTTTTTTTCAAAACTACTAATGGCGCACCATGGGAGTGGTGCGCCATTACTAGTTGCCACGGTGCGCCATTAGTAACTTGGCCCAAACATTCGCCCAAATGCACCCCCCGTGGACCGCCTTTTCAGTTTCAAAAAAAATAAAAGAAAATGATAGAAATGTCAAAAAAAGAAAATAAGATTCCCATGTGATATGTGGTCTAGTTGTTAGCAAAATTTACAAACATGAATTTTCGACTTTTTTGCAAAATCTCTCGAGAATTTGTAAAAATGGGCATAACTTTTGCGTACGAACTCGGATGAAAAAGTTTTTTATATGAAAAATCATCTACTCGATAAATTACATCCGAATTTAACAGGGGGAACCCCGTTAAACATTTTCAAAATCCTCAAAAACCTAACAGAAAAAAGATACGGGGCTTTTAAGATCTGGAGAGGCAAAAAAAATTCAAACTTACTAATGGCGCACCTGCCCATGGTGCGCCATTAGTATCTTCCCGCCTTCAAAATTCAAAATAAATAAAAAAAATAAAAAAAAATAGTAATGGCGCACCTGCCCACGGTGCGCCATTACTATGTCGTATATATGGCTGGGCGCACCTCCTCCACTCCACCTCTCCTCCACTCCATCTTCTCCTCTCCTCCACTCCATCTCCTCCTCTCCTCCACTCCATCTTCCCTTCTCTCCTCCACCATACTACCCTCCTCCTCTCCGGGGACCTCCTCCTCCTCTCCGGCGACCTCCTCCTCTCCGGGGACCTCCTCCTCCCTCCTCTCCTCTCCTCTCCTCCCCCCTCCCCTCACGGTTTCTCCTCCCTCCTCTCCGATGAGCTCCTCCTCCCTCCTCTCCTCCCATTCCCTCATGGTTTCTCCTTCCTCCTCTCCGATGCTTCGGTGAACTCCTCTCCGGCGACCTCCTCCTCCTCTCCGGCGATGTAGGCGAGCGCCTCTCCGGTGACCTCCTCCTCCTCCTCCTCTCCGGCGAACTCCTCTCCGGCAAAAAAACATGGCAAAAGAACGTACAAGATCCAAAAACAGGAACAAAATTTGAAATAATATCATGCCAAAAAACAAGCAAAAAATGGGCAAAAAAATCACGATCCAGATCCAAATTCAAAATTCAAAAATAGCAATGGCGCACGGTGGGGGTTAGACGGTGCGCCACTACTATTTTCCCGCCTTCAAAATTCAAAAATACTAATGGCGCACCATGGCCGATACTAATGGCGCACCAGTGGCCTATACTAATGGCGCACCGTGGCCTATACTAATGGCGCACCAGTGGTGCGCCATTAGTAAAAAATACTAGTGGCGTGATACTAATGGCGCACCAGTGATGCGCCATTAGTAGGCAAAACTGGTGCACCATTAGTAGCCCTTTTCCTAGTAGTGTTTATACTCCCCCTCCACCAACAAGCATCAATCCATGGCTTGCTCGAAACAACGAGTGCCTCCAACATACATCAGGTCCCAAGGGGAGTTTTGTTGGCAATTGATTTTGATTTAGTTTGCATAAAGTATGGGACTGGGCATCCCGGTGACCAGCCATTTTCTTGTGAGTGAGGAGCGGAGTCCACCCCTCTTGAGAATAACCCGCCTAACACGGAAGATAAGGACAGCCTTGGTTGATACATGAGCTATTTGAGCATACAAAATAGAAAGCTTATTTGAAGGTTTAGAGTTTGGCACATACAAATTTACTTGGAACGACAGGTAGATACCGCATATAGGAAGGTATAGTGGACTCATCTGGAATAACTTTGGGGTTTAAGGGATTGGATACACAAGCAGTATTCCCGCTTAGTACAAGTGAAGGCTAGCAAAAGACTGGGAAGCGACCAACTAGAGAGCGACAACAGCCATGTACATGCATTAAAATTAATAAACATTGGATGCAAGCATGAGTAGGATATAAACCACCATGAACATAAATATTGTGAAGGCTATGTTGATTTGTTTCAACTACATGCGTGAACATGTGCCAAGTCAAGTCACTTAAATCATTCGAAGGAGGATACCACCCATCATACCACATCATAATCACCTCAATAGCATGTTGGCACACAAGGTAAACCATTATAACTCATAGCTAATCAAGCATGGTGCAAGCAACTACGATCTCTAATTGTCATTGCAAACATGTTTATTCATAATAAGCTGAATCAAGAACGAGGGACTCATCATATTTACAAAAACGAAAGAGGTCGAGTTTATACCAGCTTTTCTCATCTCAGTCAGTCCATCATATATCATCATAATTGCATTTCACTTGCACGACTGAACGGTGTGAATAATAATAAGAGTGTATGTGCATTGGACTAAGCTGGAATCTGCGAGCATTCAATAAACAGGAGAAGACAAGGCAATATGGGCTCTTGGTTAAATCAACAATAATGCATATAAGAGCCACTCCAACAATTTAATTATGGTCTTCTCCTACTGACCCCCAAAGAAAATAAATAAAACTATTTACACGGGAAATCTCCCAACAAGCAAAAGAAGAACGGGAAATATTTTTGGGTTTTCTTTTTAATTATTACTACTACAGCAGAAAAATAAACTACTACTTGTTTTTCTTAAGGTTTAACAAACACACAAGAAGAAAGCAAGAAAAAGAAAATAAACTAGCATGGATATTACAGTGAAAAAGTATGAGCACGGACATCTAGTAATGAGTGTGTGTGAACATAAATGTAATGTCGGTGAGAAATACGTACTCCCCCAAGCTTAGGCTTTTGGCCTAAGTTGGTCTATGGCCACGGATGGCCTGGCGGATATCCATAATAATAGTTGTTGGGGTCGTACTGTGATGAGGAAGAAGAAGACTCTGATTTCCACTGGCTGGCAATCATCTCCGGATCGCACTGATAGTTAGACTGCCGTGAAGGATCAAATTGTGGTTCCGGTTCTAGCTCCTCGGCTGGTGCAGGGTTCTGGTAGGCGTGAATAGCCGTCAACGGAACAAGGTACGTGCCTACAGTCAAATCAAACAAAGAAGGAGCGAGCAGGATAATAGTCTCAGGATGATGTTTGTTAAAGAACAATTGATATTTAAGCTCTCCTACCCTATTCCGAACAATAAAATCGTGTGCCACCATACTTTTATGATCTAGATAAACACGGGGCAGCACCTTTTCTTCCTTCTCAGCATGCCTAATAGGTATGTTAAAATGTGCAGCTAGGCGTGTAGCATAGATGCCTCCAAAGATGGGACCCTTAGTACGGTTCATACTTAACCGTCTAGCAATAATACCACCCATACTAAAAGTGTTATGACTATATAAACCGTGGTGCAGAATAATTATATCAGGGATACTAAGGTTTCCACAGTTTCCGCGTCCAACTAAACAACGACTAGCAAATAATACAAAGTAACGTAAAATAGGAAAATGTATGCTAGTGATTCGTGCATCGGAAACCTTCCTAGTTTCTCCTACAGTGATAGTATCAATAAACCCAGCCAGATCATCATGATGTGGTTCTTCTGTCTTGCCCTCAAAAGGGACTAAGCAAATCTGACAGAAATCATAAAGTGACATCTCTTTATGCTCATCATATAAATGAAACTCCACCGTAGGTGGTGAGTTCCTAGAATGAAAATGAAAGTTTTGCACAAAAGTATTTGTGAGTAAGAGATACTGATCACATTGGTCGTGGAGGAAAGCGGCGAGGCCTGCATTGTGAGCGAATTCATGAAAATCTTCATAGATACTGGTTGCAATCAAGAAATCATCAGAAGGCCATTCACACGCTCGAATCTCCGCGGTGTGCGGCAAATTATACTTAGGCTTCGGTGCCTTTTCCTTTGAGCTTTGGCTCGATGAGCCCCTCAAAAATCTCCTCACTATTTTTCTGAAATAATCTGAAATTTTTAGTAACTTCAAACAAAAGTGAACCAACTTCAATAAAACTGATAGCAACTATTCCTACAAGTGCCTAGATCCTATATCAAGCATTAGAACTACTTGGAACCATATAAATTTGACATGCAAGCTCAAGAACATGGTCACCTATGCAGCACAAATTTGCAACGAATAAAGCACTAGAACAAAAACTAATTGGACCAATGGAGGAGTCACATACCAAGGAACAATCTCCCCAAGCAGTTTTGTGAGAGGTGCTTTGAGCAAGGAGATCGAAAATCACAGCAAAAGTGGCTGGAACTCGTGCTTGAGTTGGTTTTTCGGGTTTGTGTGAGACAGAGGAAGAAGATGGGTGCTGGGATAAGTGGAGGAGGGCCACCATGGGCCCACGAGGCAGGGGGGCGCGCCCTAGAGGGGGGGGCGCCCACCACCCTCGTGGCCAGGTGGCAGCTCCTCCCGCGGTAATTTTTGCACAGTAAATCCTCAAATATTCCTAAAAAATCATATTAAATTGCATGTCATTCTGAGGACTTTTATTTTCGGGATATTTTTATGTTGCACGGATAAGTCAGGAAACAGACAGAAAAAATACTATTTTTACTTTATTTAATATAAATAACAGAAAGTAAAAGTGGGGTACAGAAGGTTGTGCTTCTAGTTTCATCCATCTCATGCTCATAAAAAAGAATCCACTAATAAGGTTGATCAAGTCTTGTTAACAAACTCATTCCGATAATCATGAAACCGGAGAAATTTTGAATAACACTAAGTTACCTCAACGGGGATACATCCCCAATAATAAGTATATCATATTTCTTTTTGACAATAGAAAGAGGAAATTCAAAACCTCCAATTATAATCGATGGAATTTTTCCAATGGAGTTGATACTATGAACTTGAGGTTGTTTCCTCGAAAAGTGTATCATATGCTCATTACCATTAACATGAAAAGTGACATTGCCTTTGTTGCAATCAATAATAGCCCCTGCAGTATTAAGAAAAGGTCTTCCAAGAATAATAGACATACTATCATCCTCGGGAATATCAAGTACAACAAAGTCCGTTAAAATAGTAACGTTTGCAACCACAATAGGCACATCCTCACAAATACCGACAGGTATAGCAGTTGATTTATCATCCATTTGCAAAGATATTTCAGTAGGTGTCAGCTTATTCAAGTCAAGTCTACGATATAAAGAGAGAGGCATAACACTAACACCGGCTCCAAGATCACATAAAGCAGTTTTAATATAATTTCTTTTAATGGAGCAAGGTATAGTAGGTACTCCGGGGTCTCCAAGTTTCTTTGGTATTCCACCCTTAAAAGTATAATTAGCAAGCATGGTGGAAATTTCAGCTTCCGGTATCTTTCTTTTATTAGTAATGATATCCTTCATATATTTAGCATAAGGATTTGTTTTGAGCACATCAGTTAATCGCATACGCAAAAAGATAGGCCTAATCATTTCAGCAAAGCGCTCAAAATCCTCATCATCCTTTTTCTTGGATGGTTTCGGAGGAAAAGGCATGGGTTTCTGAACCCAAGGTTCCCTTTCTTTACCATGTTTCCTAGCAACAAAGTCTCTTTTATCATAACGTCGATTCTTTGACTGTGGGTTATCAAGATCAACAGCAGGTTCAATTTCTACATCATTGTCATTACTAGGTTGAGCATCATCATGAACATCATCATTAATATTTTCATTAGGTTCATGTTCATTACCAGATTGTGTTTCAGCATCAGACATAGAAATATCATTTGGATTATCAGGTGGTTCAGCAATAGGTTCACTAGAAGTTTGCACAGTTCTATCATTTTTCTTCTTCTTCTTTTAGAAGAACTAGGAACATCAATATTATTTCTTTGAGAATCTTGCTCGATTCTCTTAGGGTGGCCTTCAGGATACAAAGGTTCCTGAGTCATTCTACCAGTTCTAGTAGCCACTCTAACAGCATAATCATTTTTCTTACTATTCATTTCATCAAGCACTTCTTTTTGAGCCTTAAGTACTTGTTCTACTTGAGTGGTAACCATAGAAGCATGTTTGCTAACAAGTTTAAGTTCACCTTTAATATTAGCCATATAATCACCCAAGCGTCTAATCATATAAGCATTTTCTTTTAATTGTCTACCAAAATAAGCATTGAAGTCGTCTTGCTTAAACATAAAGTTATCAAACTCATCCAAGCACTGACTAGCAATTTTAGTAGGAGGACTTCAGCTTTATCATATCTATAGAGAGAATTTACCTTTACTACCTGTGTCGGGATATCGGGATCAGGAGGTTCTTCAGTAAATAAAGAATTGAGATCATATGTTTCTTCAACAGGCGGTATATTAAGACCATGTATTTCTTCAATAGGAGGTAAATTCTTAACATCTTCAGCTTTAATACCTTTTCTTTCATAGATTTCTTTGCCTCTTGCATATCTTCGGGACTGAGGAATAGAACACCTCTCTTCTTCGGAGTTGGTTTAAGAATAGGCTCAGTAATTGGAGCAGGAGCTGGCTCAGGAGGTGCCCAATTATTTTCATTTGTCAACATATTATTCAATAGGAATTTCAGCTTCATCCGGTGTTCTTTCCATGAAAAGAGAACCAACACAACTATCCAGGTAATCTCTGGAGGCATCGGTTAGTCCATTATAAAAGATATCAAGTATTTCAGGTTTCTTAAGAGGATGATCAGGCAAAGCATTAAGTAACTTGAGAAGCCTCCCCCAAGCTTGTGGGAGACTCTCTTCTTTAATTTGCACGAAGTTGTATATTTCCCTCAAAGCAGCTTGTTTCTTATGAGCAGGGAAATATTTAGCAGAGAAGTAATAAATCATATCCTGGGGACTACGCACACAACCAGGATCAAGAGAATTAAACCATGTCTTAGCATCACCCTTTAATGAGAACGGAAATATTTTGAGTATATAAAAGTAACGCGATCTCTCATCATTAGTAATCAGGGCAGCTATATCATTTAACTTAGTAAGATGTGCCATAACAGTTTCAGATTCATAGCCATAAAACGGATCAGATTCAACCAAAGTAATTATATCAGGATCAACAGAGAATTCATAATCCTTATCAGGAACACATATAGGTGAAGTAGCAAAAGCAGGGTCAGGTTTCATTTTATCTCTAAGTGATTCTTTGTTCCATTTAACTAATAACCTCTTAAGCTCATATCTATCTTTGCAAGCTAAAATAGCGGCAGAAGGTTCCATATCAAAAAGATAGCCCTCAGGAATAACTAGCATATTTTCATCATCACTATCATCATCGTATTCAGATTCAATAATTTCTTTTTCTCTAGCCCTAGCAATTTTTTCATCAAGAAATTCACCAAGGGGCACAGTAGTATCAGGCATAGAAGTAGTTTCATCATAAGTATCATGCATAGCAGAAGTGGCATCATCAATAACATGCGACATATCAAAACGAATAGCAGAAGCAGGTGTAGGTGTCGCTAGCTTACTCATAACAGAAGGTGAATCAATGCAGAGCTAGATGGCAGTTCCTTACCTCCCCTCGTAGTTGAGGGATAGATCTTGGTTTTTGGATCTCTCAAGTTCTTCATAGTGTCCAGCAGATGTAAATCCCAAGTGACTCAAAGAATAGAGCTATGCTCCCCGGCAACGGCGCCAGAAATTAGTCTTGATAACCCACAAGTATAGGGGATCTCAACAACTTTCGAGGGTAGAGTATTCAACCCAAATTTATTAATTCAACACAAGGGGAGCCAAAGAATATTCTCAAGTATTAGCAGCTGAGTTGTCAATTCAATCACACCTGGAAACTTAGTATCTGTTGCAAAGTGTTTAGTAGCACAGTAATATGATAGTGGTGGTAGCGGCAACAAAAGTAAAGACAACAAAAGTAATGTTTTTGGTATTTTGTAGTGATTGTAACAGTAGCAGCGGGAAAGTAAATAAGCGTAAACCAGTATATGGAAAACTCGTAGGCACCGGATCAGTGATGGATAATTATGCCGGATGCAGTTCATCATGTAACAGTCATAACATAGGGTGACACAAAACTAGCTCCAATTCATCAATGTAATGTAGGCATGTATTCCGTATATAGTCATGCGTGCTTATGGAAAAGAACTTGCACGACATCTTTTGTCCTACCCTCCCGTGGCAGCGGGGTCCTATTGGAAACTAAGGGATATTAAGGCCTCCTTTTAATAGAGAACCGGAACAAAGCATTAGCACATAGTGAATACATGAACTCCTCAAACTATGGTCATCACCGGGAGTGGTCCCGATTATTGTCACTTCGGGGTTGCCGGATCATAACACATAGTAGGTGACTATAGACTTGCAATATAGGATCAAGAACTCACATATATTCATGAAAACATAATAGGTTCAGATTTGAAATCATGGCACTCAGGCCCTAGTGACAAGCATTAAGCATAGCAAAGTCATAGCAACATCAATCACAGACATAGTGGATACTAGGGATCAAACCCTAACAAAACTAACTTGATTACATGATAAATCTCATCCAACCCATCACCGTCCAGCAAGCCTACGATGGAATTACTCACGCACGGCGGTGATCACCATGAAATTGGCGATGGAGGATGGTTGATGATGACGACGACGATGAATCCCCCTCTCTGGAGCCCCGAACGGACTCCAGATCAGCCCTCCCAAGAGGTTTTAGGGCTTGGCGGCGGCTCCGTATCGTAAAACGCGAGGATTTCTTCTCCCTAATTTTTTCTCTCCGAAAGCAAATATATAGAGTTGGAGTTGGCGTCGGAGGGCATCCAGGGGGCCCACGAGGTAGGGGGCGCGCCCTAGGGGGGGGGCACCCCCACCCTCGTGAGAAGGTGTGGGACCCCCAGTCTTCATCTTTGGCGAGGATTTTTTTTTATTTTTTCTAAGATGTTCCGTGGAGTTTCAGGTCATTCCGAGAATATTTGTTTTCTGCACATAAAACAACATCATGGCAATTCTGCTGAAAACAGTGTCAGTCCGGGTTAGTTCCATTCAAATCATACAAGTTAGAGTCCAAAACAAGGGAAACAGTGTTTGGAAAAGTAGATACGACGGAGACGTATCACATACTCATACATTAATTTGGATCGGCGGCTTAGAGGGATAACCCGCCATGCGACCCATCAACGGGTCAGGTCAACTCCAGTTAAGTCGTTCCCCAACAAGCTTGAATCCTCTTAATAGATGGAATAAGTTTCTTGTGTTCAGTAGTGGTAAGCTTGTCAGGGAGAACAAACTTGGAATCGAGACGCTCCGCGCGATAACCCGACAGTGGTTTTTCATTAGCCAGTGACGTGTCTTGGCAGTAGAACCAGGTCTGATTCCAATCTTTGGGATGGCTTGGTAAGACTATTAAAGGAAAGACGGCGCCCTGCCGGCGCTGAATTGAGATTCCACCAAGCTCCAAACTAAGGCTGTTGGTGCATTCATTCTGGCAGTTCAAGTAAAAGTATTCTCTGAAGAGTTCCATAGTCGGTTCTTCTTGAAGATACACCTCACAAAGGACTTGAAAATTGCAGATATTGGAGATAGAGTTGGGTCCAATGTCTTGTGGAAGAAGCTTGAAAAAATGAAGAACATCTCGGAAGAACTTTGAGCCGGGTGGAGAAAAGCCCCGGTTCATGAGATCAGTGAAAATGATAACTTCACCATCTTTGGGCTGAGGCCGTTCTTCCTCCGGGTCAGGTGCACGATAAGACATAACATTTGTCTTTGGCAAAAATCCTATGGTGACAAATTCCTTCAAGGTATCCTCAGTAACTGTGGAAGGGACCCAGTTGCAGACAGTTGGTGCCTTTGACGGCATGATGAGCAAAGGACAACTGAAAATAAAGTAATGTGCCAGTTCAATTCAATGGTGAAATTAAAGGTTAAATGATGATGGTGCAAATGAGTAATGGCGGCTTAAGTAAGGGATAATGACATATAAGGGAAAAGTAAGCCGGCGTGATAAGCCACCATGACTAAAGACATTCAAAGGAAACCAGAAACAGAATCGGCTAAGTGTTGAGACAAACAGATTTCACAAAGCTATCGCCAGTATTCTGGATCAAAATGGGTCAGAAAAGAAAAATAAATTTAGACCTAAAAAATGAAGCGAGGAGGAGTTCATCAGCTCTAAGAAGGTATCTGTGCAAAGGAAAAGGATCTGCTAGCATCTAAAATGGGCGTAAAACCACTACCGCATAAGTTCTACTTTTCTTCTGGATCAAAAGAGGGTACGGAGAAAAAAAACTACAAGGAAGTCTGTGATGAACGGTGAAGAACGCCGATGAACTCATAATCCTAAAATAGATCTAAGGGCGCGGAAAGGTAGGAACTTACGAATGTAGAGCTTCTGCGAAGGGTCGCCGCGGTTCTCGGGACGAGCTCAAGGTGATGCAGCGGCCGGCGTTGAGAGGCGACGGCGGGCGATGTGGCGACGGCGAAGCTTGAGAGGCTAAGAGGTGGCGAGAAGATGGAAGGAAGAAGAAGAAAGGGGAAAGACCGGCCAAGCCTATTTATAAGGGGATAGGTGAACAAGCAGGCGCGAAAATTGAGGAAGACCAAAATAATGACTATCCAGCTAAACGGACGCCTCGATTCTCGAAAGATATTAAAAGATAAAGATCCGTTGAAGATGACATCATAGCAGGCTTTCATATTTTCGAAAGATGACGTCATGGCGGGTTACAGAGTTTTACAGACAGAGGAAGATGGATTCCGTCTAAGTTTTGAAGATTGAAAAAGAACAAAGTTCAAGTCAACCTGGGGCCTAATGTTGGGGATATAACTACCAGGTATGACCCACCCAGGAGGGGCCGGGTCAACCCCAATGGCGAGTTATGAAAAGAAGCCCAGTAATATTCAAGATGATAGTTTATTAGGACTTATAGAAAGCCTAAGCCCAGAGGCGGCTTAAGGCCCAATATTGTGAACCGCCATATATAAAGAAAGACTTGTAAAGAAAGGCATATAAAAGAAGTCACCGAGCTGGACACGTTTTATGAGCCGACCAGGACTCTGTAGGCCGCCAGGTGTCAACCCGTGTATATAAGGGGACGACCCGGCGGCGGCTTGGGACAAGAAACAACAGATTGATAGCTAAGCTAGTGGATTCACTTCTTGGTCATCGAAACCTAGCAATACAACATCAACTGGACTAGGCCTTACCTTCACCGTAAGGGGCCGAACCAGTATAAACCTCTCGTGTCCTTTGTCCCGATCAACCCCTTTAAGCTTCCTAGTTGCGATGGACCTACGACTAAGTCCTTTCGCTAGGACATCTGCCGTGACAATTCCACAACAAGAGGGCTTTGTGAAATTGTTGACTCAGTCAAAATCAAGTGACCAATTCTAATCAAAGACCTCAATTGAATATGAGCTCTTTAAAATTAGGGAGCATAGTGTTATAGAGGATAATGATGATGAGTTTGCTTTTGCTCTATAACTACCAAATGATGCCATCCTTCAAATTCAGTTTCCAAATCTTATGTAGAATTCTCTCCTCAAGGACCTCACCACTATTAGTTGGGTCCGATGTTTGTTTGAGAGCAATGCAATTTGTTTACCTTAGTCCCCAGGTAGAGAGCTGGCATGGAGCCATGTAGGAGAAGCAGGGGCATTGTCCTCCTTATCAACCTCGGTCGGGGTGCCTTGCCACCGCAGTGCTTATCCATCGAGCCACATGCATCAACACTTGACCAATAATTGAAAGACCATAATTCTATTATTATTATTATTGTTATTATTATCATTGTTATTATTATTATTATTATTATTATTATTGTTGATGCTCCTCCTCCTCTTGTTGTTGTTGTACTACTACTACTACTACTACTACTACTACTACTACTACTACTACTACTACTACTACTAGAGGACGTGAAGAGCAAACAAATGTGTCACAATAACCGTGCATACTCTAAAGGCCTAAATGTATCATGTTGATCATCTAGAACATTTTAGGGAGATTAGTCCTAATGGCTTATGAGCTAGATTTTCTTAAGTTTTAAGTTAGATTCAAAATCAGTGCTTAATTTGCTATACTTGCTCATAAATGTACTCCACAAAATTTGTATATAAATACATCTTAGCCTAGACAACAACAACGCAACAATACAATGTGCATCGAATTTTTTCCTACGGGAATGTGTGACGTACTAGCATGAGTTGGTATACAATGTTGAAGCTATTTGATGCATGAGATTTAAAACACGAAAATATATATAAGTAAATGTATTGCAATTTCATGTCATATTAATTTTTACAGAATGGAAACCTGTAGAAAAACAGAAATATTAGAAATATGATATCAGAGTTTTAGTGTTTCGGAGCGAACGCCCTCGGGCACGTCGGATCCTACACACGAATCCTAGTGTGTTTGCTCAGGCGAACTACGAGTTGGCAACACTACACGCTTCGCTTAGGATGGCAATAGTCAAGTGGTATGTTACACTCCCGTGTTGCTCCCGCGCGAGCGGCCCGGGAGAAACCCTAGCCGTTGCCGACAACTCCACCGCCCATCCCCTCCTCCCACCACCGCCTGAGGGCGTCGCTGGGCAAAGCCCACGTGGTGCCGGAAGCGACGGGGGCGGCTTCTTCCTCCTCTCGTCGGAGATGGTCGGCCTGAGGCTGGGTGGTCGGATCTTCAGATCCTTCATCTAGTCCCGGCTGCGAGTTGGGGAGATAGAGTTGCCGGTGAAAACCAAGCCGATGGCGGGCAATGACGGCGTTTTGCGTCGTTACCTTGTTGAAGGCATCATCATGTAACTTCTATCGACCCACTCATGCTGCTTCGGGGGAAACCCTAGGATCTGGTCATCCAGATCGGACGATGGCGGTACGGCGGTGTCGTTTCTCTCTTGGGAGCATCGTTTATGGAGCAGCGCTGGAAGACAGAAGGAGGAGGTGGAGCGGCTAAGTCTTGCACGGAGCTGTGGTGGAGATGTCAAGTCATGCGTGGCCGACAGGTGCTACACTATGTCATGCCTGGTCGACATGTGCTATGCACGACGGATCTTTCAGAGTCTTCGCGTCTGGATGGATGCGCGCAGGGCGGTGGCACCATTGGGCGCCGTGGTAGCTCGACGGATGTCTGGATTGGCAAGGATGATGCGGATCTCTCTCCTGAAGATGGGTCAGCGGTCCGATGACGATGGCGGCTTCTAAAATGTATGCATGTGGTGTGCGCTTTAGGCCTGCTGCACCGGCTATTGGTTCCGATACGTTATGTGGATGGATCGGTGACGACACCGATTTTAGATATGGGGGTGAGAACACTCCATATTATCGAGTTTGTAAGTGTGAGCGGTGGCTTCGGATGACTTGATATATGTTCTTGTCAGTCCTTTGTTGAATGATTAATAAAGATGGTTGTATGCATCGATTGATCCAGAGGCCGGGGTTTAACCTTCTTTTCAAAAAAAAGATGGCAATATGAGTGAATACATTGGGAGTGACAATTTTTGTTTTTAGAGCATGGCAATTTTCACTATTTTCGGTTAATGTATCATGACAATTCCTTTCAACCAGCGTGGCAAATCATGAGTATAGCAATTTTCATCATTTTTATTTTTTATGTTGGCAATCACCCATGTTGCAAGTAATGGCGAATCTTTAAGAATGCATGGCAATTATTATGCTGCAGCATGTCAATTTTCTGACTATTCTTTATACAACATGCCAATTTTTATTTTAGACATGACAAATCCTTATACAATACTAAGAGGCCGTTCAGAGGCCCTTCGCTCCGCGCCTCTGCTCCCGGAGCGGACGGAGCTGCGGGTAGCAAATTCAGAGCGGACGAAATGGTGCTCCTCAGCTCCGCGTATTTTAAAGAGCTGGTGGATCCCCGAATGAGCCCTAATACAATAACATGACAAAATTTATCTGTTTTTGAATGACAATTCTGAAGCATTCAGTGAGTGTGGTTTTTTTAACAAACAAAAATGTTCTTTTGTTCCCACCTGGCCGGGGAAACGGTCGTTCGCTCGAGTTGCCCTCTAGGTATATTTTTTATTTAATAGGAAAAAAGTAGGAATTCATAATCTACCTATTAATGGGTTTTCTTTTTGGGGTCGAGTGCCAAATGGCTCATAGGAGAACTCTACAGTTTTTTCCTTTTGCAATGCACAGGCTTTTATTCCCTGTAAACTGAATGATGAAAATATTCTTTTTGCGAGAACTATCGATCTATTCATCTCCGATAATGACAGTACAACAAACACTAGAAATAATAAAAATTACGTTCAGATTCATAAACCACCTAGCGACGACTACAAGCATTGAATCGAGCCGTAGACGCACCGCCATCATCGCTTCTCCCTTGCCGGAGTCGGACACAACTTGTTATAGTAGACAATTGAAAAGTCGTCGTGCTAAGGCCCCATGAAACTAACGCAATGGAATAACAACCGTCGCTGATGAAAACATTTCTAAAGGCTTAAATCCTACTCTAAGTGTGTTTTTCTTCTTGTGCAGCTAAGGCGGAGCATACAGTTTCTCCTTGTTTCCTTAAAAGACTCGAAAGACCTTGTGTTTTTTTTTCTTTTTCTTGACAGGACTTAGGGCATCTTAAACGGCAACCCATAAATTTTCTCCCTCATCCGTTCGCAAATAGGGGACCAATCCGCGAATATGAATGCGGGAGGCCGTTATCCAATGCTTCCTGCACACATCGCAAACACTTTTTTCTGATCCTCGTTGGGTTCAACATGGGCAGATTTCATACAAACTGGATGGCATTCTTGCAAACATGGCAGATTTTTATTAGATTTCGAACATTTAGGACAAAAAAACCAACCTGACCCTAAGCCTATCCTACGACGGCGGCGCGCGGCGTCCAAACCCATGCCGTCCTCCATCCGCTGCCTTCATGAGCACCTGTGATAAGACTGATGAAGTGAAGTTGCCGTCTCCGGCGAGGAAGAGTAGAACATGAGAGACGGACTAGCCCACATGGGACACAAGGCCCTGCCATCTCCCATGCCCTACTCATTCTCTGAGGAATCCGCGCCTTATCCATCGCCTGTGGACATGAGGTCCATGATGGAAATGGTGCCACCCGCGCTGTCATCGTCCCACCGGGCCACCGGATAGTTTGGCGGCGGCGTGTAGGAGGCGCCAGCCGGCGTTATTCTCCTCCGCGATCACCTGGAGCTGCGCCTAGGTGACCGCCGTTTCCTAGCAAGCGACGGCTTGAGCACGAACAACATCGTAGATGGAACGCTTCTCTGCGACGAAGTTGGTGTTCGTTGCGGCCATGGCCGCCACGACCTCCTCGCTTGTGCGCTCGTTGTAGATCTGGCCCTCCGTCAGCCGGTGCTGCTCCAGAAGGAATAGGTTGTACCTCTATTACTCTTGCACCTGCTGGAGCGCTAACAAAGGCGCCAGCGCAGGCTGCAACTCTGCCATGGTGGCGTTGTAGTGCGTCTGCGTCTGCTCCATGGTGATGCCAGTGTGCATAGGCGCGGGAGCAGGGACGGTGTCCTTGAAGCCCGTCTCCAACGTGGGGTCATCCTCGTCATCGAAGACCTCGGGCTAGCGGGCCTGCAAGCCAGCCTCGATCCGCCTAGCACGGAGGTGATGGCCCACAAGTATAGGGGATCTATCGTAGTCCTTTCGATAAGTAAAAATGTCGAACCCAACGAGGATAAAAAAAAATGACAAGTGGTTTTCAGCAAGGTATTCTCTGCAAGCACTGAAATTATCGGTAATAGATAGTTTTGTGTTAAGGTAAATCGTAACAGGTAACAAGTAAATAAATTAACTAAGGTGCAGCAAGGTGGCCCAATCCTTTTTGTAGCAAAGGACAAGCCTAGAAGAACTCTTATATAAAGCAAAGTGCTCCCGAGGACACATGAGAATTGTTGTCAAGCTAGTTTTCATCATGCTCATATGATTCACGTTCGTTACTTTGATAATTTGATATGTGGGTGGACCGGTGCTTGGGTGCTGCCCTTCCTTGGACAAGCCTACCAATTATGATTAACCTCTCTCGCAAGCATCCGCAACTATGAAAGAAGTATTAAGGTAAACCTAACCATAGCATGAAACATATGGATCCAAATCAGCCCTTTATGAAGCAACGCATAAACTAGGGTTTAAACTTCTATCACTCTAGCAACCCATCATCTACTTATTACTTCCCAATGCCTTCCCCTAGGCCCAAATAATGGTGAAGTGTCATGTAGTCGACGTTCACATAACACCACTAGAGGAGACACAACATACACCTCATCAAAATATCGAACAAATACCAAATTCACATGATTACTGTTGGGGAACACAGTAATTTCAAAAAATCCTACGCACACGCAAGATATATTATGGTGATGAATAGCAATGAGAGGGGAAGAGTGTTGTCCACATACCCTCTGAGACCCTAAGCGGAAGCGTTATGACAACGCGGTTGATGTAGTCGAACGTCTTCACGATCCGACCGATACTAGCACCGAAGGTACGGCACCTCCGCGATCTGCACACGTTCAGCTCGGTGACGTCCCATGAACTCTAGATCCAGCTGAGTGTCGAGGGAGAGTTTCGTCAGCATGACGGCATGATGGCGGTGATGATGAAACTATTGAAACAGGGCTTCACCTAAGCACCGCTACGACATGACCGAGGTGGATTATGGTGGAGGGGGGCACCGCACACGGCTAAGAAAAATGTCAACTTGTGTGTCTATGGGGTGCCCCCTTCCCCCGTATATAAAGGAGTGGAGGAGGGGAGGGCCAACCCTCTCTATGCTGCGCACCAAAGGGGATTCCTACTCCTAGTAGGAGTAGGTTTCCCCCCTTCCCTAGTTGGAGTTGGAGAAGAAGGAAGGGGAAGAGGGAGAGAAGGAAAGAGGGGGGCGCCGCCCCCTCCCTAGTCCAATTCGTACCAGCCCATGGGGAGGCGTGCAGCCACCCCTTGAGGCCCTTCTCTCCTTTCCTGTATGGCCCATTAAGGCCCATTACTTCCCCGGCGAATTCCCGTAACTCTCCGGTACTCCGAAAAATACCCGAATCACTCGGAACCTTTCCGATGTCCGAATATAGCCTTCCAATATATTGATATTTACGTCTCAACCATTTCGAGACTCCTCGTCATGTCCGTGATATCATCTGGGACTTTGAACAACCTTCGGTACATCAAATCACATAACTCATAATACAAATCGCCATCGAACGTTAAGGGTGCGGACCCTACGGGTTAGAGAACTATGTAGACATGACCGAGACACATCTCCAGTCAATAACCAATAGCGGAACCTGGATGCTCATATTGGCTCCTACATATTCTACGAAGATCTTTATCGGTCAAACCACATAACGACATACGTTGTTCCCTTTGTCATCGGTATGTTACTTGCCCGAGATTCGATCGTCGGTATCATCATACCTTGTTCAATCTCGTTACCGGCAAGTCTCTTTACTCGTTCCGTAATGCATCACCCTGCAACTAACTCATTAGTCACATTGCTTGCAAGGCTCATAGTGATGTACATTACCGAGAGGGCCCAAAGATACCTCTCCGATAGACAGAGTGATAAATCCTAATCTCGATCTATGCCAACTTAACAAACACCATTGGAGGCACCTGTAGAGCATCTTTATAATCACCCAGTTACGTTGTGACGTTTGATAGCACACAAGGTGTTCCTTCGGTATTTGGGAGTTGCATAATCTCATAGTCAGAGGAACATGTATAAGTCATGAAGAAAGCAGTAGCAATAAAACTGAAAGATCATTATGCTAAGCTAATGGATGGGTCTTGTCCATCACATCATTCTCTAATGATGTGACCCCGTTCATCAAATGACAACACATGTCCATGCCTAGGAAACTTAACCATCTTTGATTAACGAGCTAGTCAAGTAGAGGCATACTAGGGACACTCTGTTTGTCTATGTATTCACACATGTACTAAGTTTCCGGTTAATACAATTCTAGCATGAATAATAAAAATTTATCATGATATAAAGAAATATAAATAACAACTTTATTATTGCTTCTAGGGCATATTTCCTTCAGTCTCCCACTTGCACTAGAGTCAATAATCTAGTTCACATCATCATGTGATTTAACACCAATAGTTCACATCTTTATGTGATTAGTTCACATCTCCATGTGACTAACACCCAAAGGGTTTACTAGAGTCAATAATCTAGTTCACATCGCTATGTGATTAACACCCAAAGAGTGATCATGTTTTGCTTGTGAGAGAAATTTAGTCAACAGGTCTGCCACATTCAAAGCCGTATGTATTTTGCAATTTTTCTATGTCTACAATGCTTTGCACGGAGCTACTCTAGCTAATTGCTCCCACTTTCAATATGTATCTCGATCGAGACTTAGAGTCATCCAGATCGGTGTCAAAGCTTGCATCGACGTAACTATTTATGACAAACTCTTTGTCACCTCCATAACCAAGAAACATTTCCTTATTCCACTAAGGATATTTTTGACCACTATCCAGTGATCCACTCCTGGATCACTATTGTACCCTGTTGCCAAACTTATGGTGAGGTACACAATAGGTCTGGTACACAGCATAATATACTTCGTAGAACCTATGACTGAGGCATAGGGAATGACTTTTCATTCTCTTTCTATTTTCTGTCATGGTCGGGTTTTTGAGTCTTTACTCAACTTCACACCTTGCAACACAGGCAAGAACTCCTTCTTTGTCTATTCCATTTTGAACTACTTCAAAATCTTGTCAAGGTATATACTCATTGAAAATATATTAAGCGTCTTAATCTATCTCTATAGATCTGGATGCTCAATATGTAAGTAGCTTCACCGAGGTCTTTCTTTGAAAGACTCCTTTCAAACATTCCTTTATGCTTTCCAGAAAATTCTACATTATTTCCGATCAACAATATGTCATTCACATATACTTATCAGAAATTTTTTAGTGCTCCCACTCACTTTCTTGTAAATACATGCTTCACCGCAAGTCTATATAAAACCATATGCTTTGATCACTTGAAAGTGCAACTATCCCTTGGTGATTTTGGTGATTCTGAACAACATATAGTTCATTGAGCTAATGCTATTTCAAGATAAACATTTTAGGAAAGCTCAATGATTGGCATGGATGAGAAAAGTGGACCCCTCAAAATGCTAAGGACAAAGAATTGGCTCAAGCTCAAAGCTCAGGACTCTACATATTTTCATTTTAAGTGATCCAAGATCACATTGAGTCCATAGGAAAAGCCAATACTATTAAGAGGGGATGAGGTGTTGCCTAATGGCTTGCTTGCTCAAAGTGCTTAGTGATATGCTCCAAAACCCTCAACTACTTTCTGACATCCACATATGTCCCAAACCAAAAGTCAAACTTGGCCCCACCGAAATTTTCTATCCGGCGCCACAGAGTTCAGTTGTCATAGCCACTGCCAGAAACCCTAGTATTTTCGGTCTCACTGATAGGGATCTCGGTCTCACCGAGATGGGATTGTAATCTCTCTGTTTCCCTTCGTAACGTTTCGGTCAAACCGAGATGAGCGATTGGTCCCACCGAGATTGCAATGTAAACTCTTTGTTTCCCTTTCGTAACACTTCGGTCCAACCGAGATGAGCAAATCGGTCCCACCGAGTTTGCCTGACCAACTCTCTGTTAGTCCATTACCAAAATCGGTATTACCGAGTTTGTGTAATCGGTCTCACCGAGATTACGTTATGCCCTAACCCTAACGAAATTGGTCCCACCGAGTTGACATGTCGGTCCCACCGAGAATCCTAATGTTCACATTTTGAGGGCTCCTTTGGTTTGTAGGATTTTTGTAGGAATTCTATAGGATAGGATTTGCAAAGGAAAAATTTCTTTGAAGCCCTTTGGTTTGTAGGAATGGATTCCTATTCCTATGTAGGATAGGAATCAATCCTTCACGTTTTGGAGGGAAAAAACATTAGCCTAGACTCAATGGAAAAAATCCTATCCTATGCACCAAATGGCATCTCTTTCTCTATAGGAATTGACATGCATGTCATCTCACTTCCTATGATTTTCCTATTCCTATAAAATTCCTATCCTATGAACCAAAGAAGGCTTGAACTAAATCGGTCTGACCGAGTTTCATGATTCGGTCCCACCGAGTTTGGTGATTTGTGTGTAACGGTTAGATTTTGTGTGGAGGCTATTTATACCCCTCCACCCACTCTTCATTCGTGGAGAGAGCCATTAGAACATGCCTACACATCCAACACATATTTTCTGAGAGAGAACCACCTACACTTGTGTTGAGGTCAAGATATTCCATTCCAACCACATAACTCTTGATCTCTAGCCTTCCCCAAGTTGCTTTCCACTCAAATCTTCTTTCTACCAAATCCAATCCTATGATAGAGAGTTGAGTGTTGGGGAGACTATCATTTGAAGCACAAGAGCAAGGAGTTCATCATCAACACACCATTTGTTACTTCTTGGAGAGTGGTGTCTCCTAGATTGGCTAGGTGTCACTTGGGAGCCTCCGACAAGATTGTGGAGTTGAACCAAGGAGTTTGTAAGGGCAAGGAGATCTCCTACTTTGTGAAGATCTACCCTAGTGAGGCAAGTCCTTCGTGGGCGACGACCATGGTGGGATAGACAAGGTTGCTTCTTTGTGGACCCTTCGTGGGTAGAGCCCTCCGTGCACTCGCGCAACTGTTACCCTTCGTGGGTTGAAGTCTCCATCAACGTGGATGTATGATAGCACCACCTATCGGAACCACGGATAAAAAATCTCCGTGTCAACATTGCGTTTGCTCCCTCATACTCATCTCTTTACCTTCATATGCAATTGTTTTACATTCCGCTGCTATACTCTTAGAATTGCATGTGTAGGTTGATTGCTTGACTTGTGCTTTGTTGCTAAAATATGCCAAGAACTAAAATTGTGAAAAGGCTAGATTTTTATTTGGTCAAGTAGTCTAATCACCCCCTCTAGACATACTTTTGATCCTACAAGTGGTATCAAAGCCTTGGTCTCCATTTGCTTTGATTTCCATAGCTTTTGGTGGTCATAGCCTTGGTTTCACAACCTAGGAGAGTATGGCGTCTAGCGAGGGAAATTACCACCGTAGAGGTCCTTACTTTGATGGTACAAATTTTGCTAGTTGGAAGCATAAGATGAAAATGCATATTCTTGGACATAACCCCGCCGTTTGGGATATTGTGTGTATTGTCTTGCAAGGTGAATTCTTTGATGGGAGAGAACCAAACCGTGAAGCTACCGCGGAAGAGTTGAAGATGCTACAATACAATGCTCAAGCTTGTGATATTCTCTTCAACGGATTGTGCCCCGAAGAATTCAACAAAATCAGCCGTCTTGAGAATGCAAAGGAAATTTGGGATACTTTGATTGATATGCACGAAGGTATCGACTCCGTCAAGGAATCCAAATTGGATGTGCTTCAAAGTCAACTTGACAAGTTCAAAATGAAGGATGGTTAAGGTGTCGCTGAAATGTATTCTAGGCTTGCTCTCATCACAAATGAGATTGCCGGCTTAGGAAGTGAAGAGATGACCGACAAATTCATCATTAAGAAGATCCTAAGAGCCTTGGATGGAAAATATGATACCGTGTGCACATTGATCCAAATGATGCCCAATTACAAAGATCTCAAGCCAACGGAAGTCATTCGAAGAATTGTTGCTCATGAGATGTCACTCAAGGATAAGGAAGAGCTTCACAACAAGTCAAGTGGTGCTTACAAAGCTTCATGTGATGCTCCGACATCATCAAGCGAGAAACAAACCTTCAATGAAGAATTGAGCCTAATGGTAAAGAACTTCAACAAGTTCTACAAGAGTAGAAGCAAAGAAAGAAGTTCCAAGTCAAGGTCCTACAATGACAAAAGATCTTCTAGTCGTGAGCGTAATTGCTACAATTGTGGAAGACTCGGACACTACTCCAATGAGTGTACGGCTCCCTACAAAAGAAGAGAAGATTCTCCCAAAAGAAGAAGTAGAAGAGAAGAATCACCACCAAGAGAAAGGAGGAGGAGAGATGATCGTTATGAACGAAAACCCTCTCGGAGAAGCAAGGATTCGAAAAGGAAAGAAAAGTCATCAAGGAGCTACACAAAAAGAAGACATCAAGCTCATGTTGGTGAATGGGTATCCGGCTCCGACTCCGACAATCACTCCGAAAGAAGTTATCACTCCGACTCCGAATATACTCAAGATGAAGGTGTTGCCGGTCTAGCACTTGTGTCAACCAACTCCTATGACATATTTGACTCACCAAATGAAGGAATTGGAAGGTGCTTCATGGCCAAAGGTCCAAAGGTAACACATCCCGAGTATGTTGATTTCAATAGTGATGAAGATGATTTGCTAGGTGATGATGATTTACTTGTTGACAACTCTAGTGTTGGGGATATTACTATCAGTTATGACCCGCCCAGGAGGGGTTGGGTTAGCCCCAATGGCGGGTTACACAAGAAGCCCAGTAAACATTCAAGATTATAGTTTATTAAATATTATAGAAGGCCCAAAGGCCTGAAGGCGGTTTAAGGCCTGATATTGTGAACCGCCGTATGTAAGGAAAGACTTGTAAAGAAAGGCATGTAAAGGAAGTCACCGAGCCGGACACGATTATGAGCTGGCCGGGACTCAGTAGGCCACCAGGCGTCAACCCATGTATATAAGGGGACGACCCGGTGGCGGCTTAGGGCAAGAAACAACAAGTCGATAACCAAGCTGGCGAGTTGAGCCTCTTGGTGATCGAAACCCCAGCAATACCAATCCCAACTAGACGTAGGATTTTACCTTCATCGTAAGGGGCCGAACTAGTATAAAACCGTCTCTTGTCCTTTGTCCCGATTAACCCCTTTAAGCTTCCTAGTGCGATGGCCCTATGACTAAGTCCTTGCTCTAGGACATCTGCCATGATAATTCCACGACAGTTGGCGCCCACCGTGGGGCCAGCGCACGGTGGATTTGAGTTCTTGAAGGGCAACTTCGAAGGGCTCAAAGGATACGCTGTGGGTCGGATGACCAAGAGTCGTCGCGACAAGCTCTACATCGACGACGACGACTGGGGCCTGGAGGCCGGCTCAATTGAGTACGGATACCGGGTCCCCTTCGACGGAATTCACGTCTTCATAGGCCGGATCGGCGAGTCAGGTCCTGAGTCGGACGTCCACACCAACCTCATCAAAACGACTCGATGCATGAGGACCGCCCGTGTTCAATCTGCCGTGAAGCATGCCTTTGTAGGCTGCGTCCACGGCGGTGAATACTCTGAAGGATCGGTGGAGGGCGGTGAGATGGCCGTCTGTTCTGATACTGCTTCATCAACGAGCGAGACGGACTCTTTGTACCAACTGCAGGACGGCATGCTCGGGGGTTGTTCCGATGGCAGCAGTATTCTGGGCCATTTTGAGCCGCCGAATTGGGCCAGAGTCTTCATGGCAGGGACACAACCCGGGCAGAACTCTACAGCAGCGGCGGCAACAGCTACCAGGTCGGCCGTAGCCGGGTCAGGAGACCCCGCATGCCCCCTGGCTCAGATCTTGATGGACCTCATGGATAAACTAACGACTCTGTTGACTGCCGTGGTAGAGCCGGAGGATAAAGCCCAGCATGACGCAGAGGTGGCACGCGTACGTGAAGAGATGGTGCAAGCTAAAGAAAATCTAGCCGCAGAGGAAGTCAGGATGGCAGCAGAGCGGGCGGCTTTGGACGTTCGTGCTCAACAGCTTCAAGCGGAGAGCTTCCGACTCTCGGTGGATCTGAACACGTCAAACGAGGTCATGAGGAGGAGGCATCAGAAAACCCAATCACGTCTGCCTCTGACGCTCGATCCTAGGAATCTTTTTCACACACCTGGAGCCGGGGGAAGTAACCCGCCGGAGGCACCCTGGATTACAACACCCGGCGCACCGGTCTATCCGCGCGCCATGGATCCACCTCGTATAATTACCGCTCCGCCTCATTACGTCCCAACGCTGCTGGGTCACTTCTCCAACCCTTTGGAAAACCTCATCATAGCATCGGCTCGTCTGGTGGCTCTTCCGATGGAAGGTGACTCACCGGCGGCAATTGAAACACGGAGGGTAAGAGAACTTCTTCAAACAGCTCTGGCGCAGCAGGATGCATACTCCTACAGTCGAGACAGGATCCATTCAACTCCTCGCCCAAGCCGGAGCCCGAGTTACAGTAGGCATATGGAATCCGCAGATATGTCAAGAAATGCTCAACGCCAAAACCGGCCATACAGGCATGAGCCGGTGCGGCATGGAGCCCTTAACTTGGCGGATCAGGAGAGGATTCATCAAGAGGCGGAACGAGCAGTTCAAATGGCAGCAGATCAGGCAGCTCATCAAACTTTTCCGGCTTATCCGGCAACCTCGGTCGAGGCAGGAGTGGCCACAAGAACCGGAGGCGTTCCTTGCTTGGTGCCGGCCATACGGAATGAGCGTTTTCCAAAGGACTTTAAGGGGCCTTGTAAGGTACCTAATTACACAGCTGACTTATAGCCCGGGGCTTGGATTGAGAGTTATGAGATGGCTATGGAGTTATTGGAGGTCAGCGATGCAGCAATGGCCAAGTATTTCACTATGATGTTAGATGGAACAGCTCGTACTTGGTTGAAGGGATTGCCACCCAATTCTATCGGCTCATGGGCGGAGTTGAAGGCCCGGTTCATCCAGAACTTTAAAGACACGTGTAAGCAGCCTATGTCGATTGTGGACCTGACCAATTGCAAGCAAGAGGATGGTGAATCCACAACCCATTGGGTGCACTGGGTCAAGGAGGTAATACATTCATCTGATAAGATGGATGCCGGCTCAGCGGTCTTGATGTTGGAGAAAAATTGTCGTTTTGAACCTCTGAAGCAGAAGCTGGGGCGGCTCAAGCGTGACTGTAATGACATGGGAACGTTGATGGCGGCTCTCGTCAAGTATGCTGATTCTGATACTACCAAGGATCCGGTGTCTAAAGAAGAAAAGGCAACGAAGGGAAAGAAGAACGACAATGGCAAGGGTCACCAGCATAACCCAGCGAATCAAGGAGGTAATAAACGTAAGGCTGATGAGTTTGTTGCTAACACCAATGCACAGAGCGGAAATCAACGGCGCAAGGGCAGACAGCCCCCTCGGTCGGGCGGGTCAGGTCCCACCCTTGAGCAATTATTGAATGAGCCTTGTCCAAAACACGGCACCCGGGAGAAGCCAGCCACCCACATGTGGAAAGATTGTATGATCATGAAGGCGTATAAAAATTCAAACACGTTTGATGGAGGTCATGGCCTAGGTGGCGGCTCAAGTGGAGGCGGTTTCCAAGGCCCGGGCGCCGGCTTAGGTGGAGGAGGATTCCATGGTCAGGGCCATCCTGGTAACCAAGGAGGGTATAATCCGCAACCTGGCCAAGGTAATCAGCAGCAGTAGTCCGGATATCAGAGCAATCCGAAGCAGCTGAATAGTGGGCAATACCATGTATTCACCACTAGCTTATGTAATAGAGACCAGAAACTTCACAAGAGGGCCGTCAATGCCGTTTGATAACCCACAAGTATAGGGGATTGCAACAGTTTTCGATAAGTAAGAGTGTCGAACCCAACGAGGAGCTAAAGGTAGAACAAATATTCTCTCAAGTTCTATCGACCACCGATACAACTCTACGCAAGTTTGACGTTCGCTTTACCTAGAACAAGTATGAAACTAGAAGTACTTTGTAGGTGTTGTTGGATAGGTTTGTAAGATAATAAAGAGTACGTAAATAAAAAGTAGGGGCTGTTTAGATAAAGAAACAATAAAGTAAATATAGCGAGTGTGGAAAAGTGGTGGTAGGAGTTGTGAAATTTCCCCTAAGCAATTGACTACTTTACTAGACCGATAGAAAGTATTATGTGGGAGAGGCCACTGCTAGCATGTCATCCCTGACTTGGAATTCTATGCACTTATGATTGGAACTATTAGCAAGCATCCGCAACTACTAATGTTCATTAAGGTAAAACCCAACCATAGCATTAAGATATATTGGTCCCCCTTCAATCCCGTATGCATCAACTTCTATGCTAGGTTGAAGCTTCTGTCACTCTTGCCCTCCAATACATAGTCCTATCAACATACAACTAACCCTAGGGTGTGATCCACGCGCACAATCATATGATGGGCACCAAAGGACAGCAACATAACCACAAGCAAATTAAATCAATCATAGCAATTCATCAACCACCGATAGGACAACGAAAATCTACTCAGACATCATAGGATGGCAACACATCATTGGATAATAATATGAAGCATAAAGCACCATGTTCAAGTAGAGGGTACAGCGGGTTGCGGGAGAGTGGACCGATGTAGATATAGGGGGGAAGGTGATGGAGATGTTGGTGAAGATGGCGGAGGTGTTGGTGTAGATCGCGATGATGATGATGGCCCCCGGTGGCACTCCGGTGCCACCAGAACCGAGGGGGAGAGAGCCCCCCTCCTTGTTCTTCTTCCTTGACCTCCTCCCTAGATGGGAGAAGGGTTTCCCCTCTGGTCCATGGCCTCCATGGCACGGGAGGGGCGAGAGCCCCTCCGAAATTGGATCTGTCTCTCTGTCTCTCTCTGTTTCTGCACTCTCAGATTCTTCCCTTTCACCGTTTCTTATATTCCTGGAGATCCGTAACTCCAATTGGGCTAAAATTTTGACACGATCTCTATCCGGAAATTAGCTTTCTTGCGGTGAAAGAAGGGCATCAACCTCCTTACGGGGTGGCCACGAGGGTCAGGGACACGCCTGCCTCCCTGGGGCACGCCCCCCTACCTCGTGGGCCCCTTGAGCATCGTCTCGCATGGATTTTTCTTCCCAAAAATCATATATATTCCAAAAAAAATCTCCGTCAGTTTTTTTCTGTTTGGACTCCGTTTGATATGGATATTCTGCAAAACAAAAAACATGCAACAAACAGGAACTGGCACTGGGCACTGGATCAATATGTTAGTCCAAAAAATAGTATAAAAAGTTGCCAAAAGTATATGAAAGTTGTAGAATATTGGCATGGAACAATCAAAAATTATAGATACGACGGAGACGTATCATCGTTGAGCCGGCGGTTCCACATTACTTACATTGGTCAGAGCAGCCTATTGTGTGGAGCAGAGAGGATCACCCACCCCGGGTCGATAATCCGGGTCACTTGGCTTTGGTGGTGGCACCTCAGGTTGGTGGATACAAATTCACTAAAGTACTCATGGATGGAGGCAGCAACATCAACATCCTCTATTATGCGACGTTCCACCGGATGGGATTGACTGATAAGAGTCTTAAACAATCCAACATTGTTTTTCACGATGTGGTTCCTGGCAAGTCGGCATACCCAGTGGGTAATATTGAACTGGAAGTAGCCTTTGGGGATGAATATGACTCCAGAGCAGAAAAATTAACCTTTGAGGTGGTTAAGATCAAAAGCCCGTATCATGCTCTGTTTGGACGGCCGGCTTATGCCAAATTCATGGCTCGGCCGTGTTATGTGTATTTGCAGCTTAAGATGCCGGGTTATAAGGGCACCATCATAGTACACGGGAGCCGGAAAATAGCCTTGGAGTGTGAAGATGGTGATGCTGCCTATGCTGAATCTGTCTGTGCAACAGAGGAGTTAAATTTTTACAAAGATCATGTTGACTCGACAGACATGACATCATTAAAGAAACCAACAATAGAGCATGAGCCGGTGTTGAAGTTCAAATTAGCTAATGACACCAAGATGGTTGACTTTGTGCCTGGCGACTCGACCAAGCAGTTCATCATCAGTGCTAACTTGGATCCAAAATAGGAAAGCGCGCTCATCGAGTTCATTCGTGAGAACCGGGACATCTTCGCATGGAAACCTTTAGACATGCCGGGTGTCCCGAGGGAACTCGCTGAGCACACTCTCAATATTGATCAAAAGTTTAAACCTGTCAGACAATTTCTCCGACGGTTCAATGAAGAAAGGCGCAAGGCCATTGGAAAAGAGGTGGCCCAGCTTTTGGCAGTTGGGTTCATTATAGAAGTCTTTCCCCCAGAGTGGTTAGCCAACCCGGTGCTTGTGCTAAAAAAGAATGGCACCTGGCGTATGTGTGTGGATTACACCGATCTAAACAAGGCTTGTCCGGCTGATCCTTTTGCCCTCCCCCGTATTGATCAGATCATTGATGCTACGGCGGGTTGTGCATGTTTGAGTTTCTAGGATGCTTATTCCGGTTATCATCAGATCAAGATGGCAGTCAAGGATCAGGAGAAGATGGCTTTTATCACTCCTTTTGGAGCTTTCTGCTATGTGTCTATGCCTTTTGGGCTTAAGAGTGCCCAGGCGACTTACCAACGGCGTGTGCAGAATTGTCTTCATGATCAAATTGGGTGTAATGTTCATGCTTATGGGGATGATATAGTGGTAAAATCCAGGAAGGAAGAAATCTTGGTCATAGATCTGAAAGAGACATTCGATAATCTCCGGGTCTACAAAATGATGCTTAACCCGGCCAATTGTGTTTTTGGAGTCCCAGCCGGCAAGCTCTTGGGTTTTTTGGTGTCTAACCAACGTATTGAGGCTAACCTTGAGAAAATCAAGGCAATTACATCCCTGGCCAAACCAACATGCATCAATGACGTTCAACGACTGGCGGGCCGTGTTGCTGCTTTGAGCCGGTTCATAAGCCGGTTAGGGGAGAAGGCAATTCCTCTATATCAGATGATGAAGAAAACAGATGATTTTGTTTGGAGCGATGCTGCGGACTCTGCTTTTGAAGATCTGAAGACACAGCTTGCTGAGCCGCCGGTCCTGGCTGCTCCAGTCGAGAAAGAGCCGCTGCTGTTATACGTGGCGCCAACTCACGAGCTGTTAGTGTGTCTATTGTGGTGGAGCGCAAGGAGGCTGGCAAGGAGCATCCGGTTCAACGGCCGGTTTACTACGTCAGTGAGGTGCTAGTTGAATCCAAGCAACGATATCCACATTGGCAGAAGCTCGTATATGGGGTGTTCATGGCAAGCCAGAAGCTTAAGCATTATTTTCAGGGACATCCAATCACCGTGGTTAGCTCTGCTCCTTTGGGATACATCATTCAAAACAAAGAAGCCACTGGACGAGTCGCCAAGTGGGCAATTGAGCTTGGGTCTCATGGGTTGAAGTATGTGCCACGTACTGCGATCAAATCTAAAGCACTGATTGACTTCATTAATGACTGGACAGAGATGCAGATGCCAGAAGAGAAACCAAACAACATGTATTGGACTATTCATTTTGATGGGTCCAGACAGTTGGAAGGCTCAGGGGCTGGAGTTGTGTTAACCTCTCCGCGAGGTGAAAAATTTTGTTACGTGTTACGGTTGATGTTTCCGTGCACTAACAACGCAGCAGAGTATGAAGCCTTGCTCCATGGTCTTCGAGTGGCAAAAGAGATGAGTTTGAGCCGGGTCAGATGTCTTGGCGACTCAGATTTAGTGGCTCAACAGGTATCAGGCAAGTGGGATTCCAAGGACCCTCTCATGGCGGCTTATCGCCGGGAGGTTGACACTGTTGCAGGGCATTTTAAAGGTTATCAGGTGGAGCATATTGACCGTCGAAAGAACGAAGCGACTGATGCTTTAAGCCGGTTGGGGTCTCAGCGTAAGCCGATACCTCCTAACACCTTTTTGGATGTTTTGCATAACCCGTCTGTCAAGTTGCCCACAGAAGAAGATTTAGTTGTTCCTGACCCGGAGGCGCAGTTGGTGGCGGCCCTTCATGTCATCCCAAATTGGACAGTGCCGTTCTTGGCTTACATGACCCAGGGAGAGTTGCCAGCGGATGAGACCCTGGCTCGACAGATAACCCGGTGGTCTAAGTCAATGACGATTTCGGATGGAGAATTATACCATCGCAGTGTCTCTGGAGCGTTTCAGCGGTGTGTTTCCCCCGAAGAAGGTCAAGAAATACTTTGTGAGATCCATGAAGGTGATTGTGGCCATCACACCGAGTCAAAATCTCTGGTGGCTAAAGCTTTTCGTCACGGTTTTTACTGGTTGACGGCTCACACTGATGTAGAGGATCTGGTCAGCAGATGTGATGGATGTCAAAAGTTTGCATGACGAGCACATGTGCAGGCTCAAGAAATCCGGATGATTCCAATCACTTGGCCGTTTGCGGTCTGGGGGCTTGACATGGTGGGACCTTTCAAAAGGTCTAAGGATAAAAAAACACATCTCTTGGTGGCAGTTGATAAATTCACTAAGTGGGTTGAGGCGGAGCCAGTGAGTAAGTGTGACGCGGCCACGGCGGTTCAGTTCATGAAAAAGGTGATCTTCCGTTTTGGTTTTCCACACAGCATTATCACTAAAAATGGCACTAGTCTGTCCCAAGGGGCTATGGAGGAGTTTTGTCAACGTGAGCACATCCGGCTTGATGTTTCTTCTGTAGCTCATCCTCAATCCAATGGTCAAGCTGAGAGAGCAAATCAGGAAATTTTAAAAGGTCTCAAACCCCGGCTTATGGTTCCCTTACAGCGAATGCCGGGTTGTTGGGTAGAGGAATTACCCTAGGTGTTGTGGAGTATCAACACCACACCTAACAGGTCTACAGGTTACACACCTTTCTTCATGTTTTATGGAGCAGAAGCAGTGTTTCCTAGTGACATTCGTCATGACTCGCCCCGTGTGGCGGCTTATGTTGAAGCTAATAATGAACAAGCCAGACAGGATGCACTTGACTTGTTGGATAAAGAAAGAGATTTAGCAGCGGCTCGATCAGGAATTTATCAACAGGACATGCGCCGTTATCACAGCCGCCGGGTCAAATCCATGACTTTTCAGGAAGGCGACCTAGTGCTTCGGCTCATCCAGGATCTGTCAGATGCACGCAAGCTATCCCCACATTGGGAAGGACCCTTTGTGGTCAGCAAGAACTTAAACAACGGGTCGTATTACCTCATTGACGTTTGAGAACACAAAGATTCATGTAAGTCGGAGGAGGAGACCCGCCGGCCGTGGAACATTGCTCAACTTCGGCCATACTACACCTGAGCTGCCGGCTCTCATCATGTACATACTTTAGCATTGTATATACCATGATAAGTAATAAAGTAAGACCATCGGTCTCTTTTCTTTTCAAAGATAATGCATCTTTGTTACTTCTTATTCTCAAATGACTATTAAGGAGCTGATCATATTTGAATCAAGTCTAACGTTTTCTGGTCCGGCTTATGATCGTATTCGAATCTAGCTACAATTATCATGGTCACTTGGGGGATTCCTGTTCAAACATAGGTCGTATTCGTGTTGGGGAACGTAGTAATTTAAATTTTTTCCTGCGCACATGCAAGATCATGGTGATGCATAGCAACGAGAGGGGAGAGTGTTGTCTACGTACCCTCGTAGACC
Source organism: Triticum aestivum (assembly GCF_018294505.1). Classification (NCBI taxonomy): domain Eukaryota; kingdom Viridiplantae; phylum Streptophyta; class Magnoliopsida; order Poales; family Poaceae; genus Triticum; species Triticum aestivum. The sequence continues at coordinate 396,645,381 of NC_057806.1, read as the reverse complement.
AGAAGCGGAAGCGTTAGCACAACGCGGTTGATGTAGTCGTACGTCTTCACGGCTCGACCGATCAAGCACCGAAACTACGGCACCTCCGAGTTCTAGCACATGTTCAGCTCGATGACGATCCCCGGACTCTGATCCAGCAGAATGTCGGGGAAGAGTTCCGTCAGCACGACGGCGTGGTGACGATCTTGATGTTCTACCGTCGCAGGGCTTCGCCTAAGCACTGCTGCAATATTATCGAGGATTATGGTGGAGGAGGGCACTGCACACGGCTAATAGATCTCAAGGATCAATTGTTGTGTCTAGAGGTGCCCCCTGCCCCCCGTATATAAAGGAGCAAGGGGGAGGGGCGGCCGGCCAGGAGGAGGTGCGCCAGGGAGGAGTCCTACTCCTACCGGGAGTAGGACTCCCTCCTTTCCTTGTCCAACTAGGAGAGGGGGAAGGAAGCGAGAGAGGAGAGAAAAGAAAGGGGGGGCGCCGCCCCTCCCTCCTTGTCCAATTCGGACTAGAGGGGGAGGGGCGCACATCCTGCCCTGGCCGCCCCTCCTCTGCTCCACTTTGGGCCCATGAGGCCCATTAACCCCCGGGGGGGGGGGGTCCGGTAACCCCTGGTACTCCGTTTTATATCCGATAACTCCCGGAACCATTCCTGTGTCCGAATATAGTCGTCCAATATATCAATCTTTATGTCTCGACTATTTCGAGACTCCTCGTTATGTCCATGATCACATCCGGGACTCCGACCAACCTTCGGTACATCAAAATAACTCATAATGAAACTGTCATCATAACGTTAAGCGTGCGGACCCTACGGGTTCGAGAACAATGTAGACATGATCGAGACACGTCTCCGGTCAATAACCAATAGCGGAACCTGGATGCTCATATTGGCTCCTACATATTCTACGAAGATATTTATCGGTCAGACCGCATAACAACATATGTTGTTCCCTTTGTCATTAGTATGTTACTTGCCCGAGATTTGATCGTCGGTATCTCAATACCTAGTTCAATCTCGTTACCGGCAAGTCTCTTTACTCGTTCTGTAATACATCATCCCACAACTAATTTATTAGTTGCAATGCTTGCAAGGCTTATGTGATGTGCATTACCGAGAGGGCCCAGAGATACCTCTCCGACAATCGGAGTGACAAATCCTAATCTCGAAATACGCCAACCCAACAAGTACCTTCGGAGACACGTGTAGAGCACCTTTATAATCACCTAGTTACATTGTGACGTTTGGTAGCACACAAAGTGTTCCTCCGGTAAACGGGAGTTGCATAATCTCATAGTCATAGGAACATGTATAACTCATGAAGAAAGCAATAGCAACAAACTAAACGATCAAGTGCTAAGCTAACGAAATGGGTCAAGTCACATCATTCTCCTAATGATGTGATCCCGTTAATCAAATGACAACTCATGTCTATGGTTAGGAAACATAACGATCTTCGATCAACAAGCTAGTCAAGTAGAGGCATACTAGTGACACTATGTTTGTCTATGTATTCACACATGTATTATGTTTCCGGTTAAAACAACTCTAGCATGAATAATAAACATTTATCATGATATAAGGAAATAATAACTTTATTATTTCCTCTAGGGCATATTTCCTTCAGTCTCCCACTTGCACTAGAGTTAATAATCTAGATTACATAGTAATGATTCTAACACCCATGGAGCCTTGGTGCTGATCATGTTTTGCTCGTGGAAGAGGCTTAGTCAGCGGGTCTGCAACATTCAGATCCGTATGTATCTTGCAAATTTCTATGTCTCCCACTTGGATTAAATCCCGAATGGAATTGAAGCGTCTCTTGATGTGCTTGGTTCTCTTGTGAAATCTGGATTCCTTTGCCAAGGCAATTGCACCAGTATTGTCACAAAAGATTTTCATTGGACCCGATGCACTAGGTATGACACCTAGATCGGATATGAACTCCTTCATCCAGACTCCTTCATTTGCTGCTTCCGAAGCAGCTATGTACTCTGCTTCACATGTAGATCCCGCGACGACGCTTTGTTTAGAACTGCACCAATTGACAGCTCCACCATTCAGTAAAAACACGTATCCGGTTTGCGATTTAGAATCCTCCGGATCAGTGTCAAAGCTTGCATCAATGTAACCATTTACGATGAGCTCTTTGTCACCTCCATATACGAGAAACATATCCTTAGTCCTTTTCAGGTATTTCAGGATGTTCTTGACCGCTGTCCAGTGATCCACTTCTGGATTACTTTGGTACCTCCCTGCTAGACTTATAGCAAGGCACACATAAGGTCTGGTACACAACATTGCATACATGATAGAGCCTATGGCTGAATCATAGGGAACATCTTTCATTTTCTCTCTATCTTCTGCGGTGGTCGGACATTGAGTCTTACTCTACTTCACACCTTGTAACACAGGCAAGAACCCTTTCTTTGCTTCATCCATTTTGAACTTCTTCAAAACCTTGTCAAGGTATGTGCTTTGTGAAAGTCCAATTAAGCGTCTTGATCTATCTCTATAGATCTTAATGCCCAATATGTAAGCAGCTTCACCGAGGTCTTTCATTGAAAAACTCTTATTCAAGTATCCCTTTATGCTATCCAGAAATTCTATATCATTTCCAATCAATAATAAGTCATCCACATATAATATCAGAAATGCTACAGAGCTCCCACTCACTTTCTTGTAAATACAGGCTTCTCCAAAAGTCTGTACAAAACCAAATGCTTTAATCACACTATCAAAGCGTTTATTCCAACTCCGAGAGGCTTGCACCAGTCCATAAATGGATTGCTGGAGCTTGCACACTTTGTTAGCTCCCTTTGGATCAACAAAACCTTCTGGTTGCATCATATACAACTCTTCTTCTAGAAATCCATTCAGGAATGCAGTTTTGACATCCATTTGCCAAATTTCATAATCATAAAATGTGGCAATTGCTAACATGATTCGGACAGACTTAAGCATCGCTACGGGTGAGAAGGTCTCATCGTAGTCAATTCCTTGAACTTGTCTAAAACCTTTTGCAACAAGTCGAGCTTTATAGATAGTAACATTACCGTCAGCGTCAGTCTTCTTCTTGAAGATCCATTTATTCTCAATTGCTTACCGATCAACGGGCAAGTCAACCAAAGTCCACACTTTGTTCTCATACATGGATCCCATCTTAGATTTCATGGCTTCTAGCCATTTTGCGGAATCTGGGCTCACCATCGCTTCTTCATAGTTCATAGGTTCATCATGATCTAGTAGCATGACTTCCAGAACAGGATTACCGTACCACTCTGGTGCGGATCTTACTCTGGTTGATCTACGAGGTTCGGTAGTAACTTGATCTGAAGTTTCATGATCATTATCATTAGCTTCCTCACTAATTGGTGTAGGTGTCACAGAAACCGGTTTCTGTGTTGTACTACTTTCCAATAAGGGAGCAGGTATAGTTACCTCATCAAGTTCTACTTTTCTCCCATCACTTCTTTCGAGAGAAACTCCTTCTCTAGAAAAACTCCAAATTTAGCAACAAAAGTCTTTCCTTCGGATCTATGATAGAAGGTGTACCCAACAGTCTCCTTTGGGTATCCTATGAAGACACATTTCTCCGATTTGGGTTCGAGCTTATCAGGTTGAAGCTTTTTCACATAAGCATCACAGCCCCAAACTTTCAGAAACGACAACTTTGGTTTCTTGCCAAATCACAGTTCATAAGGCGTCGTCTCAACGGATTTCGATGGTGTCCTATTTAACGTGAATGCAGCCGTCTCTAAAGCATAACCCCAAAACGATAACGGTAAATCAGTAAGAGACATCATAGATCGCACCATATCTAATAAAGTACGATTACGACGTTCGGCCACACCATTACGTTGTGGTGTTCCGGGTGGCGTGAGTTGCGAAACTATTCCGCATTGTTTCAAATGTAGACCAAACTCGTAACTCAAATATTCTCCTCCACGCTTAGATCGTAGAAACTTTATTTTCTTGTTACGATGATTTTCAACTTCACTCTGAAATTCTTTGAACTTTTCAAATGTTTCAGACTTATGTTTCATTAAGTAGATATACCCATATCTTCTTAAATCATCTGTGAAGGTGAGAAAATAATGATATCCGCCACGAGCCTCAACATTCATTGGACCACATACATCTGTATGTATGATTTCCAACAAATCCGTTGCTCTCTCCATAGTACCGGAGAACGGCGTTTTAGTCATCTTACCCATGAGCACAGTTCGCAAGTACCAAGTGATTCATAATCAAGTGGTTCCAAAAGTCCATCAGTATGAAGTTTCTTCATGCGCTTTACACCGATATGACCTAAATGGCAGTGCCACAAATAAGTTGCACTATCATTATCAACTCTGCATCTTTTGATTTCAACATTATGAATATGTGTATCACTACTATCGAGATTCATCAAAAATAGACCACTCTTCAGGGGTGCATGACCATAAAAGATATTACTCATATAAATAGAACAACCATTATTCTCTGATTTGAATGAATAACCGTCTCGCATCAAACAAGATCCAGATATAATGTTCATGCTTAATGCTGGCACCAAATAACAATTATTTAGGTCTAATACTAATCCCGAAGGTAGATGTAGAGGTAGCGTGCCGACCGCGAGCACATCGACTTTGGAACCATTTCCCACGCGCATCGTCACCTCATCCTTAGCCAATCTTCGCTTAATCCGTAGCCCCTGTTTTGAGTTGCAAATGTTAGCAACATAACCAGTATCAAATACCCAGGTGCTACTGCGAGCATTAGTAAGGTACACATTAATAACATGTATATCACATATACCTTTGTTCACTTTGCCATCCTTCTTATCCGCCAAATACTTGGGGCAGTTCCGCTTCTAGTGACCAGTCTGCTTGCAGTAGAAGCACTCAGTCTCAGGCTTAGGTCCAGACTTGGGTTTCTTCTCCTGAGCAGCAACTTGTTTGCTATTCTTCTTGAAGTTCCCTTTCTTCTTCCCTTTGCCCTTTTTCTTGAAACTGGTGGTCTTATTGACCATCAACACTTGATGCTCCTTCTTGATTTCTACCTTCGCGGCTTTTAGCATTGCGAAGAGCTCAGGAATAGTCTTATTCATCCCTTGCATATTATAGTTCATCATGAAGCTTTTGTAGCTTGGTGGAAGTGATTGAAGAACTCTGTCAATGACACTATCAACAGGAAGATTAACCCCTAGTTGAGTCAAGTGATTATGATACCTAGACATTTTGAGTATATGTTCACTGACAGAACTATTCTCCTCCATCTTGCAGCTATAGAACTTATTGGAGACTTCATATCTCTCAATCCGGGCATTTGCTTTAAATATTAACTTCAACTCCTGGAACATCTCATATGCTCCATGACGTTCAAAACGTCGTTGAAGACCCGGTTCTAAGCCGTAAAGCATGTCACACTGAACTATCGAGTAGTCATCAGCTTTGCTCTGCCAGACGTTCATAACATCTGGTGTTGCTCCTGCAGCAGGCTTGGCACTTAGCGGTGCTTCTAGTACGTAATTCTTCTGTGCAGCAATGAGGATAATCGTCAAGTTACGGACCCAGTCCGTGTAATTGCTACCATCATCTTTCAACTTTGCTTTCTCAAGGAACGCATTAAAATTCAACGGAACAACAACACGAGCCATCTATCTACAATCAAACATAGACAAGCAAGATACTATCAGGTACTAAGTTCATGATAAATTCAAGTTCAATTAATCATATTACTTAAGAACTCCCACTTAGAAAGATATCCCTCTAATCCTCTAAGTGATCACATGATCCAAATCAACTAAACCATGTCCGATCATCACGTGAGATGGAGTAGTATCAATGGTGAACATCAATATGTTGATCATATCTACTATATGATTCACGCTCGACCTTTCGGTCTCCGTGTTCCGAGGCCACATCTGTTATATGCTAGGCTTGTCAAGTTAAACCTGAGTATTCCGCGTGTGCAACTGTTTTGCGCCTATTGTATTTGAACGTAGAGCCTATCACACCCGATCATCACGTGGTGTCTCAGCATGAAGAACTTTCGCAACGGTGCATACTCAGGGAGAACACTTATACTTTGATAATTTAGTGAGGGATCATATTATAATGCTACCGTCAATCAAAGCAAGATAACATGCATAAAAGATAAACATCACATGCAATCAATAAAAGTGATATGATATGGCCATCATCATCTTGTGCTTGTGATCTCCATCTTCGAAGCACCGTCATGATCACCATCGTCACTGGCGCAACACCTTGATCACCATCGTAGCATCGTTGTCGTCTCGCCAATCTTATGCTTCCACGACTATCACTACCGCTTAGTGATAAAGTAAAGCATTACAGCGCAATTGCATTGCATACAATAAAGCGACAACCATATGGCTCCTGCCAGTTTCCGATAACTCAGTTACAAAACATGATCATCTCATACAATAAAATTTAGCATCATGTCTTGACCATATCACATCACAACATGCCCTGCAAAAACAAGTTAGACGTCCTCTACTTTGTTGTTGCAAGTTTTACGTGGCTGCTACGGGCTTAGCAAGAACTGTTCTTACCTACGCATCAAAACCACAATGATAGTTTGTCAAGTTGGTGCTGTTTTAACCTTCGCAAGGACCGGGCGTAGCCACACTTGGTTCAACTAAAGTTGGAGAAACTGACACCCGCCAGCCACCTGTGTGCAAAGCACGTCGGTAGAACCAGTCTCGCGTAAGCGTACGCGTAATGTCGGTCCGGGCCGCTTCATCCAACAATACTGCCGAACCAAAGTATGACATGCTGGTAAGCAGTATGACTTATATCGCCCACAACTCACTTGTGTTCTACTCGTGCACAACATCAACGCATAAAACCTAGGCTCGGATGCCACTGTTGGGGAACATAGTAATTCAAAAAATTTCATACGCACACGCAAGATCATGGTGATGCATAGCAACGAGAGGGGAGAGTGTTGTCTACGTACCCTCATAGACCGGAAGCAGAAGCGTTTGCACAACGCGGTTGATGTAGTCGTACGTCTTCACGGCCCGACCGATCAAGCACCGAAACTACGACACCTCCGAGTTCTAGAACACGTTCAGCTCGATGACGATCCCCGGACTCCGATCTAGCAGAATGTCGGGGAAGAGTTCCGTCAGCACGACGGTGTGGTTACGATCTTTATGTTCTACCGTCGCAGGGCTTCGCCTAAGCACCGCTACAATATTATCGAGGATTATGGTGGAGGAGGGCACCGCACACGGCTAATAGATCTCAAGGATCAATTGTTGTGTCTAGAGGTGCCCCCCTGCCCCCGTATATAAAGGAGCAAGGGGGAGCGGCGGCTGGCCAGGAGGAGGCGCGCCAGGGAGGAGTCCTACTCCTACCGGGAGTAGGATTTCCTCCTTTCCTTGTCCAACTAGGAGAGGGGGGAAGGAAGGGAGAGAGTAGAGAAAGGAAAGGGGGGCGCTGCCTGAGGGAGTCCTGGATTAGGGGGTGTCCAGATGACCGGACTATACCTTCAGTCGGACTCCTGGACTATGAAGATACAAGATTGAAGACTTCGTCCCCTGTTCGGAAGGGACTTTCCTTGGCGTGGAAGGCAAGCTTGGCGATACAGATATGCAGATCTCATACCATTGTAACCGACTTTGTGTAACCCTAACCCTCTCCGGTGTCTATATAAACCGGAGGGTTTTAGTCCGTAGGACAACATACACAACAACTATCATACCATAGGCTAGCTTCTAGGGTTTAGCCTCTCCGATCTCGTGGTATATCTACTCTTGTACTACCCATATCATCAATATTAATCAAGCATGACGTAGGGTTTTACCAACATCGAGAGGGCCCGAACCTGGGTAAAACTTCATGTCCCTTGCCTCCTGTTACCATCCGGCCTAGACGCACAGTTCAGGACCCCCTACCTGAGATCCGCCGGTTTTGACACCGACATTGGTGCTTTCATTGAGAGTTCCTCTGTGTCGTCGCCGTCAAGCTTGATGGCTCCTACGATCATCAATGGCGATGCAGTCCAGGGTGAGACCTTCCTCCCCGGACAGATCTTCGTCTTCGGCGGCTTCGCACTGTGGGCCAATTCACTTGGCCATATGAAGCAGATCGAAAGCTATGCCCCTGGCCGTCAGGTCGGATTTGGAAGTTTAAACTACACGGCTGACATCCGCGGGGACTTGATCTTCGACGGATTCGAGCCACTGCTGAGCGCGCCGCACTATCACGACGAGCATGATCTAGCTCTGCCGCCGAACAGTGCCCTAGAGGCCGCACCCGCATCGGCTTCGACCCTTAATTCGGAGCCAACTGCGCCGATCGAGGATGGGTGGTTGGACGCCGCCTCAGGGGCTGCGATCCCAACGGTGATCGAGCCGAACACCAGCCCCGCACTCTGCGAGACTCGTGACTCCAAGGAGCCGGACTCCTCTCCGGACTCCGAACCCTCCGCGCCCCTGCCGATCGAATCCGATTGGGCGCCGATCATGGAGTTTACTGCCGCGGACATCTTTCAGCACTCGCCTTTCGGCGATATTCTAAAGACACTGAAGTCTCTCTCTTTATCAGGAGAGCCATGGCCGGACTATGGTCAGCAAGGTTGGGATTCGGACGATGAAGAAATTCAAAGCCCACCCACCACCCACTTTGTAGCCACTGTCGACGACTTAACCGACATGCTCGACTTTGAATCCTAAGACATCGACGGTATGGACGCCGATGAAGGAGACGATGAAGAACCAGCGCCTATCAGGCCCTGGAAAGCCACCTCGTCGTATGACATATACATGGTGGACACCCCAAAAGAAGGAGATGGCGATGGAACAGCGGAGGATGACCCCTTCAAGAAACAGCCTAAGCGCCAGCGTCAGCGGCGCCGCTCAAAATCCCGCCAAAACAAATACGGTGATTCCAGCACGGGAGATAATAATACTCCGGAAAGTGCCGAAGAAACCCCCCTCCAACAAGATTTAGCACAGGAGGATGGAGAAACCAGCCCTCATGAGAGAGCGGCAGACAGAGAGGTCGAGGACGATAATTATATGCCTCCCTCCGAAGACGAGGCAAGCCTCGACGACGACGAATTCGTCGTGCCAGAGGATCCCGTCGAGCAAGAGCGTTTTCAACACAGGCTTATGGCCACGGCAAGAAGCCTCAAGAAAAAACAACAACAACTTAGAGCTGATCAAGATTTGCTAGTCGACAGATGGACTGAAGTCCTTGCGGCCGAAGAGCATAAACTCGAACGCCCCTCCAAGAGATACCCAAAGCACAGGTTGCTACCCCGATTAGAGGAGGAAGCACTTGATGCGGCCGACCGGCCATCTCGTGGCCGCGACAGAGAGGCCTCTCGGCCCTCCATTCAAACCGCACCCCATACCAAGGCATGGGAATATGCGCCGGACTTACGAGATATGTTGGAGGACAAGGCAAGGCAAACAAGATCGATCTACAGATCGCGTGGGCGCCCCACGGCTCGAGACGGTAATCGTCACGCCGGCCACAAATTCAGCAGGGCCAAACACAGTAGACAAAGCTCATTGGAGCTACGTCGTGATATAGCCCAGTACAGAGGCGCCGCACACCCACTATGCTTCACAGACGAAATAATGGATCATCAAATCCCCGAGGGTTTCAAACCCGTAAATATCGAATCATATGATGGCACAACAGATCCTGCGGTATGGATGGAGGATTATCTCCTTCATATCCACATGGCCCGTGGCGATGATTTCCACGCCATCAAATACCTCCCACTCAAGCTTAAAGGACCAGCTCGGCGTTGGCTTAATAGCTTGCCAACAGGATCAATCAGTTGTTGGGAGGACCTGGAAGCCGCATTCCTCGACAATTTCCAGGGCACTTATGTGCGACCCCCAGACGCCGATGACCTAAGTCACGTAATTTAGCAGCCAGAGGAATCGGCCAGGCAATTCTGGACATGGTTCCTAACAAAGAAAAATCAAATAGTCGACTATCCAGACGCTGAGGCCCTAGCAGCCTTCAAGCACAATATCCGTGACGAGTGGCTTGCCCGACACCTTGGACAGGAAAAGCCGATGTCTATGGCAGCACTCACGACACTCATGACCTGCTTTTGCACGGGAGAAGACAGCTGGCTTGCTCGTAGCAACAATATGACCAAGAACCCTGGTAATTTGGATACCAGGGTCAGTAGTGGCAGGTCGCGTCGCAACAAACAGAAGCGCCACATTAACGGCGACAATGCTGAGGATATGACAGTTAATGCCTGATTCAGAGGCTCTAAATCCGGTCAGCGTAAAAAGCCATTCAAAAGGAATCCTAGGGGCCCGTCCAGTTTGGACCGAATACTTGACCGCTTGTGCCAGATACATGACACCCCCGAAAAGCCGGCCAATCACACCAACAGGGATTGTTGGGTGTTCAAGCAGGCAGGCAAGTTAAACGCCGAAAATGAAGACAAGGGCTGCATAGCGATGACGACGAGGAGCCCCGGCCGCCGAACAATAGTGGACAGAAGGGTTTTCCCCCACAAGTGCAAACGGTGAACATGATATACGCAACCCACGTCCCCAAGAGGGAGCGGAAGCGCGCGTTAAGGGACGTATACGCGGTAGAGCCAGTCGCCCCAAAGTTCAACCCATGGTCCTCCTGCCCGATCACCTTTGATCGAAGGGACCATCCCACTAGCATCCGTCATGGCGGATTCGCCGCATTGGTTCTAGACCCAATTATTGACAGATTTCATCTCACTAGAGTCCTTATGGACGGCGGCAGCAGCCTGAACCTGCTTTACCAGGATACAGTGCGGAAAATGGGCATAGATCCCTCGAGGATTAAGCCCACCAAAACGACCTTTAAAGGCGTAATACCAGGTGTAGAGGCCAACTGTACAGGCTCAGTCACACTTGAAGTGGTCTTCGGATCTCCGGATAATTTCCGAAGCGAGGAGTTAATCTTCGACATAGTCCCATTTCGCAGTGGCTATCATGCACTGCTCGGGCGAACCGCATTTGCCAAGTTCAATGCGGTACCGCACTACGCATACCTTAAGCTCAAAATGCTAGGCCCTCGAGGAGTAATTACGGTCAATGGAAACACCGAACGCTCCCTCCGAACGGAGGAGCACACGGCGGCCCTTGCAGCAGAAGTACAAAGCAGCCTCTCCATGCAGTTCTCTAGTCGGCCATTAAACGACCGGACACCGTCAAGCGCTCCCGGAGTAACCTACAACAAGACCGCCTGGCACGACCCGAGCAGGCGTAGCAATGCGGCCCCAACCCCAACCCTCGCAAAAATGCGATACCAGTACTTCACGTACATAACTACGCTCTAGAAATACCATGGGTACAGGGGGAGGGGCACCATCACGGCACGCCCAAAACACGGCTTAAACCGCACCAGGGGCTGCCGATTTTTTAATTTTCTCTTACTTTCAGGACTCCACTCTTCGGAAGGCCTGTTCGGCAGTTCAATTGCCAAACAAACGATGCAAGAACCATGGAAGCAGACAAGCCACGCCGCATTACGGAACTCCCAGGTGGTCTCTATCACGAGCAGTATACCTGTTTCGCATACTATTCCACAGCTTGCCCCTAGAATGGACATGTTAAATAGTCCAACCTTTTGCTTATCGCATTATTTGTATCGTTCTGCTTTGATCGCAGCCCTCTTTAATAAACAATGCATAGCTTTTGTCTATTTTTGCATTACTCTTTTTTTAATATATGTTCCTTAACGACATGTTGCATCCGTACACTTTGGTACGACCAGAATACGCCTGGGGTTTTAGTACCCCTCAATATGGTGTGAGAAGTCTGAACACTTTAACAAGTGCGGCACCCCGAACTTATAGCATCATATGCATGGGCTCCGAATCATGTCTTGGGTTAATAGTTGGGTTTGCCCAGCTCCTATGTTTTGGTGCCTTACGTTCCGCTATATTGGCTAAGGTAGCACTAGGAGAACCACTGTGATTGTGCCCCAGTTGAGCTGGGTCGAGCACCTCAGTGGAGAAAGCTAAAACTGACTGTCATGATGAAGCGAGAGCTGGTCGCTGTTCGAGAGGTTTTTCGAGTCCCTAAAGACTTATGCCGCTTAGAGCGAGGAGCCGGCTCTGTCTGGCCAAGGTGTGGATAGCGCCCCGAACTCGGTCTTCCGAATACCAGGGGCTTCGCCGAAATTTAAAATTGTAGAATTCTATGGCTAAGTGAGAGTGTTCATGCATTATAGTCCGATTGCCTTGTTTGTTGGGCTGAGCGCCTCCCTCGAAGGACCCAAACATGGGAAAAAGAGCGCCCAGGTTTATCCCCGAACACCCCAGCACTAGCGGCACGGGGGCAGAAGCCGATGACTTGCCATCTCTCAGAATTGATAAATAGCCGCACAGAAGGTAATATTTTAAATTCCAATAGCATTGCTTAGCGCATATGAACAAGTTTTCAGCGCACAGGACAAAACGAGCAAGTTTCACTCAAAAATTACATCCCTAGAACATTCATCGGCCACAAGGCAGGCACCCTTCAGAACATCCTTATAATAATTCTCGGGCTTGCGATGCTCTTTCCCCGGCGGTGGCCCGTCCTTCACAAGCTTCTCAGCATCCAGCTTGCCCCAGTGCACCTTAGCACGGGTAAGGGCCCTACGGGCACCTTCAATGCAGACGGAGCGCTTGATGACTTCGAGCCTTGGACAGGCCTCCACCAGCCGCCGCACCAGCCCGAAATAGCTCCTAGGCAGAGCCCCTCCAGGCCACAACCGAACTATGAGGCCCTTCATGGCCCATTCGGCCGCCTTGTGGAGCTCGACCAGTTGCTTCAGCTGGTCGCTCAAGGGCACGGGGTGTCCGGCCTCAGCATATTGAGACCAGAACACCTTCTCTGCCGAGCTGCCCTCCTCGGCTCGATAGAATGTGGCGGCATCGGACACACTCCGGGGAAGATCTGCGAATGCTCCTGGAGAGCTCCGGATTCGGGTAAGTAACAAGTAACTCACGTTTATGTGTTTGCTTTGCATAAATAATGCCTTACCCGCCGCTATCTTCTTCACCTCATCCAACTCCTGGAGGGTCTTCTGGGATTCGGCCTTGGCATACTTGGCATTTTAAATAGCCACCGCGAGCTCGGACGCTCGCGTCTTTGAGTCAAGCTCCAAACTCTCATGTTTTTCCATGAGAGCCTGGAGCTCTTGCCGTACCTTGGCAACCTCGGCCTCATACTTCTCCCGCTCGGTGCGCTCCGTGGCCGCCCTCTTCTCGGCCTTGACCAGCGCTTGCTTGAGGGTCGCCACCTCAGACATGGCCCCTACAATAGCCACGATAATCCTGTCATTTTTTGCAATCGCACCTTTTTATATATATTTAAACAAGGTATTTCTAACCTTCATTGTCCTCGAGCTGCTTCTTGGCACGCCCGAGCTCTTGCTCGGACCGCTCGAGGTTCTGCTTTAGTGTGTCCACTTCCGCAGTCAGTGCGGCGGACGCAAGCAGAGAAGCCTGCATACGCATATTGACTCCTTTTTGTTAGACTCCTGCGAATTTTATTTGATCCTCTATTCGGCTTTTCTTCCCGAACGCCAAACAAAGCATCAGGGGCTACTGTCTATGCGGTAATATTATTTACACATTCTTTACTTACCTCAAAGCCTGTTAAAAGGCTAGTACAAGCTTCAGTCAGTCTGCTCTTGGCGGACTGCACCTTCTGGACCACCGCACTCATAATGGTGCGGTGCTCCTTGTCGATGGAGGCGCCTTGGAGCGCCTCCAACAGATTGTCCGGCGCCTCCGGTTGGACGGGGGTCACCGGCACGGTGGGCTTGCTCCTCTTGGAAGGAGGTCCCCCGCCAGACTCTAGAACCTTTGAAGGTTCTGGAGCGGTGTCCGGCCTAGAGCCGGACTTGGAGCCCTGGGGGGTTTCATCCCCTTTACTCCTGGAGTCCGGGAGGTCGCCTTGCGGCGCCTCCAGGACCACCTCCTCCCGGCTTGGAACCTGTTGGGACAACACTTCGGTGTCGTCCGTAGGGCGGGGGGAGGAAGCCGTCGGAAGCGAGTTCACATCCGACGAGTCCAGTGAGCCGCTCGACGACGCGTCGAGCCGGTCTTTGGGTGGGCTGCATAAACATATTCGACATAAGGGAAAGCTGTGCAATAAACGAATACTATGAATTACTCTGGTATCCGGATACTTACGATTTTGCCAGGGGCTTGGCCCTGGGCGGCCACTCCTCTCCGCCGTCGTCAGTGTCAGTGGAGTAGTTCGGAGGAAGGGTTTTCCCCTTCTTGGACCCTCCGGCCTCCCCAGAGAGGGCGGCCTTCCTTTTCTTCTCTCCTCCCACTGGAGGGGGAGAGGTCTCTTCTTCTTCCTCCTCGTCTTCACGGGAGGAATGCACCTCGGAACCGTCGGATGATGGATCCGACACCTCCTGGCGCCGGGCACTCTTTCGAGTCCCCGTGGCCTTTTTCGCGACCTTCTTCTCCGGCACCACATAGGGTGCTGGAACCAGCAGCTTCGCCAAGCGAGCGTCCGCTGGGCCTTCGGGCAAAGGAGTCAGACAGTTGATCTGTCCGGACGTCAGCTGCCAATCCTGTCAAAGGTAAGGGAGCTTAGATCCCGCATGGAGTCAAACTATGAAAAACTGATACCCTATAAAAGGAAAAACAGCTTACCACATGAGCATGACGCTGCGTACTGAATCCGCGATCCTCGGTAGCGGATGCAGGGGCCTCAGCGCCCTTGAAAAGTACCTTCCAGGCATCTTCGTACGTCGTGTCGAAGAGCCTGCTTAGAGTTTGGTGCCACGCCGGGTCAAACTCCCACAGGTTGAAAGCCCGTTGTTGACACGGGAGGATCAGGCGGATGAGCATAACCTGGACTATGTTGACAAGTTTGAGCTTCTTGTCCACCAGGGTTTGGACACATGTTTGGAGTCCGATCAGCTCTCCTTTTTTACCCCACGACAGGCCCGTCTCCTTCCAGGAGGTGAGCCACGTAGGGGGTCCGGATCGAAACTTGGGGGCTGCGACCCATTCGGGGTCGCGCGGCTCGGTGATGTAAAACCACCCCGATTGCCACCCCTTCAGGGTCTCCACAAAGGAGCCCTCTAGCCATAAGACGTTGGCCATCTTGCCCACCATGGCGCCTCCGCACTCCGCCTAGTTGCCGCGCACCACCTTCGGCTTGACATTGAAAGTCTTGAGCCATAGGCCGAAATGGGGGCGGATGCGGAGGAAAGCCTCGCACACGACGATAAACGCCGAGATGTGGAGGACAAAGTTCGGGGCCAGATCGTGGAAATCCAAGCCATAGTAGAACATGAGCCCCCGGACAAATGGGTGAAGAGGGAAGCCCAGTCCGTGGAGGAAATGGGGGAGGAACACCACCCTCTCATGGGGCCTAGGGGTGGGGATGAGCTGCCCCTTTTCGGGAAGCCGGTACGCAATGTCGTTAGACAAGTATCCAACCTTCCTCAGTTTTTTGATGTGTCCCTCCGTGACGGAGGAGACCATCCACTTGCCTCCCGCTCCGGACATGGCTGGAGAAGGTTGAGGTGGGGAGTGCGGACTTGGGCGCTGGAGCTCGAGTGCGCGAGAATGGATAATCAATGGAGGAGGAAGGCGTAGGTGAAAAGGTGGATCCTTATCCCCTTATATGGGTGCACGCAACTACGTGTCCCCACCATCCTGGTAAAACTCGCTTATCTCCAAGCCCCGTAATCAATGGCGCAGTTGGGTTACCCACGCCCGTATTGATGAGAATCCCGGAATAAGGGGACACGATCTCTGCTTTAACAAGACGTGCCAAGGAAACCGCCTTGCATGACGTGCTGAGGTGGGATAATGAAATGACTCGGATAAAGTCTTGGCCGTGGTGTGTCACACTACGGAATATGTCAGCAGATTAGATTTGTGTAAATATTATTCTCTCTATGGCAATATGTGGAAACTTATTTTGCAGAGCCGGACACTATCTTTGTGTTCAAAATCTTCCATGAAGTACTTGGAGGAGGAACCCGCCTTGCAATGCCGAAGACAATCTGCGCACCGGACTCGTCGTCATTGAAGCCTGGTTCAGGGGCTACTGAGGGAGTCCTGGATTAGGGGGTGTCCGGATGACCGGACTATACCTTTAGCCGGACTCCTGGACTATGAAGATACAAGATTTAAGACTTCGTCCCGTGTCCGGAAGGGACTTTCCTTGGGGTGGAAGGCAAGCTTGGCGATACGGATATGCAGATCCCCTACCATTGTAACCGACTTTGTGTAACCCTAACCCTCTCCGGTGTCTATATAAACCGGAGGGTTTTAGTCCGTAGGACAACATACACAACAACTATCATACCATAGGCTAGCTTCTAGGGTTTAGCCTCTCCGATCTCGTGGTAGATCTACTCTTGTACTACCCATATCATCTATATTAATCAAGCAGGACGTAGGGTTTTACCTCCATCGAGAGGGCCCGAACCTGGGTAAAACTTCGTGTCCCTTGCCTCCTGTTACCATCCGGCCTAGACGCACAGTTTGGGACCCCCTACCCGAGATCCGCCGGTTTTGACACCAACACCGCCCCTCCCTCCTTGTCCAATTCGGACTAGAGGGGGAGGGGGCGCGCAGCCTGCCCTGGCCGCCCCTCCTCTGCTCCACTTTGGGCCCATGAGGCCCATTAACCTCCGGGGGGGGGGGGGGTTCCGGTAACCCTCGGTACTCCATTTTATATCTGATAACTCCCGGAACCATTCCTGTGTCCGAATATAGTCGTCCAATATATCAATCTTTATGTCTCGACTATTTCGAGACTCCTCGTTATGTCCGTGATCACATCCGGGACTTCGAACAACCTTTGGTACATCAAAATATATAAACTCATAATGAAACTGTCATCGTAACGTTAAGCGTGCGGACCCTACTGGTTCGAGAACAATGTAGACATGACCGAGACACGTCTCCGATCAATAACGAATAGCGGAACCTGGATGCTCATATTGGCTCCTACATATTCTACGAAGGTCTTTTATCGGTCAGACCGCATAACAACATACGTTGTTCCCTTTGTCATCGGTATGTTACTTGCCCGAGATTTGATCGTCGGTATCTAAATACCTAGTTCAATCTCGTTAGCGGCAAGTCTCTTTACTCGTTCCGTAATACATCATCCCGCAACTAACTTATTAGTTGCAATGCTTGCAAGGCTTATGTGATGTGCATTACTGAGAGGGCCCAGAGATACCTCTCCCGAGAGGGCCCAGAGATACCTCTCCGACAATCAGAGTGACAAATCCTAATCTCGAAATACGCCAACCCAACAAGTACCTTCGGAGACACCTGTAGAGCACCTTTATAATCACCCAGTTACGTTGTGACGTTTGGTAGCACACAAAGTGTTCCTCCAGTAAACGGGAGTTGCATAATCTCATAGTCAGAGGAACATGTATAAGTCATGAAGAAAGCAATAGCAACAAACTAAATGATCAAGTGCTAAGCTAACGAAATGAGTCAAGTCAATCACATCATTCTCCTAATGATGTGATCCTGTTAATCAAATGACAACTCATGTCTATGGTTAGGAAAAATAACCATATTCGATGGACGAGCTAGTCAAGTAGAGGCATACTAGTGACACTATGTTTGTCTATGTATTCACACATGTATTATGTTTCCGGTTAATACAATTCTAGCATGAATAATAAACATTTATCATGATATAAGGAAATAATAACTTTATTATTGCCTCTAGGGCATATTTCCTTCAATTCGAAGCAAAGAGAACATAGCTGTCGTAACCCTCTTGATCGGCTCAAGGCCAAACTCACTAGGGGGCTTCTTGATCGTATCCGAATCATAGCTTAACTCCTTTTGGGTCCAACTTGGATCGTATTTGAATCAGGGTCGTTAAAAACCTCTCAAGGTCATTTGGGGGCTTCCTATTCAAACATAGCTCATATTCGAACAAAAGAGAACATAGCTGTCGATACCCTTTTGATCGGCGCCGGTCGGACGTGTCCGGCGCGCGGAGATCTATTTGGCTAGGGTTTGGACGAGGAGATCCGGGATTTCGGAGGAGGGGGTATTTATAGGCATAAGTGGAGCTAGGAGAGTCCAAATGAGGTGCGATTTTCGGCCACGCGATCGTGATCGAACGCTCTAGGACATGGAGCAGAGTTTGGTGGGTTTTGGGCCAAATTGGAGGGGTGTTGGGCTGCAACACACACGAGGCCTTTTCGGTCCCTCGGTTAACCGTTGGAGTATCAAACGAAGTCCAAATGATACTAAACTTGACAGGCGGTCTACCGGTAGTAAACCAAGGCCGCTTGGCAAGTCTCGGTCCAATCCGGAAATGTTTAATCCCCACACACGAAAGAAGGCTAGAAATGACCACCGGAGGAGAACGAAGCGCCGGAATGCAAAACGGACAACGGGGAAAATGCTCGAGTGCATGAGATGAACACGTATGCAAATGCAATGCACATGATGACATGATATGGATGCATGACAAAGACAACAACACACGAAGACAAAGACCCGAACCCGAGAAATAAATATAACTTAACGCCGGAAATGGCAAGAGTTGGAGTACAATTGGGAAAGTTACCTCCGGGGTGTTACACGGCCACGCCTTTGGGTCCGCGGCCTTGTTGACCCGTTGCACTGGCTCCCCTTTGCTCGCAAGCAGCCCTCATGGCCCACGCCTCTGTGGCCTCAACTGCGCCCGCACACCCGAGTCGCCCATTCGTCGGTTTGGCTCCGCCTCACTGTGCTCTCGCAGTTAGGTGTTCATACAGGATTGGTCTCGCCTCTGTTTCTGCTACAGTGCGGCTCAAACCGCCCGGTATTGACCCATCGAGCTGTGGTAGCTGCTACTACCACGGTTTGATGGATGGAGATTTAAGTTCAAGTAGATTAAAATGGCGTCAGGTGTGTCACCACTATAAACTGAAGGCCGATCAGTGCAAGGATCACAACACAGGAAACGATTGGAAATTTTGCAGCGTATTATGTGATGGGGGAGCGGTCAAATCACAAACCACCAAGAACGTCGTCTTCCTCTACTGCCTGTTTCCCAGGCGCGTTAGGGAGTGAAAAAAGGGGGAGGGGGTCAAACATGACCCGAAGGGTCCGTCTGAGTCGACCGGTGCAGAGCTTTAAGCCGCCACCTCGGTTGCGGTGAACGGATCATTCATCATCCAAAACTGTTTGCCATCTGCAAACATCAGGTGCTATCCATCTCAAATTTGTTTTATTAAACACATATTATTTCTATCAAAGGACAAATTACTTTGATTTGTATATTTTATATACAGGACCATTATTCATTACAAATGTGGTTAATACCGCGGATACGGAGCACGCGTTGATAATATCTCGCTTGGTGATAATCCGGGACATATCACATGATGAATGGACGCACACAAGCTGCTGCCCTTGCGGTCCGGTCCACATCGGCTTACTGGGATCATGTCTGCTCGTTGCCAATGGACGTGAGTAAATCGCCACCCCGAGACCCAGTCTACATCAACCCATCGGACCGCACCTGTCTGCATGACCTATTTATTGCGTATGAGCAAGTCACAACTTGGGTAGCCCAGTTTTCTTTCAGCAAATTGGAGGCAAGTTATCATCGGCCGCTGTCTGCGCTGGATGGTTCAATGGACATGCACACAAATCGCTGCCACTACAGTTTGTCAGCTTCAAATATCCAGTTCGAAGGAACCATTGGCCGAGTTGTTGACACGGCTCCTTGAGTCATCTTAAGACTCGGGGGCTACGATGATATGACTCAGCAAGTCTTGTCAGTTTCAGCAAATTCAAGTGCCCCAGGATGTTGAAGGGAAAGATAACCCGATCCCACAGGCTACTATTATATTAATTTAAAGGCTGTCAGAAAATTTCTGGCTGAAAATGAAGATTCCGGTTTAAAATCCGGTTCAAGGGAAAGATCTCCCCCATAAAGCTTTGAAGCTCTCAATATCCGGTTCAAAATCCCGGTTCAAGAAGAACTTATCTCTTGCAAAAAGTTAAAGGTTGCCAAAGAGGACCTGTTGCCATGATGCGTGGTTCAAACATGGGTATCCTGCCTTATTGGCTTATCATATTATTGATCACTTGGGGGCTTGGTCGTATTCGAACCATAGCTACACCTCTTGATTGGCGTAAGGCCACTAGGGAGATTAGTTAGGGGTCAAAGAGAGTGTTGCAAAAAGCACCAACTCAAACATAGACACCCATTGAGCACAGCTCACAAAGTTACTTGGGGGCTCTTTGTGCAAAGCAACAAAGAGTTTGAAAGGACCCTTGTAATTTGCTATCAAGCCACGGCTTGGATGCCTGGTGTATTCACCTAAAACCCCGGGTTAACCTGCCTTCATCAAGTAAGCCACTCCTATCCAGGTAATCCTGGCATGACCCGCCGAACGTTTGACAAGTCAATCTTATACAGACCTTGAACTTGTCAAAGTTAAAACAACGATTGGTTAGTTGGAGGCCCATCTTAAAAGGCTTTGCAAAATGGTTTAACTCAGCGGCCTGGCAGCCCATGAAAAGCCTCGAATTTGGGCCTGGCAGCCCTTGAAAAGCCTCGACTATACGGTTTTATTTGCCTTTGTCAAGATTTTTCTCTTTTGATAAATTTTATGTTGAACCGGCGTCTCTCGACCCGGCATGACTATCAGTCATCAAATTAACCCGGTGTTCGTTAACCCGGCTCGACTTTCAACTACAAGTTGTCAGTACATAATCACTTATAATCCGGTGTTTATTGACCCGGCCTGGCTTTGGACTATAAGTCGCCAGTATATATTTGGATTGCACCATTGGAATTATGCGCTTACAAATCATTGGGTATATCATTCAAATAGCCAACATGGCTGGATTTTTATTATGGTTATTGATAACCAGTATTATGATTAAGGTTTTCAAAGTCGCTTTAGCGCAAATGGCTATCATATTATCAATATATATGATTTACTCTACAATTGAAGGAATAGTCCCGAGTTGCTGTAGGCTTACGACCCGACACTTGGGGGCTACATTATTTCAGTTGAAATTACATTAAATACACAAGTCTCATGTTGCTGCAAGCATGCACCATGACACTTGGGGGCTAATGCAAAGTCATTTTTTGCTCTCACCTTATTGAAGACCCGACTAATCACATGGTAATGAGCCGGCCCTTGGGGGATACCAATTGCCTCTGTCAACAATTTAAGGTACAAAGCTTTTTATCCATTACATTGAAGGGTCCATTGCTTAGTTGGTAAATCACAAGGCTCTTAACCTTGTGGACGTGAATTCAAGCCGCATGATGGGGGTTACATCATATGATGTTATTTTCATTGAAGAATATATCAAAGTCCCAGCTCAATATTATCTTACTGAGACGACCCTTGGGGGCTACACGTTGATGATTAAAGTTTACAAGATTATATTTACAAAGTCCCTGCTCATTATTACATAATGACCCGGCCCTTGGGGGCTACATTGGTTGAAGTTTTTAAGAGAATAAGGCAATTTCAAGTCCCAGGTTGCTGCAAGCATGACAACCCGACACTTGGGGGCTACATATGTAGAATACTCAATTCTGACTAGTGATTGATGAACAACCTAGATTTCTTCAAGATTGTGATATTCATATTGAAGCAAGTCTTAAGTTGTTGCTATGCTACCTTCTTAAGACTTGGGGGCTACAAGTGATAGGCATATAAGAGGTATATTTTTGAGCTTCATGTTAACTACAATTATGACCTGGTGCCATCAATATTTGTAAAACGGCAAGTTCAAATCTTAAACCGGCACAGTTTTTGTCGGATTTCAGGTTCCGGCAGACTCTTGAGGTTCGAACACTGGGGTGCGCGCGGAGATTTCGCCTTCTACCTACCTGCACCCCTTCGCCTCGCTAAGATCTAAGCTATGGAAAGAACAGCACAAGAGACACAGGGTTTATACTGGTTCGGGCCACCGTTGTGGTGTAATACCCTACTCAAGTGTGTGGTGTGGTGGATTGCCTCTTGGGCTGATGATGATGAGCAATACAAGGAAGAACAACCTCGCGAGGGTCTGTTCTTGGCTGAGGGGATGAATTGCTAGGAGGAGTTCAGTCACCCTTCTCTCTCTCTCTCTCTCTCTCTCTCTTCTCGATTCTCTCTCCGATTTCGATTTTGATTCCCCCCTACCCTGTGGGTGGCTAGTCCTATTTATAGGCAAAGGCCCTGGGCCTCTTCCCAAATATTGAGCGGGAAGGGCGCCAACATTTGGCCATTTTGAAGGGGAACATCTGGTATACTTATCCTGACTAAAGTTGGTCCTCGCCTGCCAAAGGCTCTGGTGGTGACGCTGGCTTGGGCTCCACAATGACTTCCTTCCTGCCGTTGGACTGGTCTTGGTCTCGTTGCACCGAAACGGGTGACTTGCTTGATGCTCTCGCCTGCGCTTGCTCCCTTTGCACCAAAGAGGAAAGGAGGACACTGCGCGGCTGGCGCCTTTGGTCGTCATGGCTTGCGTCACGGGCACCTCGTGAGGTACCCTGCCTTGATCTCTCTGCCTCCTCGCGATCCAGCCTGATGAGGCCGTGCCTGAGGAAGCTCCGTGTCGTCCGCCCCGCGAGGCTTGGCCCCTCGCGAGGGTCTTGGGTCTGTGTTGATGAAGATGGGCCGTGCTGGGCCCCCTTTTGAGCCACGCCGTAGGCCGCAGGCAGGCAAGTCTGGGGACCCCGTTCCCAGAATGCCGACTGTAGCCCCCAGGCCCAAGGCGCGCCCGGACTTGTCCGTGCAGGGAGGCGAAAGGGCAAGAGTGAAGCGCCGCGGGTCCTAACAGCCTACGGCCTTGGGCGCCGCGTGGTGGTTGACTAGTCGTGGGCGCCTCAGCAACCGCGCGAGTTGATAAGGGAGCGGCATATGCGTGTTGACTAGACGTGGGTGCCTCAGCAACCGCGCGAGTTGATAAGGGAGCGGCATCTGCCTAGGCTTTGCTTTTTTTTTGCTTTCTCCGGTTGCTGCTCAGATCCCCTTTCTTGCGCCTCTCCTTCCTTCCTCAAAAATTTCCAGATCTACTCCGACCGCGTGACCTAGGAAGCCATGGCGCCTCGTCAGTCCCCGGCCGGAGCTTGGTACTCGTCTGCCCTGGACTCGCCGAATGTGTCAGAGGCGAGCCTTGCCCGGTTGCGCCGGATGGCGGCGGCGCAGGGCATCGACGGGGCGAAGGTGTTCAAGGCCGGCTCTGCCACCCCTGAGGGCCAAGGGAGCACCTTCTATCCGTTCTTTGTAAGCGCCATTGCTGCTAGCCTAGTACCTCCCTTCTCCGAGTTCTTCTTCTCTGTCCTCCGCCTTTATAAGCTACAGGCTCTGCATCTCCAGCCCAACTCCGTCCTTCTCCTGGCAATCTTCGCCTATTACTGCGAGGCTCACGTAGGGGTGCATCCCTCAGTGGCCTTGCTGCGCCACTACTTCTACCTCCGGACCTCTCGCGGTCCTGCTTCCGCGTGCACGAGCTTCATCGCGTACGGTGGAGCCATTGCCATTTCGAACCCAGGGAAAAGGATTGAGGGCTTCAGGAGCAAGTGGGTCTTGGCAGATGCTGGGCGCATCCACCCTCGGCTGATCTTGCCCACGGAGCAACCCACGAGCTCCAGCGATTGGGGTCGAGCGGAGCTCGCGGACCCCCGCGCGAAGCTGGTGTTGGAGAAGATGGACGCGGATCTGAGGCCGACCAACATGGTGGCGGCGAAGCTGGCCGTCGCGTCGCTGCTGAGGGAATTCCTGGAGCACCAGCTGGCTCCGCTTTGGCAGTGCTCACTTCCGATGTGGAGGCCCCATCCGAGCCCCGCGGCCTTGGCCGACGAAGATCTGGCTGCGGTCCTCCAATCTCTGGTCGGTGGCGATGTGGCGAGGTTGGCGGGCGCTCCTACGCCCTTGTTCCTCCGCGATGACTGGGAGCAGGTAGTGGAGTCCATGCCCGTCTTCAACGGGGACGGGCCCGTGCCCATGGAAACTCCCAGGGAATCGGTGGACGTGTCCTCCGACGACTCCAGCGAAGAGGAGGAAGGAAGGGAGCGGGAAAAAGGGCCTGACTCCGAGGCGACTGACGGAGAGTCGTGGGCTCCTCTCCCCCGGCACAAGTCCCGCGTTCTCCGCCTCTCTCCTAGCGATGACGACGAGGATGATGACGAGCAGGACGGTGGGAGCTTGCCCCCGATCTCGAAGAAGGACAGGACCGGGCTGATCTCCCGCGGGTCTGCCCCGGCCCCGAGGCGGACCGTAGACACGCCTTCCGCTTCCAAGCTTCTCGAGGTTGACCCTTCCAGTCGGCTTTCAGGCTTCAAATTTGGCCGGAGGCCGCTTGAGCACACTGGCGACGACCCGTAAGCGCTCGATTCTTGTCTTTATTTTTTGTTCTGCTGCTGAGGCTTGACGTCCGCATCTCTTGGATAGGCTGGCGCCCGCAGCAAAGAAGCCGAAGGGAGCTTCTGAGGTTCCATCCGTGGCAGCGCCTCTGCCCGCGAAGGAAGGTGACCGCGATGCACGGGCTTCTCCTGCCCGGTCGTCCTCGCGAGGCCTGGCTGAGCCGGCTGGGGCGAGCTCAGCCCCATGGCCCAAGTGACTCCCGAGGTGCCTTTGCCTGCTGCCGCCACTACAGCCGTTGGGGCGCAGCAGGCTCCGCCTCAAGATGTTGTGGTCGCGCTGCCGCCTTCTCCTCCTACTCCACCGACTGTTGTCTCTTCGACTCCTCCTGCCGTTCTGGATCGTGCTGCTGCTGAGCTGGACCGGCTGCGGCAGGATCTTCTTGGCGCCGACCCTCGCTTGGTGGCCGGGCGCTTGGAGCTGGCTTCAGGATGGATTCGCTCCGACGCTTCGATTCGGGTGGCGCTGGTCCAGGCCTCGACGGCTTGCGATGAGGAGAGGCAGGCCGTCCTTGAGGCAAAGGCTGCTCGTGACACAGCCCTGGGGGAGGTGGTCGACGTCCGTGGTCACTGCAAGGCGCTGGAGGACGAGCTGCAAGGCCTGCGGGACCAGCTCGCGAAAGAGGCCCACCTTCGCCAAGAGCAGGAAGAAGGCGTGAAGGCTTGTGAGGCGGCCGTCAAGGAGAGGGAGGTCAAGCTCAGGAGGCACCATGACCGCCTAGGCACACTGGAGCAGGAGTTGGGGGCGAGGAAGGTCGAGCTGGACGACAAGGTCCAGGTTTTTGTCGAGGACCGCGTGGCCTTCGCGGAGATGGAGGCGAAGGCTCGCTCCTCACTGAGGACGCTTTACGACAGTGGCCCGGAGAGCCCGCTGGCTGGCGCCGAGGATGGCACCACCAAGCTGCTTCCCCTCCTGGTTCACGCTATTGAAGATGTCGCCCTTGGCCTTGGCCCCACGGCCGAGGCCGAGGCGCGTGTCCTGTCTTCTGCAGCACTGACGCAGGTCCTCACCCACATCTACCTTCGCAATCTCGGCGTCGACCTCGACAGCCTCCTGGAGCCAGTAAGCGGCGAGCGTGCCGCTGCCGCTACCGAGGCCGTGAAGGGTTGTGCGGAGGCTCTGCTGGGGAAGTTTCGGGCCTTCAGCACCAAGCCGAAGCAAGGTGCTGCCGACCCCGCTGCTCCATGAGGCGAACCCACTCCACGCTGCTTGTAACACCCCGGATATGATTTACCCAATATGTGATCCAACTCTTGCCATTTCCGACGTTAAGTTATTTTATTTTCTTGGGTTCGGGTGTTTGTCTCGGTGTGTTGTTGTCGTTGTCATGCATCTCATATCATGTCATCATGTCCATTGCATTTGCATACGTGTTCATCTCATGCATTCGAGCATTTTCCCCGTTGTCCGTTTTGCATTCCGGCGCTCCGTTCTCCTCTGGTGGTCATTTCTACCTTTCTTTTGTGTTTGGGGATTAAACATTTCCGGATTGGACCAAGACTTGCCAAGCGGCCTTGGTTTACTACCGGTAGACCGCCTGTCAAGTTTCGTACCATTTGGACTTCGTTTGATGCTCCAACGGTTAACCGAGGGACCAAAAAGGCCTCGTGTGTGTGTTGCAGCCCAACACCCCTCCAAGTTGGCCCAAAACCCACCAAAACCCTCTCCATCATCTAGAGCGTTCAATCATGATCGCGTGGCCGAAAACCGCACCTCATTTGGACACTCCTAGCTCCCTCTACCTCTATATAAAGACCCCCTCCTCAAAATTCCGGATCTCCCCTTCCGAACCCTAAAAAAAATTGTCTCCGCCGCCACCGGACACGTCCGGACGGAGCTGGACACGTCCGCCACCTCCGCCGACCAACCCGGCGCCGCCACGTGGCCCGGGCGCCCCACTTCGCCGCCGCCACCGACACGGGCCCGCAGGCCCAGCGCCGGCC